>NC_055964.1:24604262-24711762 GCF_018492685.1 Alosa sapidissima | reverse complement strand
GTATCCACATCACCTCCAGTCACACGCACAGATTCCACAGCAGCCCCGAAGGTGACTCACTCAATGCCACTCATATCTTTGCTACATTGCGATCACCTCACACAGCCACAGAGCTGTTTAGATGTCCAATCCATGTGGACTGCTACCATGTGTGCCAGCGCAGTCCCATCATGCACCTGTGCAGCCTGCATATATGAGGGCACCCTCTTGCTTTTTGTTTGCTACAGACAGTGAGGAGGAGGAAGCTGACCCATTGGTTGCGGAGGGTAACCCAAGTCTCTTCTGGGGGCTCACACTGGGGGGGGGGGTCTGTGGTGCACTTAACGCCTGTGTGTTCATCACTCATGTCACCAGGAGGGTGATCACTGTAACATGGGTTTGGTTTCATAAAGTGTTGGGGTGTTTTCACTTGACTACAGCTGATGGTCTCATCAAAGACTTAATGGACTAATAATAAAGAAGACTCCAAATAAATTGAGCTAACTGCATTTTCCCACCTATAGCGCTGGTGTTCAAATTGCACTTTACAAACTGCCTGGACCTGTTGAAGTGATTTCCATCCAGCTGCTTTGTGTGGCCTGAGCTAACAGATGTAATCAGTATCGTAAAATGCACTCCAGAGCAGCTTTTCCACCATCTTGCACAGGTTTTCACTCCCTCCCAAGCAAGGCTCACTTGGTGCCGTTTGCCGACTCGGGCGTCACCTGATGTCAGTTTGCATATGACTGATTTGAGTATGCTTGTTTGGAATGTCACCTTACCAGCTCTGCACAGATGGGGAGGCTGCGCCCCTGGCATTTAGAATTCAGCCCGGGTTGTTATACTGTCTGAATGTAGGCCATGATCAAACTACTCAGAAAGGTGCTGGAGTTTTGGCGTAATTGTGAAAGTAAAAGTATACGTAACGATTCATATTACAGAAATATATCAATCTGAATTTTCAATCTGAAAGCTAGGAATGGACCGATCCGACTTTTCCAGTCCCGAAATCAATACCCGGACTTCATATCGGCTGATTTATGAGTACCACTGTGATGCCAGTGTAGTCACTAAGTAGCCGTAGAGCTCAAAGCTACTGAACTGTTCTAGCGAGCCAGTAGTGCCTGCAGCTGACCCTTTGTTATTAGCTCCCTCAGGCAGTATTGGCTCTTATTTTAGCTTATTTAAGGCACAGTTGAGGCATGATATAGTGTAGTATGTGTATATGTTAACATAGAATTGGTTTGAAGATATTGGGCTCATTGGCCTGTTAGCCATTGGCACAGGATCTTTAGTCCTGGTGTTTGAAATAGGAACTTTGGCCTAGGCTACATTCACACTATAAGGGCCATGTAACCAACGTGACATGTTGCCCTGACCGTTGAACTGGGCCTCTTGCTAGGGTTTCAATTCCAGGTTTTAGCCCAGTACATGTTATGTTATCTGTTAAGTTCATGCAACACGTTTGGCCCACAATATAAACTGGACTCTCGTCACGATACCTGATCCAGGTATTTGAGTCAACACACTGATTTTGTTTGGGATCGGTGCATCTCTTCTCAAAACCCACAAACCCACAAGTAGTGAGTCCCCTGAGCCTAAGAAATGTGTTTCTTCTAAATAAACAGGTTAAAACAAAAGAATGTAAAAATGTCCAAGTACAGCTCAAATAGATCAAAGCCTATGGAAATGCCTTTTAGCACATATTTACTCACCTCGACTTACTCATCTATGTTCATATCGGATTATCAACTACGTGTGTGTGTGTGTACTCGTACATATCTTCTCTGTGTGTGTGTGTATGTATATATATATGTATGTATGTGTATGAGTATATATATATATATATATATATATATATATATATATATGCATATATATATATATATATGCATATATATGCATATATATATGCATGCATGCACATACACACACACACCTCCCACTCATGCTCATACATATCATCTCCGTGTGCACAGGGTCCACAGGGGGAGGCAGTGCAGCCAACAAGAAGGATGAGTGGTGGCCACAGTCCCCCAGACAGGGTCAGCAGTGTGAAACGCAGTGATGACCCTCCGTCCTGTCCAGTCCATTTTTCCATGTCTTGTTTTTGTCTGTGTTTTAATAATAATTGTATATACATTTAATAATGCTTTGTGCTTTCTTTTACTGCTATTTTTGGAAATAACTTGATTATTTTGTATTAAAGGAAATTTCACATTTTATATTATGTTATGAGAAGTGTTATGTCCTTGTACCTTCCCTTACAAAAATGAAATGTTTGCAGCAGATTTGCAGCAAACTGTGGGTGCTTTGTGGGAAACAAATGAGTTCACTAGAAAATATTGCCATAAGTTTGCCTATGTTGGCCGCAACAGTACCCTCCAGAATTACTGGCACCTTTGGTAAAGTTGACTTAAAAACAGGTATAAAGAAAATCTTTTGGTGATTTATTGTACTCCCAATGAAAACAAGGAGGGAAAATCTACCCTTGAAGGGAAGCAAATTTATTCTGAGAAAAAGGAAAACAAAAACGCGTTCCTCAAAATGACTGGCACTCCTAGAAAAATCTTATGTACAAAACCTAACAGAAGTATTTTCCTATCTAATTTCAACTTATTTGAGTTAATCAGAGTGTCTGAACTTTCAGAAGTAGTTCATGACTTTCTTTTTTACTAAGGTATGAAAATAAAGTGACACAGAAGCTAAAACCTCTAGTCATTTTTCAACATTGGAAAGACAATAGAATACACTAAATTTAAATAAAAAGAAAGTGTTTCAACATTTGTAAGTCAGGGAATGTGATTAAAACCAGTATTGGAGTTATCACCTAGGGCACTGGTTCCCAAAGGGTGGGTCGCAGGAGATTTTATTTGGGTCGCCTATTTGTGTAATAGGCCTAACTTATATCATTTAGCCAGGAAAGCTAACAGTTTTCTATTATTTTGTTAACTACCACAGTCACGGCCCTCTGCAATTCTGCATTTAGAATAACTCTGAAACTGGGGGGCGAACACGTCTCAGAGGGGACAGCGTGGACATCTAACTCGCAAAATGAAACATTTCTGTGGGGCGCCTCACATTCCTTATTATTTCGGATGTAAAATGCACAACAGTGCATTATATTAGGTATACTATTGCGCAAAAGCCTCTTGTTCTGATAATTATTCATAGAGAATAATTCATAGAAAAGTTTGGGAACCTGTGGCTTAAAACAATATTGGTGGTTGCATGTTAGATCTGAAGTGAAATGGGTCGCGACGGTCTGTCATTTTTAAAAAGTGGGTCCCCAGAAAAAAAAGTTTGGGAAACACTGATTTAGGGGTCACCAAGTCCCCCAAAAATCTTCAAAAGTGACCTCACTGCTGATAGATTATTTAGAGGTCATGCCAGGTAAAAGCCTGTCTAGTCATTTAATTACCAATGTAAAAGGCAGGAGTTACTGAATGGTACAGTGACTGTCAAGAAATGTGGTCTATTGTCAGATGAAATGAAAATTTGGATAGGAACACTTTAGGTGTGTTTTGCATACATAGAATAATGACTGAAAAGAGCCCCATGCCTTATGAGAATTTTGGTGGAGGGGCTGTGATACTGTGGGGCTGTTTTTTATTTCCAAAGGTCTTGGGAACCTAATTAAGGTGCATGGTATCATTGAACACCAAGAAAAACCCAAACATTTTCAAAGGAAATTAGTCAATCTCTGCCAAGAGACTGAAGGCCTTTTCACACTGCCAAAATCGCTGCGATTTTATGTACCAGAATCGCGGAACGATTGTCCCTTTCACAGACCGAGGCAGAACGGCGGGACAAAGTGTCTCGCCAAATTTACTACCAAGCCCCCTAGACATTTTGCCGAGTTTTTTCGTTCCGGCACCAGTTTGAATGGGTCAAGGCGGAAAGGTGAATCTGGGCGGGCATTTCGATGCTATGTCCAGCCCACCACAGGAGATTGCAAATAAATCTAACTGATAAAAAGCAGCAATAGCAGAGACGGCACATTATGTCAATGTTTAAATTCACTCATGAGCGTCTGTCTGCCCTATATTTATATCCTCTGATTGTAATGCTTACAGATATCTAGGTGATATTTGTAACATTTATTTAGTATTTGGCCTGTTATAAAATCATGTAGGCCTATTGAACAATTTAAACACATTGTGAACCCTAAAGTTGGACATGCATAGACATTGCTGCAAATTTAAAACCGGATTACTCTGGGATGGCTAACTGTACAGGGGAATGCTTTGTGTTCGGTAAGGTCTGCTGTTTATTCTGATATATGGTTTGTCATGTGTTGAGGGAAAGTTCGTGATGTACTCCACCAAGATGAATGGCTAGGGAGATGGGTGCAGAAAATATGATTAAATGTGTTCACTGTGTGCTGTTTGTGTTTCACCCACCAAGTTTTGTGTACCCCGGTCTTTCAGTGTCCCGGGAATCCTTGTTGGTGTACGTCACTAAATGTACACATAAATTATTTTATTGTAAGGCCCCCCATGAACGAAAGCACACAAAACTTGGCATGCATTCGGAGGGTGTCATAATGATCCTACACTTCCAATTTCGTGCAGTTTTGATGTTAGGTCACAGATACCTTCAATTACAACACCTCATTTTTACTTTTTTGTGTTTAACTAGGTGGCGTTATACATGAAATGATTGGTTATGGAATGGGTTGACATGGCCCCTTGAGATCAACATACAAAAAATGGTCCTCCTACACCCTACGGTTTTCGAGATATTTACAGAAAACTGTGTTTCGGGGGTCCAGTCCAGCGGGGGTCTACAGATCAAAACGAAAAACGATGGTTCCATGCTATCCATGTGGGGTTACATGCCCACCAAGTTTCGTGTACCCCGGTCTTTCAGTGTCCCGGGAATCATTGACGGAAATTTGGGCATGCGAAAAGAAAAAAAAAAAAATTCTGACTAAACCTATATGACCGCAGCTTCGCTGCGCGGCGGTCATAATAACGATAGTCTTGCATGCTGCACTGTTTGTAACAGTGACTTTAGCATTGCCCATGACGGGTCAAATGATTGCAAAAGACATGTCGAGGTGAGTTTAACAAGTGTCAAGTGTTTAACAAGTGTTAAACAAGTGTTTCATGTGCATATTATATATTATATTACCTCCCTGAAATGTTTTTTTGCAGGTTGGGATGTCTGATATGAATTATGGGTTATCAGCACTCGGCTGTTTTCTGTTAACGTTAGCAATCGGTGCATAACACTAGCAATCCTTCCTCAGGGTGCTAGCTAGCAATGCTATTATGCTTAAACTGGGCTTGCTATTTCTTTTAGCTGCTAGTCATCAGAGATAGTCAGGTAGCGTTAGCCTAGTTTGCTTTGCATTTCAGGACGCTTTTTTTGGCGTTTGTTATCAATTATGATCAAACGATCTAATTGTGTAGTGAAAAAGCTACAAGTGACACTTTCACAACATAATGATATGAGTGGGAAACGACTCTTGGTAAGGTGAACTTTGGAAAAACCATGCAACTGAACGTGATGTGATTTGCCAAATTAGACAGTTTTAGTTGTTGTTCTATGCGGTCATTTTCAAGAGGTTCATAGGCCAAGGGCGATATCTGTTAACCTGACTCTCGCCAGATGAATTTCGTTCCGCCTAAACACAATCTCAGTGTTTGATGGTTTTCATATTCAGAGTTGTCAATATAATTATTATATTGTGCCTCACCAGACCTCTTTTAAAGGTAAAATAGAGTTTTGATGTTTAAAATGTTCCAGTGACACATAGGCCTATATAAACCTAAAAGACTAATGTGTGCAATGTTTTTGTATGATGGTTCAATCAAAAATGCATTTCAGTAGAATCCCTGAATATTTTGTCTTGTATTTCTGAATGCAGGGTCAATGCTAAGATACATGCAAGGAGCAACTCAAGGCCAGGAGGAAGAATTAGATCAACCACCAACCAGCTCTGCAGATTCTGCAACAGCACCCAGCCCTGACCAACAATCCTCAAATAGCCCAGGTACAGATACAATTCGGCACACAAGCCGGCTATGGTAACCTAACAATTAGGCTATGGGGCTATGGTAACCTAACAATTAGGATTTGCTTTGCCTACACTGCTGTTTGGTTGTCCCAAACTTTGAGACGATCCATACTCGCATTAACTGAATCTTATCAACCCGAACTGCGATGTTCCAAACAGAGTGACAGGTTGCAATGCCTAATAATCTCACTGCCTTTGGCATAACTGCTAACAGTGTGCCTAGGCCTACTGTTAAAAACCTGAAAAATATTAAACTACTGTTTTCTTTTCATGACGAGCACTAGGTCTATGCTTGAATGGTTAATGACTGAATGGAACGTTGTGTTTTTAAGCGCCAGAACTGCTAATCACGTCGTGTGACAAAGTTTACACCAATCATCATCTTCTAATGTATCCTTATGTTGAGATGTCCATTCTCTTTGGCCTAGGCTATCATTTGTGCGCGAAGCATGTTTCAATTAAGACAGTACACAAGCTATTTTTATTGTTGTAATATTGAATTTAACCAAAGTGCAGTCGGTTCTCCCGCCATGGTTTTGGAAATCACACACCTGCTGCATCTGAAGGCCCACGCATAATAAGGCCTACGACTATCACTCTACACGCCCCCTGTTGCAAGTCACATTTTAATTTGCTAGCTGATCCTGCCTCCTGACTCCCCAAAATGCCGCATCATGTGAACAGATCAGCAGGCCGGCACATTTTCACCTCGTTTTCAGACACACGTTGCAGCAAAAAGACATCTCCTCTTCCCGCAAACTTAGCGTGATCTCTGTGTGAAAAGGCCTAGAGACTCTGCCTAGAGACTAGTTGTTCATGATTGGATCATTCATCAGGTCAATGAACCAAAACGAACGTCCAGATCAAAACAAATATGGTTTACTGAACACAAAATCAAGCTTCGGACATTGCCATCTTAGTCCCCTGATCTAAACTCCATAGAAACAGTGGGGTGAGTCAAAGAGGAGAATGCAAGTGTGGGCTTAGAAATCTGGACGATTTGGGGAGATTTTGTAAAGATGAACGGTCTTAAATCCTTTGCTTTGTATTCTCCAACTTTATGGGGTGTCATAGGAGAATATTACAAGCAGTTTTATTGGCAAAGAGAGGCTTAAAAGAAGGTATTACAAGCAGGGGTGTCAATAATTGTGAGCAATGTGTTTTTTAAAAAAAATATTTATCTCTTTATGAGTTTTTCCTTTTTCTCCAAATACATTTTCTTCCCTTCAAGGTTGGATTTTTCCTCAATTTTTTCATTGTGAGATTACAATAAATCACCAACAGATTATTTATATATTTATACCAGTTTTTAGTCAACTTTAGCAGAGGTGCCAATAATTCTGGAGGGTACTGTGGAGGCAAAGTTGGCCATTGATTTATTGTATAGCTTTGTACATTACATTTCTGTGATCTTGAGGTATTGTTAAATAAATTGGTTGCTTCAGCTACAAAAATGCCAGCACTGCTATGAGGAAGTCCTCAAGAAATATATATATATATATATATATATATATATATATATATTATATATAAAAAAACATTGAACCCTGACAAAATGATTCCCACTCTGACTGGATATTCTCACTACCCCCTTCTACCATGATAAGAGAATGCCCCTGATGGTTCAAATCATCTAAATGGTGTGTTCTTTTTAATGCGTAATTTGAGAGTGTCTGTCATTTTCCTATAGTATCCAACCAGATCAAAGACCTGTCCTTTCCCCTTGGTGATCAATAAAGTATCTATCTATCTATAGATCTATCTATCTATCTGTCTCTACTAGCTCTTACACCCTGTGTTTAGCAGTATCTGTGCCAGGTGCTACAACCTACTGTGTTTTGATTGGGCTATTTGAGTTGGTCGCAGCGTAACATTTTATTTTTGATTGGCTTATTGATTGTGTTTCTAACTCTGATTGTTATGTTAACTTTTAAGCATTACTTTCCTGCCGCTAGTGGAATATGTGTTGATTTGCCACCACACTTAGCCAATAATGGCAAACTTCCAGTGAACTTCTGGTAACAAACCTATTTTGCCTGACATTGCTGCAACATTGCCAAAAGTTAACTGCAACTGTTTGCCAGAAACCTAATTTGCCTTTGAAAACATGACCTTGCCACAAATTTGCGGCAACTGTTTGCCAAAACCCTGGAAGTTACCACAAAATGGCCACAAAAGGCAGTCTCTCTGCCATGCTACATTCTCTAAATGGAAGTTTGACACCTTAGTATATTATCTTTTTTTTTCCGATAGCCTCTTGGCTTGGCTCTTTAAGGAACTAGGTATCTTCCTCTTTGTGAAACTGAATGGCCCCCTTATTTGGAAAACTAAAGTAGCACAGGCATCACATTCTCCTGCATTCCCTCACACACACTCCCCCCACTCCACTCCCTTTACTATCCTTGCATTGACCCTCCTCCTTTAATCCTTGACTGTTTACTGTTGAATGCCCTTTTCTCACTCATGTCACAACCTAGTGAACAGTCTGTAGATGTTTCAGGAAAAATCACCACATCTGGAATCAATGAAAGAAGTAATAACTTTTTTGAAAGTGGTATAAGTTAAATCAAGAAAGCTATATATTAAAACAAATCAGGACCGTGTGGATTAAACTGTAGAAACCAGTTAATGGAGAGGGAGGGGCTGTTGCCGTCAGTGTGTGGTGAAGACGGGCCTACTGGGGTGTCATATGGTTTTTTATTAAGTGAAGACAGCAGCTGCTAGTCAGAGGGAAGTGGTTTTAGTTTAGTCGACATTAATCACCTAGGACTGATACATGATCGGACAGTAGGAGCCTCCTGTTGTGGTCTTCACTGCGGCCCCTACAGTTGTCTGCCCTGTAGGCCTATGCCGATGTCATGTTTTCTCTCCGTGTCTGAACTGAAATACTTTTTTAGGAGCACAAGACAAGGCCAGACCCATCCTCAAACACCTCATGTGATCACAGGCCACATATCAAGTTGCTAAATGTAAATGTTGAAACTTTAATATTCCGAAAAATCCTTGTGGAATTTTACATTTCTAAACTGTTTTTGCCATTCCTTTTGTTTTAGGAGTAACTCAAATTTGGCATTGATTTATTGTAGCTTTGTACATTACATTTCTGTGATCTTGATATATTGTTAAATAAATTGGTTGCTTCAGCTACAAAAATGCCAGCACTGCTATGAGGAAGTCCTCAAGAAATAGTTGGCATTTTGCAGACTTTAAATTAGTAAATTAGTTACCTATGGCTGGATAAATTGGACAATAGCTCAATCACTGTGTTCAGGGGATAATGGAGAAAGCGGAATGAATGAATGAATTAATTAATATTCATGTTTGGTATCAAATGAATGGTTGTACAACAGTTGAGGAGATGTATATATATAATTTTTTTTTTTTTTTTTAAACATTGAACCCTGACAAAATGATTCCCACTCTGACTCTGACTCTGGATATTCTCACTACCCCCTTCTACTACTGATAAGTATAAGTATATATACTCTTTTGATCCCGTGAGGGAAATTTGGTCTCTGCATTTATCCCAATCCGTGAATTAGTGAAACAGTACACAGTGTACATACAGTCAGGTGAAGCACACACTAATCCCGGCGCAGTGAGCTGCCTGCATCAACAGCGGCGCTCGGGGAGCAATGAGGGGTTAAACGTCCCACATACTCGATGCACCCGACCAGTAGCGCGACAATCTGACGTCACAGAAGAGCCGTAACCATTTATACTCGCGCGTGGTGGTCGCGACACTAGTTGCAATATTCTCCTGAACAGAGGTGTCGCTGTTGTGAAAAGACTAACGCTAACTACGTTACACAGCAGAAGAAGCTGCAGTAAGAAACACTAGTAGCTACCTAGCTAGCCTCTGTGATGGTACTTCAGACTTTGGTTGCTACTATTCACAACTACCATTATCATTATCATCTAGTTTCCAAGGTGTGTGCACAGGTAGATAGATAGATAGATGGATATATAGATAGATACTTTAGTCATCCCGAGGGAAATTTTAATTTAAACAGTTTAGTTATCTGGCTAGCTAGCTAGCAGCTAGCTGAGTTTGTGTAATTTCCTGAAGTGGAAAGAGATTTTGTTCAGGCCTTAATATCCTTTGTTTGAAAATAAATTGTTTCTATTCTTTCCTCTTAATTCTATGTGTTGCAACTCTCACTGGTAACTTTGTTAACTTATCCAGCAAACTATTAAAAATTCACGACTGTAACAAAACACTGCAACTCTCGCTTGCCCTCGAACTAGTCCATCTTCCTGTTTCCGCCTTGTCGCGCTCGTCTGAAAAAAAATGAGTGGTGCCAGAGAAACGGGCTCTGGTGGTGCGCTACCTCGCGCTACCTGGCTTCAATCCTGGCGCGCCAGCAAGATTTACGTCATTTTGACGTCACGTTGTCGCGCTACCGGTCGGGTGCGTCAGGTATGTAGAAGCCCTTAGGTGCCTTGCTCAAGGGCACTTCAGCCGTGCCTACTGGTCAGGGTTCGAACCGGCAACCCTCCGGTAACATTTCCGAAGTGCTAACCAGTAGGCCACGGCTGTCCCAATAAGAGAATGCCCCTGATGGTTCAAATCATCTAAATGGTGTAAATAATGTACATTTCTTTTGATACGTAATTTAAGAGTGTCTGTCACTTTCCTAGAGTATCCAGTATCCAACCAGATCAAAGACCTGTCCTTTGAGTTGATCTGTCTCTACTAGTAGGGGAGAACTGGTACAATTGTAACAGCGGTACAAATGTAATACTGTTTTATTCTCAAGATATGGTGTAGCTACGGAAATGTAAACAGACACATATCATGTAATTATGTATAATCTTATAGCCATCCAAATATGAATGGTCTACTATAAATACGACCAGAGATATTAAGCAAAAAGGTGCAAAATTCAAGCATTGCAATTTTTTAGTTATATTTTAACCATAACTGTTTGTTTAAGTTTGCTTCGTGAAATTTGAGCGTGTGGACTTCAATCACATGTCATTCATATCTTCAGTCCCTCTGTTTCAAGTTAACATGAGTGCCATTTGATTTATATAGTCACAGCAAATGCAATTAAATGAAAATAAAAACATGTTGTAACACCAGTCTCTATGGCAAAATGAACTGATTTTATCGCGCATGTGCGAACATTCTCATTGCGAGTTATGGATTATGATTTTTGTGCCGCGATCACCCAATTAGTTGTAACAGTCATACATTTGGACTTTTTTGTTGATTTTATATGAAAACAGATGCTCTTTGTTTAACCCAGCAGTGTTTTGTGTTAAAAAATGTTATAGGATTCACGATTTTAGCACTGTTAGATTCATTACGCTATACTGTTACAACTGTACCGCACTTTTTTTATGGCTGCATCAAGATTGTAACAAAGGTACATGTCGCTGTTAAGTTAAATTATTGACAAACTATAACATATTTTTTTCAATTATGTTTCAACTTTCATGGAGTAGACATGTACGACTCTGTTCTGGTCAAATTTCACATCTCAAGTCTCGTCTTTGTGTAAATCGAGTTTGAATTGGAAAAATAAAAAAGTGTTACAATTGTGCCGGTTCTCCCCTACTCTTACACCCTGTGTTCAGCAGTAGCCTATCTCAGGGTTCCCGCGGATCCTTAAAAAGTCTTAAATACAACTTTTGGTTTTTAAGGCCTAAAATTGTCAGGGATGTCTTGAATTTTCGAAAGGGAGGTATTAAATTTGCGTATGGGACCACCAGCGAGTGAGTGAGCGCAAGAGAGCGAGTGAAATGTCTCCATCCATCCGAACGCAATTGTATAAGTGACTATATAAGGCTATGGGAGGAAGTGTAGTGGTTGCAGAGTGAAGATGATTTTCACGGGTGTGGTTAAAGGTGTGAAAACGGTAATAATATGTACCGTTGTGCTGTGACGTTTTCGTGGTGTAGCCGAGGCCTGAGAGATATGCAGGTAGCCTACGTGAGCGGGAGAAAGTTGATAAGCCAGTTAGCGCTAGGGTGGCAATACATTCGAATTTAGGCCGGACATATGGATTTTAAAAGCCCTGTCCGGTGTCCGGCGCAGTCTCAAGCCGGACGCTCATTTGTCCTCCTTTTTGGAGTTGCGCTGGGCATCTAGAATCTTTGCTCGGCTGCAGCATGGTTTCACAAACTATGGACGCGAAGACTGCTGGTCAAATTATGCGCAGTGCTTCTGTCACTCGTCTGATAATTTGCTGCGCAATTTATGAAGGAACCATGGACTGACTTTGACTGCATTTTCGCAATCAGAAGGAAATACTGTACATGTTAAGTTGATCTGTTTGCATTAGGGATCGACCAATTATCGGCCGGGCCGATTATTAAGGCCGATATTTAGCATTTTTATAATGATTGGTATCGGTCATTTTTTCCACCGATAAGCTGATACTGAAATGGATAAAGAATGAAACGCGCTACTTTGTCTGTAAAGCGTCTCTCACTCCCTGCATTTGCTACTCTGTGGTCGAGAGCATTGTCCCGCCCACTACACCGTCTGATTTGTTAGTTAGCACGAATGCAGCCAATGAGGATCGAAGACTGAACACAGAGAAAGTTTAGAATTCTCACTGAGGCATATTGTAGACTGGGCTTCAGCTGTACGGAGCTATTTTTCGAAGGTAAGGAAGGTAGGCCTACCTTACATTGCTGAAGTTGTAATGTGAACGTGTCACAATCATCTACAGTGAAGTTACAAAAACACCACTTTGTAAGCTATTGTCTCTTTGATCCGGATCAATAAGTAGCCTAAAGCACCCACCTCCTTCATTTAGCGAATTCCCAATTGATGCACGTTAGTGATATAGCCTACCGTTTACTAGTTGGCCTACAAACTCGGGTGCTGCGCGTCGGGAGTTAGGCCTCGTCAATTAATTGTTAATAACGGGACACCTTGGCGGACGTTATCCCTTAGGCCTACATAGTAGACAAGTCCTAAATTATGCGATAGCGAACATCTAAAAGTCTAGTTGCTGCTTTTTGACGGACTGTCAGAAAAGACTACAGGCACAGGGTCAGCCGTAATTTAATCCGACCTGAACTAAATCGTGTCCTGAGCTGGCTATTACGTGCCTTTTAGGCTCACAGAAGTGTAGCTTATAGCCTACATATGGACACAAATTGCATGCTTAAATAGCCTAAGAACTATTTTAAAACTGTTTTGTTAAACTATTCAACCGTAACACTTGCCATCACGCATGCACCTCTTCCTCTCCCTTTCCCTCTCTCGTGCACTCACACACACACGATGCCAAAGCATCCTCTTTGTGACAGGTCCCTTACAAGCACATAGCCCATTGTGTATGCCTATGAAAACTAGATGTACCACATAGCGGTACAAAATATGACCGCCGCTCAGTCCTGTACATCCACTCCGTGAAAATAAATCATATTAATGAATTAGTCTCCATCTTCTACTCCATCCCCCACTCTTGAAACTTTTGTGTATGCTTGTTTGGAATGTGTGTTTGCGGGCCGCACACAAAGTAGCCTACTGGCCTGCAAAGGTGAATAGATTTGTAGCACTTGCCAAAAAAATTGTAGCATTCTTAAAAAACCTTTAAAATATCTAAACAATCACAAGTAGGGCAGTTCATCACAGTCCATCCATTGCAACTGGACTGATGAAAGGTTCACCTGGCTGTAGGCTACATTGTATTTGGGGAAAGCAGAAGGTATAATTAATTTATTTATTTATTTATTTATTTATTTATTTATTAAACAAAACAATCCCTGTCAGTTCCATGCAGTTTTCAACAGCTATCAAGAAGAGAGGTCATGTCATGGATTTTTGTGAATGTTTCTTCTACATATGCATAAGTTTAGTCATCTAGTTCATATGATATTCAGCTTTATTGTCAATGCACAAATTAAATACCAGTAGTCTAAAACAAAATGCCGTTTTACCCAGTGGTGCAAATAACTGACATGTCCAAAAGGGCCTTCATGAAATGCGTTGCTAGACTGTTCATACACATTTTAACGGGCCAAGTTGAAGAGCTACTGTCCGTTATTGTTTGTGCAAATAATATGCTGATTCATGTTCCCTTGCATTTTGCAACTATCAGGTCCATGGTTAGTCTGGCTTTCGCCAGACCAAGCTCAATCTTTTAAGAAATTGAAAAGGAATCGCTGGCATATCAGGCTGAGTTCACCCAGCCTAGTCCATGGTAGGCGCCCGATAGAAATATTGTTTAATTTTGCGATTGAGATATCCACGCACTGGCGCCCCCCCCTGCGAAGTGTTCGCCCCCGGTTTCAGAGCTATTCTAAATGCAAAAATGCATAGAGGGAGTTATGACAAAACCGTGACTGTTAACAAACTATAGGCTATATAAGCTATGCTAGGCCTATTACACAACATAAATTGTCACTAGGCTATGCTGGCGACCCAAATAAAATCTACTTTGGGAACCAATGGCTTACAGTATCAAGCGGACTTAAGCTGCCACCTCTTGGCGAAAAGTTAATAGTTTTGCATATCATTAGTAATACATTTCACGCAGCTGTGTGAATCACGGAAAGCGACACTTCTAAATGGAACCCAACCCACTGTACAGTAGCTCAAGGTCTGTGGCTAAAGCAGCCATAATGAAAGCGTTATCATTGTTTGGATACTTCACACACACGTGTTTTTTAATCACATAGACTACTACAAATATGTACTGTATCTACTGTGCAACAAATATGTGTAGGTACAGCCCTGCCCTGGATACATCTCTCAACGTGCGCTCTAAAACATTTGGTTTAAATGGAGATGTAGATCACAGGTGCGTTAATAAATCTACATTGCGGTGAGTTGACACAAATTATTCACTTTGACGAATTTCTGTAGTTTCAGTCCTAGTTACTTTACTTTGAGCCATGCTCTTCCTTACTTGAATCACCTTTGAAAATAGAGGATTGAAGTAGCCTATATGGGTGTTTGGGAATGACGTTGACTTAGAGGCTTTTTGAGACTTTGAGCTAAATGTCCCAGCCAGGTGTTTAGGATGCATCATACAGGTTATCTTTCAGGTAGCCTATATATTTTCCATTAGAAAACCATCACGTAGCGAACGTGTTGTGGCTAACTCACTTAGCTCCTGTTAGTAGCCTAGGTTATGGTCATAAGCAAATGAGATGATAGTCGAAAGATGCAATTAGTGCTGTTATCAATTTTCTTGGTAGCCTATAACCGCATGGTTTTCTACAAATACATCAATAATCAAATTGGCCTCCATCACTCAACCAATGCTAACGGTAACATTATTTTACCTACTCTAGGCTATTGATATAACTTAAGATTAATGTAGCCTACCTGCAGTAAAAACCAAGCATGTCCGATAAACATTCTCAGATTCATTTCGGCTTCAAGAAGAATGGGAGTTACATGTCATGCAGAAATCATCCTACCCTTTTAAAACGTTCTCTGCGGTAAACTACAGTCTTGTCCTTGTAGGAAGCGTAGTGTCTTTCCAACCCACTTTAGATTAACTTCCAACAAAATTACGTCTCACTGCAACGATGCGCCATCTGGTGGACAAACGACTATGTGACGCCAATACTGGAAATGCAGCCAAATTATTGATGAATATTTGGTTTTCCTTTAATCCTGCTGAATTTGTAATTATGTATCGCCTGTTGTAATTGCCGATACTGATGTGCATGCCTGTGTGTGTGTGTGTGTGTGCGTGTGTATATGTGTGCACCACCATCTACAGGCCAATGAGTGTACAGTCACACACACACCACCACCCCCCCCCCCCCCCCCCCCCCCATGGATGAAATTCTACGAAACTTGGCATACCCCCAGAGAATGTCAGGTTAATCACACACATAAAATTTGGTCCAGTTATGAACATCTTAACTGAAGAGAGGGGCGATTAAAGCAGAATGATATTGCATTTTCATTTTTTACCGGGGGGTGCAAATCACAAATGAGTGATTATGGGCTAGGTTGATGTGGGCCCTTGAGACCAACATACCATAAAAATGTCTTCATCCTCGGTGCCACGGTTCAGGTAGTTATTTAGGAAAAACTGCATTTTTTGGGTTTCAGGGGGCCCAGCGCGGGGGAGTAGTGGCCCCTGGGGACCAAACGAAATTTTCCCGTAAAAGTCTAGTGGGGCTACATACCCACCAAATTTCATGTGCCCCGGTGGTTCGGTGTCCCAGGTATCGTTGACCAAAAATTCAGGAAGTAGATGACTGGGGGGGGGGGGGGGGGGGGGGGGAATTGACAATCCCTATATGACCGCTTCGCTAGCGGCGGTCATAATAATTGCTATCACTCAGCTCTTGGATTAACATGACACACAGGATTTACACTTGTGATGCAAGTTGATACAATTGTGTATCAAACGAAGAAAGAAAAGTTAGCTTTTCTTTTTAATGAAAATTTTCAGCATATCGCCATAGCCTAGGCTACTATCTACCCCCCTTTTTGACAACTGAAATATCAGTTTTACATATCGGTTATCGGCCTCCTGTTTTGGTAATAATTGATATCGGTATCGGCCCTGAAAAAAACATATCGATCGATCCCTAGTTTGCATCTTTCCAGCGTGTGTTGTTGGCCTAGCCAAGGTGAAGAAAATATCTGTCTAAGTTATAATACCTGTAATATCTGTCAGCAGCTTGCTTGCCAGCCTTTCCCAGTAGGCCTACTTCGCAAAAGTTGTGAAATATAACCGCATATTTTTTTTTATTTTTGATCAAGACTGCAGAACGGCTGCATATTCACACATAAAATCAGGTCATATAATGTTATCACAACACCATAAAGTCTATAGACCCTTTCAACAAGGTAAACAAAAACAATGCTTGAACGTTCTTTTTGGGCCCCAATCTACTTCCTCTGCATTAAGATAACATATGGAATGTTAAAAAGGAAGTCTTGTGGGGCCAACTATGATGCTGATAATGGAACTCTCTTGAAAGGGTCCATAGGCTACTACAGATACAGGTGAAGAACAGTCAGTCTCAGCCAGTAAGCACAACCAGATATGTACAGCCAGCTTCAAAAGCAAGCAGCCCAGACCCTAAAATTGGGCATTTATAGCTGTGAAGGTAATTCACACAATTATTTTTCTTTCGCCAAAATATATTTCGTAACTTATGTAGACATCCAAAATTGGGTGGGGGTTAAAATTAGTAGAAAACTAATTTTAGTTGTCGTATGTATCTTTTTGCTGTGGTATAGTCTTTTAAGGTCTTAAAAGTCTTTACATTTGCACTTGGAAAATGTGCAGATACCCTGGTATCTGTGCTAGGTTCTACAACCTACTGTGTTTTGATTGGGCTATTTGAGTTGGTTGCAGCATAACCTTTTATTTTTCATTAGCTTATTGATTGTATTTCTAACGCTGATTTGTTATGTTAACTTTTAATCTGTAGCATTGCTTTCCTTGGGACACTTAGGCAACAACAGATACAGACCTAGTGCCTCACAACTGCAATTGCAGACATTAGTTTAAAAACTCAAGTTAAAATACAGATATCCAACATGTGACCAGTGACAAAAAAAACAAAAAAAACTTTTTTAGTTGTTTTAAAGCTGCAGTTGGCAAGCCTGACAGATTGAGGGGACTTTTTGAATGTTTACAACTCTCATGCCCTTCCCCCGCTACCACAGAGCACCCTCTCATCGCGTTTGTGCTCGTCAGTGCAAGCACAAACTCGATGAGAGGCAGCACCAGACTATGATTGACAGTCAGATCTCACACAGCCCTACTCTGATTGGACCAAAAGAACTGGGAGCTGTGGATTTTTGCGAAACAAATAACAGGCTCTAGGTGGAGGTAGAAGTGCAGGGTTTTTTTTCTAAATAACGGCTGATTTATGTTGTTCTGTTGGAGCATAGTGTCGGTTTCAGTGAATATGTTGAACACACAAAACACTGCAACACCCATGTCTGCCAGGACTTTACTCTGTAGCCTTTGTTCATTTCCCTGTGTTTGCACCACACCCCCTCCGTCTTCACCATTCAGCCAACACCATTCTCCAGAGCACTTGGTCTTTCCATTACGAAAACTGAACTGGCTCAGAGTGCTTTGCAAACAGTTCCAATCAGACCTCACAACACAGTTTCAAGATCCAGGCCGTTGCGAGTGGGCATGGACAAAACTTCATCTGCTACTACGCACCTTATTCAATTTCAAACACCTAAAGGTCCACACCCCCCTCAGGCCTTATGCAACAGCTGTACCCAATGTCCTTAGCCCTTTAACAACACTCTACTCTTCATACCCAAACATGCATTTTCAACCTTAGCTGATGTTTTTGCTCATATACTTGTTAATTTATAGAATATCATTATTATTATTATTATTTATTTTTTACCTTTTTCCCAATCAAACAAATAGTGAAAAAGCACATTCACCTCAGACATTTTATGTTTATTTTTTAAACTTTATGATAATGTAGTCACTGGATCACTACTGATTAAAATGTACTGCCACTGTGATTCACACATTCATTCCTCCAGCAACATGGTTATGTTGCTGATCACATCAGAAATGGCCACAGCATCGAAGAGGAATGACCAAAGAATTTGTTGGTAGAAAACCAATCATGCATGTGGAGAGGGCTGGGTCTGGGATGCCAGACACCACTGTTAAGCCCTCTGGAGGTGTTGTGAGCCTAATTCAATTAAACACCAATGAAGGAAGGTGCCTGCTTGATAACCCCAGTGAAATGCTCTTGATGATGACTTTGTTTTTGATGATAAATAAATGATAAATTGTATATGATAAATTGATTGGCCGCTGTGGGAAATCCATTACCTAGCACAAGGAATTGAAGCCCAATGTCCCTGCCCTTTGATCTATTTACTTCCATCCACACATGCAGCCATGCAAGTTCCGCATCCAAGCACTCAGTCTTTCATATTGACTATTTGACCAGTTTCGTATGCATGAGCTCATCTGAAACTTAACTTGCTAAAGGCTTCTCTATCTCTTCTTTCTGGAGTTGCTCTGGACACATGTGTTTCTGACTGAGCTCATATTCCTTTCCCGACCCCCATCTCAGCAGCAACCAGCCATTCATCACTTGCGCGCGCACGCACACACACACACACACACACACACACACACACACACACAGCCAAGCACACACACACACACACACACACACACAACCAAGCACATGGCCCTGGGCACATAGCAGGAAATTTAGTTATAAGACAATGTGGATCTCTGTTGTTGTGCAGAGAATGTGAATGAGCAACTGGCAAACTATAATAGCTAAAGACTATTGTTGATTAAACAAGCAATATGCACAATCTCATCAACATTATTATAGTAATGCCAGCATCTGTGTACTTCACACCAACACTACAACATGTTTCAGAAAGTTTATCTTCAGTAAAACTGTGTTCACGGAGGAGGGGTGGGATAAAGGCAAGGGAGTCCTTGAAATTTAAATGTAGTTATGAACTCGGTGCTTTCTAAGAGAAACATTAACGTGTGTGTGTGTGTGTGACAGAAAGAGAGAGAGAGAGAGAGTATAAAGAGGGATGTGTGTGAGTTTGGTGGGTGTCTTACGGGGTTGTTGAGTTTAAGTGCTTGTGGGGGAGGGTCTCACGTTAGGGGTTGACACACAAACACACTAGATAACATTCTTAACCTGCTGGACCCGGAAACTACTCAGAGAGTGACACAGACTAAATGACAGATAACTTGCCTTAAGAAATAGGAGCTTAACCAGAGAAGTAAATGAAGGCCATTGGAGCTCATTTACATGCACCCAGCAAAATAAAAATAAAACAAATATACGGAGGTCCTCACAATCATCTCACAATCAACAGCAAGCAAACCAACACGTTATACACTGTCAGTGGTCATTTATTCATATGCAATTTGTCATAGGTTTCATAGGTCCTCATGACTGTCATGAAATTCAACAAAGTTCTGAAATGAGCCGTATGGAGACTTGGGAGCTCTACGTGTTTTAAATGTCTCCACTCACAGACCAGGTCAAACAACATCTCATGTTCCCCTTTTCTTTTCCTGCTTGTCTTGCTGGTTCCAGTGCTTGTGGTCTCCAGGGAAACGACCAGGAAGACCAAAGCACACAGTGGCTGTAGGTTACATCTAGCTCACCCACTGCACAAATGGCCATCCATTTGTTGTCCAGAGTGGAGGAGATCCTTCCTTACAAGTCTGCCATCAGACATATTATTGATCGAAAGAAGAAATAAAACTAATTAACACCTATGTCTCTTGCAGGTGTTACACAACTCTCAGATGTGTTTACTTGAGTTTGGTCCCATTATTGGTGGTTGTCACTTAGGATACCAAAAGTTATTAATCAAAGGTGAAAGGTAATGGCTGATTTATAGTTTTCATTGCTACAAGCTGATCATTACAAGGCAACATGCAGAAGTGGTATTGTGGCATTACCGATGTGATAAACTCCACAAACTCTAGTTATTGCCTGTGCAAACGTTCGCTTATATATTCCACCCTATCTAACACTGACTATTTCTCATGCAAAATCGTATCAAAATTGTCATACACATGTAGTCGTCTCATGAATTTAGCATATTCATTGCTGTAATCTTAAACCAAGACTTTACCCACCCCCAACTCCTGGAATGCAGAGCGTCTGAAACTCACACAAGCTCAACAAAAACCTTTGGGGGGGGGGGGGGGTTATAACAGTAACAGGCTCACTCCAAAATCCTTAAAGCTGCCCTTGGAGTGGGCAGCCTACACTTTCTCTGACCATCTCTCTGTTGTTGTGGTCCAGTAATGCACATGTAAAGGTTTGGAGTTTCCACATGAACTAACTCAGTCCAGGTTCCTTTTAGAATTTGTTTCTAGAAAGGGAAGCATGGGGTATTAAATTACAACCAGATTCTTCAAATAGGTGACCCCTTGTGGACAAAGGCCACCACAAGCCCGGCTCTGCCCACTCTCACATTCAGCACACACAACAAGACACACAGAGTTGTTTGTAACGACGGGAGAAAAAAAAGACAAAAGTCTATCATGACTGACAAACACTCACATGACACACACACATGCACATTCTCTCACATACACATTTGCATTAAAACACACACACACACACACTTTGTTATTCATATAACACACAATCTTTGAATCACTTGTCACAGAAACTCATTGACACTTGGGTGTTTTGGGTCAGTCACTGTGGGAGGGACCTGGAAAAAAACAAAGGTTGTTTTGTATACCACTGTTTGTTTGTTTGTTTGTGTGTGTGTGTGTGTGTGTTTGATCATTGATTCAATCACACCTGTTGATGGCTTCAGTCACACCTGTTGGGTCAGGTTCCCGCAAGAGTCAGCAAAATAAGAAAGACAACAGCCTGGTAGGCCTGTGTGTGTGTATTTGTGTTTGTGTGTGTGTGCACATCTAGAAAGCAGTTTGTGTGTTGATGGAGGGAGGGATCATGACAGTTGAACACAACACACACATGTATGCACACGTACTCTCTAACTTTCGCCCTCCCCTCCCCCTTCTAGACTTCTGAACTTCCTTTCCACGGAGTGCCGGGAGTCAAGTCACATACACATGTCCAAATGCACCACCAGAGAAACTCATATATGAACAAACTCATCATATAGGTTGTATAATATTTCCCAGTATATGAGTGAGTGTGTGCATATATGTGTGTATGTAAGAGCAAATGAGTCTGCACGTGTTAGTATCTGTTACTGTTTGCACAACAGCCATAAGATACTACTTGCAGACTAGTTTGCCTATTTGAGTGAATGTAGCAGTGATTTGGTAGTTTGGAGTTGGTAATTTGGTGATTTTGTGTAAGAAGTGTTAAAATTTACACAGGGATGTGTTAATTTGTGTTTGTGTCTGTACGTGTATCTAACACGTGTGAATCTTCATGAGGTTTTTTGAGAGCATGTATGAGTATATTTTTGTATGGTATGTGTGTGTTGGGGGATGGGTTGGTTGTGTAGGATTAGGCAGTGTCTATTCTCAAACACCATGTTCCTGACCAGGACATATAGTCCCATACAGACCGATAAGCCAAGGCCAATGATCAATAGAAAACACGATAGCAGTTTGTGTGTGTGCTCCTTTGCACATACATTGAACATGCATGTGAGTTGGAGGTAAATGTAAATGTTTCTGATAAAGAAAAACTGGTCATCTGATGCCTTTTTGCATAATTCCTCATGTGATTTATGATGGAATCTAATTAAGTAACATAAGATTAAAGAAGAGAAGCAGGGATGCTGTTTGTGCAATTGATATTTTCATTATGGTGTGAGAACAACTGTTTATCTGTTTGGACAATTTGTTTTGGCCAACAGATATTATTTGAAGTCTGGATATATGCTCCAGCCACGCTCTGGCCACTTCACACTGGGGCTTGAAATTAGGTATATAGGGTGCGGGGCTGTGCACGCGTGCAGCGCACGCATGATATTCAGTTATGTAACACGCACAAAAAAAAAAAAAAAAACCGTACACGCCCACTTATGCTAATTGCAATCAGAAGTTCCAGTGATGGGTACAGAGTTCCCGCCTCTATAGACCCGCAGGGGCATATGTAATGATCTGTGCTTTAAATAAAGCCCTACGTACAGCTTCGCACTGTTCTCTGGTCTTCTGATCGGCACGCCGCCCGAATCTCCATCATCTCCTCTGGTCTTCCGGAGACTTTCAGGCTCCTGGTCCGTATCTGATCTCGTGCAGCCATGCCTAGCAAGAGAAAGAAGAATAAGCGCCGCATGAGGAGAGTGGTAAGTCAAAAATGTCAAAAATCTTGTTTTGGGGAGAGTATGAAAGCTATTTTTATCTATCCTAGGAATACCCATACGCACTTTTGGCACATTTGAGATTTGCTCTGCACATCTGTCTGGCCATTGAAGCCCATTTCCAATGTTCTTAAAACACGGACACGCACATACAATCTAATCCTGCATGGACGTGTATTTCTTTAATTGAGTGAACAACTACGTTTAAGACCTTAGTTTACAGGACTGCTACACTTCTGAAACGCTTTGGTAAAGGTTTAATGCATCAATTTAATTTTAATTTCACTGCTAATTACGCCCCTGCTGGAAGTCGTAAGTCAATTAACCTTTTTCAGACCAACTCTCAATTGAGAGGGGTCTGGTGTCAATGAGGCTAATTATTACCTACCTAGGTAAACCAGAAAGACTTTACGAACTTTCTTAGTTGGGTGTGCGTTCTTTTATAAGTGGCCTTAAGACTCAGCAAAATTCCATTTCCAAAAGTGCTTCATTTTCATTGGCTATCTTTGTACGTGGTACATTTAATGTGCAGTGTAGTTTTTACTTTGTATAATTCAAATATTTTGTCGAAAGTATACATTTGATCACTTGTACTCATAAAATTCAGTTGCGCGTTTGTTAGTGCGTGGAGGGGGTGTGCCTCGAGCGCGCCCACGCCGTACAGGCATTAAACAAAGGGCCGCTGGACCCCGTGTACCCCGTGTTTCTTTGGCACAAGATGTTCCTTACATCTTTGTGGATGTTTACCATTAATTCTCGGGCGCATTTTTTTCAATGAATCTTATTCATCGGAACAGTGATTTGTAATATTTAGGCTAGTCTTACACAATCTCCGCTTTATAAAACAGACAAAAAAATTGGAACAAGATGTTCAACTTGTCTCTTCCCGAACTGCGTTTGTATTTATGTGCGTGCATGTGCGTATTTGAGTTTAGGAGAATGTCGGGATTAGATCATTAGTCCTACATTTCTGCAGGATGTAGTGCCGGCTAATCAAGTTGCCCCATTTTACCTTTACATTGACATTAATGCGTTATATTTCCCCAAGTAACCTATGTAAAAAAAGCGAAATAACTAGTCTAACGTGTAGGCTACATGTATCATCTCTAGCATCTCTGTCGGACTGTCGCTCGCGCGCTCTGGTACACTGTGCCTCGCGTGCGCGTGCCCGCCAATATCGCCGTGTTTATCTAGGCTTCTGCCCTCCCTATGTGTGTATTGAGGGGGGAGGACGGTGGGCGTTCACATTCCTGTGGAACTAGGCAGTCTTAACGAATTAGATCAGTGAATTATTTTTCCTCTGAGTTAGAATGCCCTCACCTTCTAAATCTGGCTTTTGTATGTTGATAAATAGAATAGAGGTTTTGGTTTGTGCATGCATGGATGTTTATGACACAAACCTAGCATAATATTTATATTGTGAGCCTTTTTCTAGCTCCTGCCACTGTGAAGTTAAACACTTCATGTTTATCTTATCCAAAGAAATACCTTCCACACATAAGCCCTTGTGCTCTTGAGGGATGAACTGACCCTTATGCTTAACCTGGTTATTTTAGGCTGCACAGTGCACACCCATGTGGTTTGTCCCCATCCATGGCAACATCACCCATTAATACTGTCTAATGAAGCTGTTTCTGCGTATATGTTTGTGTGTGTGCACGGATCTGCCAGTGTCTGTCAGTGTGTTTGTGTGAGTTAGAGGGCTCAGCTCTTTGCTGATGTTGGCTTTCTGGTCATCCAGGCTTAAGTGCACACACACACACACACATGGTAAACAGCACAAGCCCTGTCTGCTGTTGGCTGCCCTGCCGTAGTGATGTTCAGTAGAGCGAGGTGGCTGATTGTAATGTGGTGATAATGAGACTTTAATGAGACTATGGGGCGATTATAATGTGATTATAGTAGCATTCTAGGGTGCTTAGCCTGTCAGAACACTTATCCGGAGCATGGGGCACTGCTGGCATACACCTCACTGCCTCTAAAGCACACACACACACGCACACACACACACACACCCATGGCTCACTGCCCCCCAGTCCCACAGCTTACACGATCACACATCACTGTCCTCCCCTACAAACACTACATTTTCACAATGGACCTAACCTCTCTCTCTCTCTCTGTCTCTCTCCCCTCTCTCTGAGCAGCAGGCACAGAGGCGGGCACTGGAGGAACAGTATGCTGCTACAGCTAAAGGAACTCCTGCACTCAGGGCTGTCTCTGCCCCGGGTGCACCCCCGGCCAAACCACCCAAGGCGTCCAAGGCCCCGGCCCCTAAACCAAAGATCCAAGAGGTCATCGCTCCTGCTCCTGTTATCAAAGAAGTTCCAAAATTGTCTATGTGCCCCCCAGTGGAACCCCCAAAGCTTGTACCCATAACCCCAGAGGTGAAAAGCTGTCCCCCGGTTGAAGCCCCCAGCCCTGCACCTGAGCCAGTTGCAGTTCCAGAACCTGCCCCTGTAGAACCTGAGCCCGTCAAAGAACCAGAACCAGTCATTGAACCAGAACCAGTTGCGGTGGCACCAGAACCAGCCAGTAAACCAGAACCAGTTGCTGTGGCACCAGAACCAGCCAGTAAACCAGAACCAGTTGCTGTGGCACCAGAACCAGTCAGTGAACCAGAACCAGTTGCTGTGGCACCAGAACCAGTCAGTGAACCAGAACCAGTTGACGTGGTACTGGAACCTGTCTGTGAACCAGAGACGGAGGCGGAACCAGTTGCAGTGATTCCAGAACCAGTCGCGGATGAACCAGAAGTGGTTCAGGAGCCCGAAGTGGTGGAAGCACCTGAACCAGTTCCCATTCCCGTTGTTGAGGAAGTGGCGCCTGTCGAAGAAGTTCCTGTTGCAGAGTTGGCAGAAGAAGCTCCAGTTGTGCTGGAGAACTCTCCTATTCCAGCTCCAGAAGTAGAGGTAAGTGTCATGAGTGCTGCCTGTGACTATATGGGAAAACTGTTGGTCCCTGGGCCTCGGCCACCAAGTGCAAGCTTTGAGTGGGCCTGTGGTGCACACGTGGCTGAACCCACATGGTCACTAACGGTTGCGCCAGCCACGCCTTTCCTCCTGGCCATGTCCTGTACATGTGTGAGGATGCAGGCTTCCCAGAATAAATGTGGCTTTGCTTCTCCTGGGAGTTTTGGTTTACTCAGCGGAGGCACGTATGGCATGTTCCTCCACACATGAACAGGGCTGAGGGTGTAGGGTAGCTGCAGGGTTGGATCAGTGGTCATTAAAGACGGGTGCAAAATTGGATCCATTTTGGTAACTCAGGTGAGACCCCCCACCCCCCTTGAACCCTTGCCCCCACCCCCTTCAGAGGGGCGTGGCCCAATCTTTAAGGAAAGCGTGTCTATGGGAGACAGAACATTCTGTTCTCTTCTCCTCTTGGGCTCCTACTCCACCCGCTCCACCACCCAGCCCTCCTCCCGTTTGCCTGTGGGGCCCAAGCTGTGAGTGTGTCAGTGGCTGATCGTTGGTGTATGGGGAAGGGGTGTGTGTGTTTGTTGAAAGAGAACTTCCACACAAAGCTTCATGGTTTGTGTGATTGATCTGTGTGTGTAAGTGAGAGGGGGGGAGGGGGGGGCGTGGTCTTAGGAAGCAGGGGGTTGTGGGTGATTTGTTGCCCACGTTTGGCACGTGTTGGCTCTTATAGAAAGGGGAGGAGCTCCCATAGGGTGTCTTCCAGTCCTCCACATGTCTCGTGCTGAACTGCCTGCCCATCTGTGGGTGCTGGGTCTTTGTGAGCTCCCTGTGTGTGTGTGTGTGTGTGTGTGTGTGTGTGTGTGTGTGGTTTTTGTGTGCAAGACAAGTGCATGAGTAAATGTAGTCTGACCAGTGCCGTAGCCTGAGGGAGCAGGGTCCAGTATGGAGATGGCTTTGTGTGTGTTGAGTGTGTTCCTGTGAGTGGCTGCGCTCGCCCGCTCGCTCACGTCTGTGCGCCTGGCTGCGCTGGGCACATTATGTTCTGTGAGCTCACAGCACTGGAGTGGAAGCCGAGGGAAGGAGTGGGAGAGGGAGGGGTGGCAGGGAAGGAAGAGTTGAACATTTTGTTCCATAATGGCTGTCTCTGCACTGATGCCTCCTGTGTGTGGAGAAACAAAGACTCTGAATAGAGATATGTTGGCTGTGTGTTCCAAATATAGCTTTTAGTTTTTATACATAAAAAAAAGCAATCTTTAATCTTTAACACAATTCAACAAACATGAGGCACATGAATGTATGGTTAACAATGCATAGATAGTATCTATATGTGTGTGTGTTGCAGGACTGTTATGCAATTAACTGTAATATTTCAGCATGTTGTTTAACCCCTATATCCCCCATATCATATGTTGTGGCCCCCTATATCCCCCATATCACTTAGCAGACATGTGTGTGCACGCGCACACACACAGCCAGGTCTTTGGCTGCTCATTCACATTCAGTCAATGCACATGTATGCCTAAAACGGGTGTCTGTCACCCCTGCCATGAAGGAGGCAGAGACACTACTGCCCCCTTATCCTGTTTCATAATTGTTTAATGGCCATGATTGAACCACATTCACACCATTATCCACAATCCCAATTAGTAGTTGAGACTGGAGCCCCTTCCCATCCTCCAGCCCTTGATTGAGTGTTCTGGAGCTCATTGTAACCTCTCCTCTTGCTGTGTTTTTCTAGGTGGAGACGCTAGCTGCTCCATGTGAGGAAGCCATTGTCCAGGAGACCATAGAGGTTTGTACATGTTTTCATGGCCAGCAGAAAAGCTGCCCTGTTTACTGTTTATTAGACTGCTCTGTGAATGTGTGTTGTGTTAACCCTGCCAGGGGAAAAAAAACAAGGAAATCTCTTGCATTTCCTTGAGGCTGTTGTAAGATTGCCAACCAGCATTAGTTTGGATATACCACACTTCAACCTTATAGCACATATGGGTCAATAAAACAAAATTAATTGTTAACAAAAATATGAATAGTTAAAGGAACCATATGTAAGATTGTGGCCAAAACTGGTACTCCAATCCCTTTCAAATGACTGTAGAGCGGTGTATCCCCTCCCCCTCCCCCCTGACTCGAGGTTGCCAACCCGGATGCCAAAACACTACTGACTTTGTGATTAGTAGATAGGTAGAGGGTGGCGCATCAGGCCAAAACACAACATGACATGACAAAACACAACATCAACATCAGTTGAGGGCTGCAACTTCACTTTTTAAATGGCCGGACTACTGTTGTCAGTAATATAAGTATTTGAAATGAACATGATTTCTTAATGTCTAGTGACGTATCAGGGCCATTTTATGATTAATTGAAATACATTTCTTACATAGAGTTCCTTTAAAGTGCAATCTGTTAGTGATTCAACAAAACAAGGCATACTATGCTAAATAGTTGAGCAGACCATTAAAGGGTTTGTTTGGAAAAGGTAATGAAGCAAAGCATTGCATTACTCAATAGTGTCATTACATGCATTCAACTGCCATACTATGCATTTATAACTGATCATTAATTGCCAGTTGATTTACAAAATGATAACATTTCTTCAGTAGTCTTTTATATAAACACACAAATCCACACATTTTGTTAAAAAGGCTAATGAGGATTTCAATTTGTAGTACTTGCACTATCTGACAAGAGGGGCAGTCCCTAATATTTTAACAGAATTATGTCTATGTATGTGAACAAAACAAACTGATGTTTCTTTTGGCATGTTGATGTAAAATACTGGGATGTCTAAATGTGGTCACAGACAGCAGAAACGGTGGAAGTGGTGGCATGCGAGCTTACCCCTGAAGCACCAGAGGAGATTGCACCTGAACCCATAGTCGAAGAACAAGAGACGGTCTTATCGGAGCCTGTCGCTGAAGTGTTAGCTGAACCTGAGCCTGTAGATGAAGCCCAAACCCTTTCAGAAGAGACAGTCGAAGAAGCCTCGGCTGATCTGGAAACGGTAGAAGCTGTCGCCGTGCCCCAGCTGGAATCGGTTGAAGACACGACTGAAGCTGTGACCGTGGAGGCTGTTGAAGAAGCGGTCACCACAGAACCTGCTGCTGAAACTGTGAGTGCACAACTCAAAGTGGAAGAGGCGGTAGTGGAGACTTTAAGGGAAGAACCCGTAGAAGAGGTCAGGACTGAAGAGCCAGAGGTGGCAGTCTCTGAGACTACGGAAGCAGAGCAGCTTCCTGAGGTTACTACGGCTCTCTTAACTCTCCAGAGCTCCTGGACTCTTACTCACCTGCACATCTTCCACTAAGGCCAGCTTCACTGCTCCCCTCCGCTGAGCTGCTTACTCTTCCCTCTTCAGCACAACTTGTGTCGCCACCTCTCTTCACTTTTGTCTGGTTTACTGCCACACCTCTCAGCTTCTAGGGTCACGTCTTTTTGCATGGAAGCACTGAACTAAAACCTTGCTGTGTGGTTTTGGGGCAAAGGCTTCTCTCTGTGCAGCAGAGCACAAAAGTCTCTTTTCTGGCCCTATACGCATGCCTTCTTTCTAAAGCTTCCACAGCAAAAGCTTTCTCTCTTTCTCAGGGCTTGCAGCTATTGGTGTGCATTGTTTATTTGTTTCCCACTCACACCTTGTTACATGTTTAGCCGACATCCTCCATATTCTTGAATTTCCCCTTAAGGATCAATAAAGTATCTATCTATCTGTCTATCTGTCTATCTATTTATCTGTCTATCTATCTATTTCCCTGTAGGAGACTCCTGATGCCCCAGAACCAGAGGTGTCTCAGGATGTGCCTGCCCAGATTGAGGAGGCTGTTGCGGTATGTTTTATAATCCCTCCATAATGCTTTGTACTAGTGATTTCTGTCAATCAGAAAATATGTCATAACTAGGTATTTTCTACGATAATACTTCATAAATAAATATTTTCTATAGTTAAGTGGTACAATGAACATGGCATTACCCTACCTAGCAATACATTTTCTGTTGTAATCCTTGCATTTGTTTACGTTTATGTTTTTAGTTACGTAAAACAGTTTGGCGATTACATGTGTAACATGTATTGATGGGCTGAGCTTGTCTGGTATAGATTGGTTGTTAA
This sequence comes from Alosa sapidissima, assembly GCF_018492685.1. Classification (NCBI taxonomy): domain Eukaryota; kingdom Metazoa; phylum Chordata; class Actinopteri; order Clupeiformes; family Clupeidae; genus Alosa; species Alosa sapidissima. The sequence goes on along the minus strand of NC_055964.1, from coordinate 24,682,006 downwards.
AATGGCTCATTTTCATTACCCCATGTTCAGGCTGATATCGCCCCCGTTGCTGTCGTGGAACCTGAGGCGGCCCCCGTTGAGCCGGTCCCTGACACCATGGCTGAGGACTTTGTTGTGACAGAATCAGCTGTTGCTGTGGAGGCCGCCATGTCTGTACCTGCTGACACTGAGGGACCTGTAAGTCCTAATTTGACACATACTGTATGTTGCCTACTTGCACAGTATGCCTACCCTGCATTGCATTTCTGTTTCCTTATTGTTTCTTGTCTCTCTCTCTAGATTCCTGTTAGCACAATTGAGGAGACTGTGGTTGTACCAGAGAAGTTAGAGGTGGACCCTATTGCTGAACCCATCACTCTGTCGACAAATGAAGTCCTCAAGGTAATTTTACGTTTCAGAATCCATTTAACACAAGAACCGATTGGTCTGATTTCATGTATTCATGGCCTGAGTCTTCATTTCAATTAAGCCCATTTGTTTTGTTTCCCTCTAATGGAAACTGTGTTGTATGTGGCAAATCCATAACTGACACATTCATACCATTAATTTTCATTTCAGACTAAAGAGGAAATTGTGACTGAAGTGGAAATTGAAACCAAGACTGTAATTATCTTACATTCTGTAATCTGTATACATAAAGACTTTCATCTTTCAAATTTGTTCAGCCTCTCCTAACATGAAACTTTTTTTTTTTTTTTTTTTTCCTGCTCAGGTCGTGGAGGCCATAAATGGACACATGGCAGCAGAAGTGGCTATTGAGAGCTAAACATGATGTGGTGGTGAGTAATGTCCTAGCCTCCCGTCTTCACATATCAACAACCAGGTCAATTAATCGGCCATATACCAACAACCATATCAAGTATATAATTTATTTTTCTCTGTCTCTTTCAGTGCACGATGGACTCAAAATGTCTACATTCAAAGTGCCTTTTCATGTGTGGGCTCAAAATCTCTTGGATGTGAAGAGGGGATTCAGACAGATGTCATGATTTTCATGTGAATACTGGCTCTTTAATTGGCGTCCGCCTCCTCATGCATATTTGCAGTCACTGTAAACATGCGTACATGGGAGCTGTCAGTTGGTGAAATATCACAGTTTATATGTTCATATTTGGACCATTTTTGTATTGAAACAGTTTTTTTATTTGCCTCATCTTTTCCTTTGACCTTTTTTGTAAAAAGCGCTGCCTCCAAAAGGCTCCCGTTTTACTATTTCAAATGGTGCCTTTTTTTCTTAAGTTTGAATGGATTTTAAGAGAGGAGCCCTTTGGTGTGTATGTATGTGCTGTGTGCCACTTGTTATGATGACAAGTGTCCTGCATCAGTGCTTAATACTGGAGAAACTGCATCTATTCTCTGGAGCCAGTGCTGGAGGGGTCGGACTGTCAGGCCACACGTGTTGTCTACTCCTCCTGCCTTTTGTAAACAAGTCTATTTGGTACAAGATGGCTGCTGGAAGCCATGGTCCACAACAGACAGAGCTGTAAAGGTTCTTTCGCTCTCATTAAAAAAACAGAACTCACCGTGACCCTGTTTTTTTTCTGTCATTTATTTATTTATTTTTTAAGTTTAGTTACTGGATTTACCAAATGCTTTTATGCAAAGATACCAGTACTTCCAAATAAATTAATGTGTTTGTGCAACAGAAACAATGTTATGCAAAGATGCCAGTATTTATAATACCAATCCAGTTACTGGAACCCAATGAAGGGTAATCGACAAAGGGTTGAGATGTCCATGGCACGCTGCCATGTTGTGAATTATCTTTAGGTTACTGCAGGCAGGCCTGAATCAGGAGCAATAAATCATATTTCCATACATGTAGCCAGCATCCAAAGCACTATGATGCATATGACCTACACAGGTTGTGGAGACAGTGTGTTCATAAGGCTACTATGAAGACCGGGAACCATGTCATAAATGGTTTAATGGCTGAATGGAGTATAATAGTAGAGCAGCTAAGCACTGGAATGGTTGAGGTTTTTGAAGTGAACAAAAAAAGGCCCTCAAAAAAAGCATCCCTGGTGGCCGCCATCTTGAATTCCAATAAGGCCTCCATCTTCTCCCCTCTAAAACTAAATTAGATGTAATGTTACCTTACATTTTTAGGGTCAAGAAACTTAATTGAATCATTTCCATGCAAATCTGGTATCATCTACTGTGAAACTCAAGACACCAAAATATACAAATATTGAATATATCCATTGTCAGTCAATACAAACACTAATATTTCAGTATCATTGGATTAGATGTCCTTCTGGGGCAGCAGGACATAGTTAATTCTATGAACAAACATTGACATCTATCAAATTGGCTTAAAGGAAAATTCTGGTCTAAAAACATCTCTATTTTTTGATGAGTGCAAACTTTTGTTAGGTACCAAAATGACCATAATCAGAGTAACTTCGAATAAGACCAAAATATGCATAATGGAAATAGCATATACTATGGTCTTGAGGACAAGGCCACTCTACATCACAGCAAATTGCTACTTCGCGCCACTGACTTAAAATGCCTCAAAATCATTACACTTCCGAAAACAATATTTTATTAATAGTAACTATGATGTTTTCTACAAAGACAGTAAAGAATACTATAGGGACAGATGTGTTTACTATAATTATAACCCTATTTCATAGCAATTTAACCAAAAATCACAGTGAATTCTCATTACCGAAATGTGTCCGGATCCATTATTCTATTGTTTGTTTTAATTTCATGAAAAATCCTTTTTACATAAATTGAAGAAGATTATGCAAAGTTGTGTAAAAATGTCTATATTTATGGTTAATATTTATGATATTTTGCAAAAGGAAAGGTTACATTTATTGTAAAATTATTGTGTCCACACTAAATGTTCCTCATTACCGTAATGCGACTTGCCTGCCTATAAAAAGTACACTGTTCCATTAAATTAACAAGCAGACCCATGATGCATCACTTGGGACAAAAGGTTTAAAATGGAATCAAGTTCAGTTGTTCTCTCTCTCACATCATGATATTTGTGTAAATGTCATAGAATCTTTATTCTGTTACACTGTTGATTATCATTACCGATATGCTGTGATACTCAATGCTTTTACAAATATTTGAAATTATATTTTATGATGATAAAGACAATATAAGACTTTAATATTTTGTTAAGGTTACATAGCTTGCTAGCATTTTGTGTTATTTGCCAACTTAGTCAAGGACATCTCATTACCGTTACTCCAATTTCTCATTACCACGCATTTTAAAGGGTAATAACGGTAATGAGAAGTTGAGTTGCGGTAATGATGCAGTGATGATCTTGATATAAGATGACCCGTTCCCTCTACTAGTCAGGTTCACCAGGTTCTCTGTTCTCTCCCGTTGTTAAAAGGCGTTAAAACAGTTGATGTGATACCGCTTTGTGATTCCGCTTTGTCCTCCCCAGATGATCATTTTTTCTATCTCTTGTCAATCAGTAATGTCATGTTTTCTTTTTATTTCTTTTAACTACCATTGGTTTTCACCATGGCAATGGAGGTAATTATGAGGGCACCATAATGGGTTGTCAAATTGGTTGTTGGAGGTAAAAGGTGCAGGATGGCACTCCGAGACCTCCCATCTGAGCCTATGTGGCCCTACTGAGCCTATGTGGGCACTCAGATACCTCCCATCTGAGCCTATGTGGCCCTACTGAGCCTATGTGGGCACTCAGATACCTCCCATCTGAGCCTATGTGGGTGACATGACCAATATACCTGTGACCATGTATCTGTCGGCTCCATATACCCGTAGGCCAAGTTGAATGATAACATGGATAACATAGATAACAAGGATATAACCTAGCAAATGTACAGGTGTATCTATTAGGAGAGGGAAACTGGTGGAAGAACAGTTGTATATTGATGGCAAGGTGATTCCGTCTATTGTGAAAAACATGACAAATTTAGGGAGGCGGTACAATGTTGTTGGGCAGGAGCAGAAAATAAGAAAAGAGTTTGGTCTTGGTATCAGTTGGAAAGTGTGGGGTACTGTAAGTCTACAGCACAGGAGAAGAGACAGATGATAACCAGCTTGTTTTGAGAACAAGAGGAGCAAACTAGACGTTCAACAGCAATGCCTCAAGCAAAACGAGGGAAATAGATGAACTGGCATGATGTGAAGAAGAAGATCAACTGAGAGAGCTAGGGCCATGGATGCCACTGCAATTGGAGAGACATATGGGTCAGGGATGTGACTGCTTTGAGACCAGACATGACATTTTTTTTTCGGAGAGTAAGCACATTCTCTACTTTATTGCGCTAACTATTCTCTTTTGATGATGTGATGGAGAAAGCCTTTGAAAGTTAAAGTATGCAGAACTGGTATCAGAGGTAAGGGAAGGTGGCTGACAAGCACACACAGTGAAGATAGGTGTTTGAGGCTTTGTAAGTCGACACTAACTTTAACACTTCTGTTAGATTTTAGTATTCAAATATGGTCACTGAAAGGAGCTGAAAAAGGAAGTCAGTCCATGACTGAGGCCCTCATAGCAACCTGAATTGACTCTTGCTGCTGTGTTTCCAGAGTGGTAGTTGTTGGTGCCCACTTTAGGGCTTGAGGTTTGTCTGGTTATGTTGCTGATTGGATCATAAACAGCCACAGCAATGAACAGGAATGCCCAAAGATTTTGTTGGTATTTGTTGGTAGAGAACCAATCAGGAGTGTGGAGGAGGGTGGACTGTTGAGCATTCTGGAGGTGTCATGGGTTCTAATTCAACAAAACACAGACGAAGGAAGGTATCTGCTTGTAAGCCCAGTGAAATGCTCTTGAAAGCTACTCTTTTGATGATGTTTTTTGCCCACAAAGGTTGCTTTGTTGGTGATTTTTTGGATGGTAAAAGTGCTTGGTTGTTGACTGGCCACTCTGGTAAATCCCCTTCCTGTGACACTAGCAATTTAACACCTCTCCTGTGTGTATCTGAAATTCATTTGGTAAAATAAATCATTCTCATTACTGTAACATAAATTCTCATCCTCCATAACAGACTTTTCATTACCTTAATGCATAAAAATGCATAGATATTGTAAAGATGTTATTTCTCAGAGACAAAAAATTCTTCATTTTATTATAATATGTTCCTTAACTGTGCCCCTGTTGCCTTAACGAGTGGGTTTTGTTCAAAATATATCTATATCTAACAAAGAGATTATTTGAAAAATTGAACTCTACAATACACATTGTATTTCGGTAATGAGAGTTAATTCATTTAAAATGGAATTTAAAATATATAAAATATACATTTTGATGTGCAGTACTGTTCATTTAATATACTTATTTGTGTAAATGAAAAAAAATCAAAAAATAGTTTTCTTACTAATGGTCTCCGTTTGTCATTTACTATATCGGTAATGAGAATTATTCTGGATCTTGCTACCATAACATTGAAATAAAGTTATATTAAATTGTTTTACTATAATACTTTTATCAGAAAATAAAAGTTCACATTCTATTCAGTCACTTAAATAAAAAAAATCAATCAAATGAGGTAGATAATATTTTGTTGTCAGTTTGACAGGCTTCGTGAGATTCACCCTTCTATGCTCATGTGGAGGGACCCCTTTAGACAAAAATAAGTATTTCATCTTTGTAAGTTTAAAGACAGCGTGTAGAGAAGGACTGATTGTGCAGTCAGTGTTTTACTTATTTGCTGCCATCTTGCTAGGACTCGTTGCAAGATGGTGGCAGCGATCAGAGGAATAATCAGTGCATTACCGTTCCCCCGGTCCTCGTCATCTTGGCTTGCCTTCAAGGTTATGCTATATTCTAGATCATTGCAAATGCATATTCCAATCTTAGTCTTACCTACTGACATGTCATACAATATATGTTATGGTTTGGACCTGCAAGTGATTATGTGGGAAAAAAGATCAGTGTGGGCAAAACTATGACAAAACTGTCTTGCGGGTTGCATAAAAAAATGGCAGTTGAGGCCTTGTAACCTTGCTTTGCACATTTGTTTGCATAAATCCCACCACATGCAAAGATGGGATAAACAAAAACACACACACAAGCAGATGGTCCACATCTCACAACCAAATAGGTGAACATGGGAGGTGTGGGTCTCCTTGATTTGATTCTCACTAAACTACCTAACTCAGATTGAAGAAATACCATTGGATTACAATCCGGCTTTTTCACACAGAGATCCCGCTAAATTTGCGGGAAGAGGAGACGTCTTTTGTCTTTTTGTGTCTGAAAGCGAGGTGAAAATTTGCCATCATCACATCATATGTTGGACTTAAGTATTATCAGTGTTGGGAGTAACGAGTTAAAAAAAGTAATGTAATTAGGCCTACTGTAATATAGGCTATTGCTTTTTGCTGTAACGCGGTAATGTATGGCATTACAATAAAACAACTGGGTAATATTTTACTCGGTACAAACTTCAGTAACGCGCATTACAATGCATTTTAACCTGAAATTAAGTGGTGTTATGTTTTGATACACATTCGCAAACAACTGCGCAAATAGCAGAACGTATCTCCTGTTACTGGTTGAAGATGACTGGGGCTGGCTGCAACTGACTCGATGGACATAAGCCTATACGCTCATTATTCAATTTCAATTTGTCAGAGACAACTAGGATATGAAGAACAGTTAAGTGCACTTTGTGTGTGAAACCGAAAGATGACACATCTAGAGCGGTGCCACGCTAATCTTTTTGATTCTTGATAAAGCATAAATGCTCTTCATGTCAGCTTCGTGCTGTGAACTTGAATTAAAGAGAATGAAGGGATAGAAATGTAAAAAAGATGGGGACTTGGACTTAGGTCGCAAAAACAGTGACTTCAGACTTGACTTACGACTCCACTCAAAAGACTTCAGACTTGACTCGGACTCGAGCTTCGAGACTCCTGAACAAGCTGTATTTCATGCAATTATTGCTTTTTAATCTAAATTTATTCATGCATTTCTATTTTATTTTACTGCTACATATACTTTGTGAAACGTATAACGAGCGGCATGGCCCCTTTGCCATAATGTGCAATCTAACGCATGCGCTATGTGTGCACACTCACAGACATAAATACAGAAGATAAATAAAGAAGTCCTCCCGGAGTTGTGCCTTTTATCATTACTTTCGGTTACAAAAACTTGTGCACAGAGGAAATAAGCGAACAGCTACATGCAAGGTGTGTGGCACCAGGATAAATTATGCCTATTCAACAACGTCTGATTTCATCAGGCATCTCCAAACGCACCCAGATAGGTCAGTCACTTTAGGCCTAGCATATATCGTCACAGGTGACAAGCCAAATTCACAATTCCAAATTCATATTTCTAGATATTTTGGTAAAAGTAACTTAAAAGTAATACAATAGTAGTGGAATGCCTTACAATTCAGAGGCAGTAATATTATAATGTAACAAATTACTTTGAAATGACAGTAATAAGTAATACATAATACATTACGATTTTGAAGTAACTTGCCCAACACTGAGTATTATAGAGGCATGGCTGTTGTACAAAAAGAGACCTGCATCTGTCAGAGATGTTTGAATTTAAAATACATGTTCCCTCCTGTTTATGCGTGGATGGCAAGGCAGCAAAAAGAAGGGGAAGCAGTCTCAGATTCCAGTAGCTAAACAAAAGAGGACTCAGAAATATAGGCCCCGTTTCAGTCAGGAACTGCTTGCTTTCATAGCTGAAATTGCTGGGAATATTGACGTGTTTATTTTAAACATAGCCTAACATGGAAAAAGCAAAAACATATTTTTGCTTTTTAATGGGAAAATGTTACCATTCATCTCATATAGGCCTACTACATACAAAATTACATGGAAACGTTAATGAAGTTTAATGAGTAATTTATATCTAATGAGACATTACATTTACTTCCGCCAAGGAGGTTATGATTGTCTGATTGTCTGTCACTCTTCATGAAACTTGGTGGTAGGGTGTAACATGGTCCCTTTACATTTTGGAGCAGATCTGAATCACTGTGTAAATCCATAAAATTAGTTTTACCCTTGCGACATTAGCATCAAATTGTGAAATGGGGTAGGCTATTTGCCCCAATCCATTTACGTTTATTCATTTAGCCAACGGGATCATCCAAAACAACCTAATGAGGTTTGACATTCAAGCAACATCGCAAATGAGACCTTAGGATAACAATAAGTAGGCCGACTACTTTTACAAACACCACAAGTAGGCACCTAGAACAGTGTTTTTCAACCACTGTGCCGGGGCACACTAGTGTGCCATGAGAGATCATCAGGTGTGCCGCAGAAAATTACCCAAATGTCACTCACTGGTCCAGAAAAGCAACTGTTGCATCAAAGAATTAATAACCACATGCTCTCATTGATTGTATGATTGCACTATTTGTGGTATGCAGGCATTGTACAACGGGGCCTCATATCCAGTATTCACAGAATCATGACATATCCAGTTCATAACAACAATTACATTAGATATAGTCACCTACAAATGAAACAGAGGGCACTTGTTTTATTGAGCAGGTCTTGCATAGAAGCCATAATAAGGCCATATCTGTGTATTATTTGAAATTTTAGGCTATGGTATGTTTGTTTTTTCTTCACACAGGATGTTAGTGTGCCGTGGGACCATAGACTGTAAAAAATGACGTGGGACATTTTAAGTGTCAAAAGTGTGCCGTGGCATAAAAAAGGTTGAAAAACACTGACCTAGAGGACAAGAGTGCATACTACATAGCGCTCTAGAATCTTTGATAAGGCTGAGCTGTAATATAATGCTACCTGACGCTACAGGTTAGCTAGCTGCCTCCCTCTAGTGATGACAGTAAGTATCACCATTCCTTAAACTTATTCTTCACAATCAAAAGAATCAGATAGGCCTACACAAAACATAAGTATGCAATCAAATTTAGTTGCGTCACAACATCACCCATGCAATATGTATGTAGTATAGTCTAAGTATTTAATTAAACATCAGTATCAGTAATCAGGGATTAAATCAAATAAGATTTCTGTGACTGAAATTTTCAGACATTTTTGAAGCCACAATTTTTTAGGTCTACGTGATCAAAACTGTATTATACCGGGCTTTACCAAGGTGAAGTTAAATTTAGGGTTATTATACGGCTCTTCACAATGCTAGTAGAACGCTCCATTGACTTGAATGGGATTTCCCAAAGCTCTAGCGGTAAATAAATTCATGTAATTACCGCTGCAAACATATAATTACCGCTGTCAATGGCAACGGGTTTTGTGCTTCTGATAAGACTACGCAAGGACTGGAACTTCATTCAAACGTGAAAGGAGACGGTTGATCAGTTGTGTTCTAAAGACATTATCCCTAAATTATCCCTTAATATTCAACGGATATTAATGAATATTCAGATGTTCTGCCTCGTCTATTCACATGAACAAACACAATAAACAAGTTCAAAGTTTTTATTGGTTACAGCTTTGGAAAGACTTCTCAGAACACAAAAGACAATACATATGTTGGAATGACAATATTTTCTGGACTCAATATTCCTCCATGGGAGCTGGGGTGAGAGCGCTAAGGTGGCAAACAGTCTCCAAGCTAAGCAGCTGGTCTCCAGTGCACATACCAAAGAAAAACATAAAACATTTCTGCATGTCATTCATACATACAGAGAAAAGGCACAATTAGTAAAGCAGCACTGTCTGAGAGAACGAAACTCTGCAATCTGACATGCTCCATATTAGAGCTCTGGCCTGGACGAGACAACAATAGAACATTACTCTCATAACATCTCACAACTACAACATAATTTGCCCCTCTTTAGCCCCAGGTTGTACGGATGTTACAAAGCATCGCAGAGATGAACACAGATATACACATACATTTCACATAGACTTTTTTGAAAGGTGATAAAAACCAGAGCCAACACACCATATGACTGGAGCAACAAGGCTACCAAACCATGGTGCAGTAACTCCACTCCATCATCCTGCGTCACTGACAGATAGCGCTGTTGGACAGAACAGTGGCTCCATCTGTTGGCCATTTCCTCAGTCCGAGTCCTCGTCATCCAAATACTCTTCTGCGTTGCTTAGAGTGCGTGAGACGGCTGCAATGACACAATGACTTTTATGTAGGCATATCCTCTCCAGATACATACACAAGACTGCAGTATGTGCAGTTCAATACTCTAGCTCAGTGATGGTGAAAATGGTGTGGCATACAGACAGGTAAAGTATGAATTCTGGAGATCAGATCTTATGGAGAGCTAGTGTACAGAAGGGCTGCCGAGGTGTTGTGGACGTGGACTTACCGCTGCCCTGCTTTCTCTTCAGCAGAGAGGCACACTGAGCATTTGTGGCCATATCCAGTGCAAGTTTTTTCTCGTTGTTCACAAGGTCCGTCCTGGCATCTGGATTCAAACACACACACACACACACACACACACACACACACAAAATATTGCATTTAACACCCAAGCAATGGCCGGATACTCTGATTTAGCACAGATGAAGGCACATAAGAGACGAAATAGGAGACAGAGTGACAGATAGACCTGAAATTAAAAAAAGGCGTGAAAGACATGAATCTCACTTTTGTTGAGCAGCATCTCCACTATGTCACTGTAGCCTTTCCAAGCAGCCGCGTGCAATACTGTGTCCCCCAGCTTATTCTGCCGCAGAGGACACACAGAACAGAATAGTTTGAGCAACGTTTTAAAACAGGGATGGGTTTCAGTCATAAGCCTCTCCCTGACTTGGCCTGTAAAGTAACACAATGTAGGAATTCCCCTTTTTGTCAATTTCTAACAGACCGAGTGCCCATTAAGTGCCAAGATGGTACACAATTTGTTTAAAAGCGACGAAAAAGGTCATCCTTCTACCCGTGATAACAACTTTACATAGTGCAATACCAGGGGTTCTGGATGTGTATCAGTGATGTCAGAGATTTCTTATTGTAAGTTGGTGTGGCATGAAAATCAGTTTTTATAAGGCAAGGTCAAAGGTCACAAGCCAAACAGTACACAAGAAACTATCAAAGCTAACCTTTGTGGGCAAACACAACAGCCTTCCAGAGCATTTCACTGGGGTTACTTAGACTGAGTGGAACATAAAATTACATAGGTTATTTTACCACCAATGAATCACATTGACTGACTGCATTAATCAGAAAACAGGGAGAAGGCATTCAACCATTAATCAGAAAACAGGGAGAATAAGCCTGAAAGTTAGAGCTGAATTATGTTGGCGTATATTGGTGCTGATCCAGTGGTTGTCCTAGGTTACAGGAAGGCTTCACCACCTTTAACTGAAGCGTTCCGTTCGCGTAGCGAATCAACTGGCTACACCAGACGTGATAGCGGTGCTTACGTTAATAACCTTCTAAAACTATTTTTAAGTGCTGCGAACGGAGCGCTTCAGTTGTGAACCTAGTGTAGCATGTGTGTTAGAGTTAGAGATCTGAATTCAGTTGTGAACCTATGGGGTATACTACGAAGCACATATCTAGGCTATGTAGACATATAGAGGCTTGACAAAGCCTTGACTCAGGGGTATATGTTAAGTGATACTACGATTGCAGTTACCGTAAAACTCCAAATAATAGCCCGGGCTTTTATTTTCCCAAATCGCCAAACTGCACCGGCTAGTATTAAAGACAGGCATCTATATGTGACAGGCCTTTAATTCCCTTTACACAAAACTTTTCCTCTGCAAAGATGGAAAATATTATCGAATTAATTATTTCAAACACACTGAATGTCTACCTATATGACTAGGCTATCTGATGACAATTACGGATCATCATTCATTTAGTGTTGAGATGTTGTTCATTGAGTGAGATACATTAAGATCCAAATAGCGGGGATAGCAAGAACAGATGAAACACGTTTTAATTAAATGTAATCTACAAAGAGATCGTATCACACTGAAAGCTCATATTTTGTCACTAGCAAATAGCCTATATCGGTCCTTTGTCAAATACAGTTGCATTATCAGACCTGACCAAAACCGTTCAGGAATTATTTATGCAAAAGTGGAATGTGCTTAATGTTTAATTCTCCCTCCTTTTCGGCACAAATGAAACAGCATGAGAGAGCATGAACCATATTGTTTCTCCCGTTTTGTATTTGCCAAATTTGACAACAGTCTACATTCAAATCATAGCCTACTTCCAGGCGCGCGGGAACATATTTTTGACCACGAAGCTGAAGTTGGCCGCACATTCAGAATGCGGTGTAGTCAAGTTTCCATTCCACCTTAAATATTGCAATTTTCTACCGACAGGGGGCAGTGCTGACTGCGAATACGCGATGACACTGGCATTTGCCTAGTAGCAGACGAACATGTAGGCTACTCCTCACAGACGAATAAAAGCCTTTTTTTCTGGTGACTCCATTGTCGACCAATCTTTAAGTAAATGATCTATCTCGGGATAAAAACCTGCCAGAGAGGTTTCCTTATACACACTCTTAAGACCACCGTCATTTGCAATTTCGATCAACTGCTCTTCCTCCTGCGCTGACAAGTTAGGACTATTCGGGATATTGACAAATGGGTTGCGGACCCACTCATTGGTTTGCCATGGATCTTTGAAGGATGGGAAGTAACGCTCAAACTCATCTGAAAGCGCAACAAGCTGATCGCGCACCAGCTGCGAGAGAAAGGGCCCTGCCTCAGTCTCTCCCAAAACCCCCACTACTTTTTGGAACATATCAAATACACCCCGGTCCACTCGTCGTCCCTACAAATCAAGCTTGGCTTTAAATGCAGCGACTTTATCTGCCAGTTTAAAGACAGTCGTCATTCTCCCCTGGAGTGACAGGTTGAGGTCATTAAGCAACCCGAATATGTCACACAGGTAAGCGAGTTTTGACACCCAGTCCTCATCACTAAAATGTGCAGCTAACGGTGACTTTTTTTTCTGTAAGAAATCTCTGCAGCAGCTCTCGCAACTCAAACACTCTGGCCAGTGACCTGCTAAAGATGCTTGTTTTTTGTTGCTCATTCTAGCAGTTTAGCTAACTTCGTGTGACACTACCGTTCGCCAAGAACTGATCAAGTGAAGTGAGCTGACCTGAGGCTGCGCAGCACTGAAGGCAATATGTAAAAGTGTTGAATAGACCTTGCAAAATGCAAACATGCGTGCAATCAAACAACTGCATATAGGCCTATGCCATGTAAAAACGTGACATTTGCGAATTAAATTTAGTTTAGTTTGCATGCATTTTTTTTTAAACTCATGTCGTAGGCTATGGCCCGGTTAGAAATGTCCTGCGGCCCGGTGGTTGGGGACCGCTGCAGTAGATTACACGATTTCAGCTATAACTTAGCACATAACCTCCTCCCGACCAGGTTTGGTTGACAGCATAAGATACCATGGTGATATAGCGACACTAAAACAGATCCACTTTCGTGTTACAGCATAGCCTGGCTTTGAGCGCAACATACCTCGCTAACCCACTAATCGAGATTCATAGTACACCCCACTAGTGTAGCACGTGTTAAGAGTTAGAGATGCTTCAGTTGTAAACCTAATGTAGCACGTGTGTTCAGTTGTGAACCTAGTGTAGCACATGTGTTAGATATCTGAATTCAGTTGTGAACCTGTGGGGTGTACTACGAATCTCGATTAGTGCTAAGTTATAGCTCAAATCGTGTAATCTACCGCACACTGACCAATCAATTGTCTTAAAAACAAAGTTCTCTCACGTGTAGGATTCTGTCATATATCTGACAGGTGGAGCTCCGCCTCTACTAACATTTTGGATCTCGAATGTGCTTTAATAGTGCTGTGCGTGCAAATATCCCACTATGGACGTGCATACCATACAACTACTGATGACAATTGATTTATTTGATGTTATAGGTTAGACACAAAAAATTACCGCAGTGTAGATTAAGCTATCGCTCATGAATGCGGAAGTAATTGTTTTTAAATAGAGGCGGTCTTGTGCGTCTCCACGTTTCACGATTGGCCAACGTCATCCCAACACCGAGAACGCGCACAGATCTGAGCTGAAAGCCTAGTTTATAGACAAATATATCACATAACTGCAATCGTAGTATCACTTAACGTATACCCGAGTCAAGGCTTTGTCAAGCCTCGATATGTCTACATAGCCTAGATATGTCTAACGTGCTTCGTAGTATACCCCACTAGTGTAGGCCGTGTGTTAGAGTTAGATGATGAGAGATGCTTTAGTTGTGAACCTAGTGTAGCATGTGTGTTCAGTTGTGAACCTAGTGTAGCACGTGTGTTAGAGTTAGAGATCTGAATTCAGTTATGAACCTAGTGTAGGTCATGTGTTAGTTCTTCTCAGTATTGTAGCGTCGGTGGATGTTCATGTCTAACGTTGAATGAGTGTCTCCCAGAATGCAGTGCGAGTGAATGCTAGAATGTGTAATGTCGGTTATAATAGTTGTAGTTACGTTTAGCATGTTGTGTATTTGTTAGCGTGTTAGTCTCTTTGGTTGTACCTCATGTGTTTATCCTCGTGTTGATGTGTGTGGTAAACCCTTATTGTGTGTTACATGTGCGGCTGAGACTACCCCTGTGTTGCCCTATGTATGAGTCCTAGTATGTCTGAGTGTGTCTGAAACTGCCTGTTCCAATAAATGGCCGTCCTGGCCAAAGGTGATTCTTGTCTGAGGGTGAGATCGCTACATTGGTGTCAGAAGTGGGATGGGCCCCTCCCGGGGCGCGAAGATCTACGCCAGATCAAGATGGAGAAGAAGGCCGAAGACTAGACCAGCAAGATGGCGGCCAACCTCAGCAGATGTTCCAATTGTCCTTTTAAGGACTAGCCAGCACGCTGAGCTCGCAACTGCGGAGGATGGAGGACCTTCCGGCCCGGCGCGGGACCTGTGCAGGCGACCAGCGGGACCAGCCCTGCACAGCCGATGAGAGCTGCCAGCGCTGGAGGAAGCAAGGAAGTGTCCGCAGTTGGCAAGAAGTTCCCGGCTCGACGCCGATGTCGATGCTGCCATCATCCGAGGATCTCATCCAAAGAGAGTGCGAACTCTCTGACGACCTTGGAACACGACCACAGCGGCCGGGTTTACACCGCCAGCTACTGAAGAACTTCCAGAGCGTCAGCTGCTGGTCGAGAGTGTGATGGAGTCATAGCTGCTAGTTCGGGAGCTTGCGGTGCTCCAGCTAGTGACCAAGAGGGTAACGTCGACCTGTAGAGCCTTGGGAGCTATCGTTTTGTGGACTGTTTGAAGTTTGAAGTGCGCATGTTCCGGTTGACGGAAGTCTGCGCAATGTTTTTCACGTTTTGTGTGTGAGTTCCTGTGTGTCCCGAGCCTGCTGGGAGGGTCAGGGTCTCCATTTCCCGCCACAGTGGAGCATCGTTGTGCTCGAGAGACAGCCGACAAAGGTTCTACGAGAGGGCAGCGCGAGGAGGGACCTCGACGTGGACTGCTGACCGCCTGGAGATCGGCACACTGTGGACAGGTGGCAACAAGCCACGAGCTGTCACAGTAGCCAGAAGGGGCTACCGAACGTCCAGGGGTTCCAGCGTATCCGGGGGTTCGGCTTGCAGTGGGACTGTTTGCTGCTGTTTGAGGTAGCACAGCTGCACGGCGGGAGACCGAGGGCCTAAGCGACACCACGACCGGCCGGTTCTGGTGCTTGTTCGGGGGAGAACTGACGTGACAGAGGCAGCCGAGAGCCCTTCCAGTTGGGAGGGGTTATCGTTGGAGAATGCCGGGCCTTTCTACGGGAGCTGCTCCAAAGACTGATCGCCTGGGGTCGTAGTGGCCAAGAACGGGCCACCGACAGCCTGGGGATCCTACGTCTACAGAGAAGCTCCGGCCGCCTTGGACTCTCCATCTGCAGCCAGAGGCTTTCCGGTCACTTGGACTAAGCACTGGGACTGACACCGACGCAGCCGCAAGCGGTGAGCTGAGCGATCATTGCCGGGGACGACAATGGCTCGGGGGGCGGGGTTATGTAGCGTCGGTGGATGTTCATGTCTAACGTTGAATGAGTGTCTCCCAGAATGCAGTGCGAGTGAATGCTAGAATGTGTAATGTCGGTTATAGTAGTTGTAGTTACGTTTAGCATGTTGTGTATTTGTTAGCATGTTAGTCTCTTTGGTTGTACCTCATGTGTTTATCCTCGTGTTGATGTGTGTGGTAAACCCTTATTGTGTGTTACATGTACGGCCGTATGAGTCCTAGAGTCCTAGTATGTCTGAGTGTGTCTGAAACTGCCTGTTCCAATAAATGGCCGTCCTGGCCAGAGGTGATTCTTGTCTGAGGGTGAGATCGCTACAGTATTATCAAGTCTGAAAGGACATTACACACTAGCAACAAGACCCAGAAACATACACACGCTGAGACAAACCAAGCGTGGAATCAGCTGACAAGTTGCTGTTTCTATTACTAGTATGTAGTAAAACTCTGTGTTTGAATGTTCACTCACCTGTTGATTCAGCTCAATGTTAGGCTGGCCCAGCAAGATTTCCACAACATCTGTACAAAGAGAGCACACACTGAACATATGTTCTTCATTTATAAGGTGCTGTTGCTGTTTCAAAGATTGGTGTGGGCCATTGTGGGTCTTTTTTCCCCAATTCCAGTTTTCCATTTCAATTAAAATTTCCACCAAACATCATGTGCAAGCTATGCAAAGCTATCTTTACCCTACATACACTTTATTAGGCCAATATTTTACAATAGGGGGAGCTTTAGCACAAGTGGCCAAAGACCAAAGAGCTCATTGTGGACTTCAGGAAGTCTAAAGCTAGCACACACCCCCATGCCTCCTTGCCTGTGCCTGTTGAGGTGTCCACGATTTGGCAACCTTGACAGAAACAACGGAGGCGGACCCAATCAATGAGCACTGACGGGGGACACCTCACCTCACTTTTATTAGTTATTTTTCCAAAATTTCCATATAATAAAGATCCTTCCTCGAGCCTTTTGGATAACTGAAACAATATGATCAAGGGGGAAATAGCACAAGAACATAGCGTTCATAGCCTATAGTGTTTAATAAATTAGCACCCAGTGTTTAATAGAAAAGTTGCATAGGCTACAATACAAGTAAATAGGCTATAACAGACTCACCACTAGCAGGCCTAGGCTACAGCTGAGTGCAAAATCTCATCATCACTGTGTCTTTCCATTCATTTTGTATTTTCTTGTAAGATCCTGCTCAAAAGCAAATTGCACATAGGGCCTTCTGATAATATTGCAACATTGAACGTAGGCTATGTGATCACTCGAAATGTTCTTTAAAGTAGGCCTACAGAACTAACTAACGAAGTGGCTAGGCAGATGCACCAAATGTGATGGAAAGGACACTCGGCATGGCATTTAGTGTTTTGTGCTGATCTGACACAGTCAACTTTTATTGACTGTTAGTCTACTGTTTTTGAGTTTGGAGATGTACTGTTTTGCAGCGACAGGCTATGAATGCCGACTCCACAACTGTTGCACTTCCCAGCCAGTTGGTGTAATAGATTGCCCACTATGAATCAGTGACAATAACTCAAAGACAAACAATCCAAATGGATGACTTATTTAGAAATTTAAAATAGGAAGCATTTCAAACTTTTAAGTTATTTAACACCATCACTACCACACTTATGATGAGATTCATCACAGTTGAATAATTTTGTATACAACTGAAACTGGTGTGTGCACAACCTCTATCAATGTACATTTATACAAAAAAAGTAAAAATAAAAAATCAGGTTGTCACATTAATACCATCCAATCAGTTAAGCCAATTAGAAGCCAATTATTATGACATTATCAATCATTTTTTATTTAAAATGTGCAAAATTGTAAATGTCCTTGTTTGAGGTATCTTGTCAAGTTACCATAGCACTGAAATATTTCACAGGTCAGAGAACATTGACAAATTTAAAGTCTAGAAAAAACTGTAACACAGAAAAAAGAAAGGAAAATAGCAAACTCAAGTGTTGCGATATAAGCTTGTGAACTCAAGTCCTTGTGCTGTCCTTGTGTGAGTGTGTGTAACCTTAGCTAGTCGTGTCTCCTCAGTTGATGCCTTTAAGCACATCTAACTTATCAAACAGTGTTGCATTCAGATGACGCCTACGGAGCTGGTTAATCAGTCCAGCAAAGGTAAATAAACGCTCTTTTGGAGCAGAGGGGCTTGACCATGCGAGGGTGCCACAGACAGAGACAGAGATTTTGTGCTTTATAGATAGTAAGATAGATGTCATCACAGTGTTTCACAGAAAGTATTTTACAGTATTTTGAAAATACAAAAATACACAACACTGAAGTATTTTGATACAAAATACAAAGGATTTTTCATCATCACAATAAAATACAAATTCCAAAATAGTACTTTGTATTTGAAACATGTATTTTAAATACATGTATTAGAAATACTGCCCATCCCTGGTTACTGCCACTACATTGCATACTAATCTCAACCACCTTCTGTAAATCAACTGTATACTACTGTCTACACTGCACTATATTTATTGTCCTGTCTATGCACCACCTGCCTATACTTTGTATATGACATTTACAAGTGCTTTTTTTGCACTTCTGGTTAGACGCAAACTGCATTTCGTTGTCTTTGTACTTGTACTCTGCACAATGACAATAAAGATGAATCTAATCTAAAAAATCTAAAACTGGCGGCATCCTATGACGACCCAGGTTCAAGCCTGGCTTGAGGTCATTTCTCAATCCTATTCCCCATCTCTCTCCAACTCATTCCCTGTCTACTCTCCACTGTTCTATCAGCAAAGGCTAGAAATGCCCACTCATAACTATTTTTTGAATTCTAAAATACCGGTAAGAACTAGGGAAACCAGTGTGAAAAGGAATTTGGATGTTGAAGGCAACTTGTAATTAAGTTTAACTGTGCGTTTAAACTCGGAATTTAAACTCTGCAAAGATCCTCAGTAAAAAAAAACATCTTAGTGTTATCTGATTTACTACAAATCTGGTCCTAACATCAGAGCAGCAAACAAAGCAAAAGCCAATGTTTCACACACATAAAAATGCCATGTGAATGTGTGTGGATGTGTATGAAAGTTTTACCTCGATGTCCTCCATGGCAGCCCCAGTAGAGGGCAGTGTTTCCTGCCTTGTCCAGTCCATTAATTCCCACCTTATTCTCCAAACACTCTCTTAGCCAGCTCAGGTTACCTGCAACAAACACCACAAAGTAGGCAAAGTAGCACTCATCCTCAGGCTCAGACACAGGCACCTGCACACACTGCTATGGACCCTTTCAAGAGAGTTCTATTATCAGCATCATAGTTGGCCCCACAAGGCTTCCGTTTTAACATTCCATATGTTATCTTAATGCAGAGGAAGTAGATTGGGGCCCAAATAGAACGTTCAAGCATTGTTTTTGTTTTTATTGTTGAAAGGGTCCATAAGAGCATGGCGGCCTACTTCTTGCCTCTCCGCTACTCACCGCGCTTGGCTGCTTCGTGCATGGGGTTGTCTATGGACTCGGCCTGCTCAGCCACTGTGAAAGGGAAAGAAAAGAGAGGGACAAGCCACTCAGTTTTGTTGAGTACATAGTCTGTACAGCCGAAAGCTTAAGAGGCTTATTCCAAAAACTAAAGACATCATGCATGCCCTGTTTTTTTTAAGAATGTGGGCTATGGGCAACAGTGGGTGTCTTGGGTACTTAAGTGCTAGCGCTTAGCTTGTTGCTGCACAGATGACGTTGTTCAAAAGTTTGAAAATCACCCAGAGAATTACCAGTTTCCAGGAAAACTCAGTCAAATACAGTCAAAACACTGACAAAGTAAAACACAAGTTCTGCTTAAACTAAAAGTAAAAATTCAGCAAATTCAGCTTTCAGCAAAGAATCCACCATTTATAGCAATTACAACCTTACAGCGTTTTCTACTTCCCCTTACTAGCTTTGCTCTCGCATGATTAGGAGCAGTGCTCTGGGTCCTTGTGCTAGGCTGAAGGTTGAGAATCCTAAGTTGAAGGATAAAATGACCTCCAATCAAACACCATAAACAAGGTATGACATGCCGATATAAAATGAAACAACTCCGTTCCTCTTTTAAGATCCATTTAATTCTAACCATCTGTCCCACCACCACCACCAACGCCCAATCATACATCTGCTCCACCGATCTGTCTACTGGGTAGATCCATAGACAGTAGATCATGCCCTCCATTCTTTTGCACGTCATGATGTTTCTTCTCTCAGATCCAAACACCTCATATTATATATTTGTTGGTTTATAGCATCTTCCACCCGGTATGCGTATTCTTTTCCCCATTTTAATATTACTTGGGCCAGATATAGATTTTTTACTTAAAATTCTGAAAGATCAGGACCTCAGAGCCTCTTCACTGTTGAATACAATGCTGATGTTTTAAAGGAAAACTTGGCGGGATTTTCCCCTCTGCTGGAGAAATTGTGCATTATGCAATTTCAAACTGTGGAAAAAGGTAACGATAAAGCACATGGATTTGTTTACAAGTTAGCAAAACGGTTAGCATAAGTTCGGCAGACAATGTGGATGTTACAATGTAAGAAACACGATTTAAAACAAGTTTCTTGTTTCTCATTTCTCTTTCCGGGATGGTAGTCTCAAAAGGTTGGTTTTCCGCCTGGGGACGCTAGGGGCAGCGGGAAAAGTCACCATTTTCACCGGAACAGGTCATTTAACCATCCAAATGATTTCTAAACGGGTTTATTACGTTGAAATAGTTGCCAAGTTCACCTTTAAGAAAGATATTTCGTAATATTTAATATTCAACCCTCATTCACACAAGAAAAGTGCTCAAAGTGATTACGACCACTTGTGACTACACACAGACATTAAATAATCCTGAGAGAAATTTGATATAAGTGAAGCAAGTGAAGGTGGAAGGATAAGTTCCCCCCTAACCACTGCTCTTCTCAGAACCGCTAGTTAATTGGCTTGTTTTCACACAGCTGTGTGAGAAGAAAAATGTGTACCGTACTCGGTCGCAGGTGGAGTGATTGCTGATTCAACTTTAGCCTGTTGACTTCATTCACACATCGGACCTTATATCGTTAAATTACCACTAAAAACCACTGTTTCACCTTGTGTGTGAATGGGGCTTTAGATCCTTATAAGTAAATACTGTGTTAATGTTTTGCTGACTTTATATGATATCTAATGTCATGTTCCAATTGTACTTGTCCATTGCTGTGGGATTGATTCTTACATAATAGTATTCCTTACTATTTCTTAGTAGTATTCCTTACTATTTCTTTATTGTTGTTTGATTTCATTATTTTTCTTTCATGTCTTGTTTTTCCATCTATTATCACTACCTTAGTAGTAGAGGCGCTTTTAACTATGCTTTAGGCACTGCAGGCCTTTCCTTACCTACCTGATTTAAATATTTTGTATGACAAATGTTGGAATATACATATATTTTTATATTTATATCTATATTTATATCTGTTCTTTTCATGATGGAATTGCACTTTCACATGATAGGTCATGTGATCACTCATGGATGTATATATGGAGGTGTGTCTCCCCACTTGTTTCATGTCTGATGAAGGGCTACGGCCCGAAACGTTACACCTGGTGATATACCATTAAAAAACGCTAAGGAGCAGATTCTGGAATGCGGACTCATCATTCTTTTCCATGCATGTGCTTTTCTGTCCAGCACCCAGTACTCATCGTTTTTGGATGTGCGTGCTGTACCTTTGAACTCTCATGAATTTACTTTCTTCAACAGCCATGCAAACAATTAGATTTTTTAAACAAGATAACCTAGGTTTAACTAACATAGTGTGTCATTGGAACACAAGAGTGATGGTTGCTTAAACTGGGCCTTTTTTTACACGTCTGTAGATTCAATTAGAATTCTGCTGTTTCCAGCTGTATTAGTCCTCTACAGCAAACAGTGAGCACTATTAGAGTCATATCACTAATCAAGACACTGCTTCTCAGGACAATTTGCAGATTTGCAGTTGGCAAAAACAAAAGTGAAGGATCTGTGTTTGTGTGTGTGTTGAATACACTCACCATAATTACTGGGTATCAGACCAGTTCTTCCCCTGCAGGTTCCCTTCCACCAATTACTGTCACTCTATCAAGGACAAATCAAAATTGCACTTTATTTCATCCAGCTGCATTTTGCCTCCATTACAAGGAACAATGTTTTCTTGAAAGCTATAAGATAAGTGTAAATTGCCCCACACCACATACATAGAGTTCGGACTACAGTTCCTACTACATACATACTAATCTAATCTCATCAAATCAGCTTTTGATTTTGAATTTGATTAAGTGCATTGTAAAGCTGGTGATGTTAGCTACCTAGTTTAGTAAACCCAAAGGACAGAAATGCATTGTTGTCCTTAAGGAGACTATTTTCTGTGATATATTGTCTGGAAAATCTCTATCATCCTGTTATCACAGACATAAGCGTTAGAGATGTATATGTAGTAATAACATGGTTTTACTGACAAACAAATCATGATGTTAAGATGTTTAGTCTTTTAGCTATCCCTGCACCAGACTCTCCACCCTGGGTGGCAGGTCCTTCAGTGCCTTGGCCCCCAAACTCTGGAACTCCCTCCCCCAACCTCTTGGTTACTCTCCTTCTCTTCAAAGCACATCTCAAGACCTTTTTGTTTAATGATCACTTCTCCTCCACACCCAACACATAGCTCCATACAGATAACTTGTCTTTGTTGTATTGTTATTGTTTGTCTGTTGTTGTGTTTTCCTTCTACTATGCAAAGTGACCTTGGGTTTGAGAAAGGCACTATATAAAATAAACATTATTATAATGTTATACAAAACACTTTTATGCAAATGTACACACATAACTAGAACTTTCAACGCACCGTGTCAGAAATGTATAATATATCCCCCTCTTCGAAGTACAATTCATCTGGCTTTAAAAGAAAACATTAACTTTAATTACATGTTTTATAAAGTATTTTATAAAAACGTTTTACATTGCCATGGCAGCACATGCAGTGGCCTCAATACAAATGCTGCAGAGCAATTGAGAATACTCACTGTTCTGGGGTCAAAGGTGAATAGGGCCCTGAACACTTTCACCTGGCCTAAAACACACACAGAGACACAGGCGCAGACACACACACACACACATTATGAATTCACCATTAATGCTTCTAATGGATGAAATAATGACCAACAGATAAGAGTAATGGCTCTGAACAGTCTCTGAATCAGCTTCGGGATACGGGTAGCACTTTATGAAATAGCTAATATCCAATAATGCATCACATTAGGAACAGATAGGGTTAGACCACACCAGTGGTATGGAGGCCTGTTTCGAAAGCACATTAACTCAGACAAAACCAGCAGGTTGACATTATTAGGGAAGTATAAAAAAGCCATTTTGCTGACATATTGCGATTGCACTTTGATTTGTGATAATATTTTTGAATGTCAAGTGTCAGTTCAATATTCACTATATTGTACATTCCTTGACTCTGAAATGGTTGTTTGCTTATCCTTGTCTTATTGGGCAAGATTAGCACTATTTCTATTTGTTTTTTACTGCTGCCTGTGGTGCTTTGAGAGAGAGAGAGAGAGATAGAGATAGAGATAGAGATAGAGATAAAGATTGAGATAGATAGATAGATAGATACTTTATTCATCCCGAGGGAAATTTTAGGCATCCAGTAGCACAACCAGTAGCATAACCATAACACAAAAAACACACATACACACATATAGCTCACATACATAAAAATCCCTCACAGAAATGTAAAAAGTAAAGAGCATGTGAAGTGATTACATAGTTCTGGTATGGCCTGACCTTGTGATGCATGCATTGACCATGAAGGTGCTATGGTAGAGTGTGTTTCAAGTTGCTACATGTTCGTTCTGTTGCCTCAGCAAGTAGCAACTGCTTGACAATAGCTTTTGCATTGTATCTTTGTTTGCTTGCTTGTTCATCACTTCTGGTAATACCAAAAGCTGAAAAAAGCTGTTGAAAGCTGTACGATTAATTGCAGTCTTTGCGGTTTGCATTAGTTAAAAAGGCAATTTCAATTAAAAATGGATTCATTTTTCAGCCCTAGAAACCATGGCAAATGACAATGATAACATAGTGGAGCCTTCTCTGCTGTCTGTAGGGGCCACAACGTAGACAAGCGTGAGAATGTGAGGGTTGTCATTACTCTACTGAAGTTGTAGCCTAATGTTGCTGGAGAGAGTAGCAAGCCATATAGTGGTTTTACTTGATGTCCTGTGGCAGTTCTAAATGACATACTGATTAACACAGCAATCGTAAGTAAACAGTTTTTATTAAAGACTTTAAAGTGCAATATTTTTTTAAATTTTATATCATTATTGTGTTAAATCTGTCAAAATAAATGTGTCAAGATTCCTTAAGTACAAATGGTTGTATGCCTGACCCAGACTGGTATGCAACCATAAAGTATTGAGCAGTTCATCATACCAAAACTTAAGCTCTCTTCACCTATGAACTGCATTTAACAGATACATATTATTATTTTTAATGATCACACCAAATGACTAGAGGATAGCTGGACAGCTATCACCAGCATGTAGGTTTGCATTGCAAAATTCCAAGCCACACAATGACGCAGATGTAAGAATACTAATGTGTGGTCGCAGGAAAGGTGACAGAGCCATATTTCAGCTCAAGGTCAATAATAGACAATAGATTGCATGTCTTAAACATACATATTTTTTCCCCATAATGACGTTGCACCGAGCAAAAAACATAACTTAATTAGGAAACTAGTAAACTAGACTAGCTTCCAACCATATTAGCATATCAAGATGGTAAATGGACTGCTTTCATAAAGCACTTATTATGGTGCTCGAGGCACTTTATAGGCTAATGCCTCACACATTTACCCATACATGTTTCATACTGATGGCGGAGGCTGCCATGCAAGGCGTCAACCTGCGCATCAGGAGCAGTAAGGGGTTCAGTGTTTTGCTTCAGGACACATTGACACCAGGCCAGAAGGAGCCGGGACCGAGCCGGCAACCTTCCCATTACTGCTCCTCCTGAGCCACTGTCACCGTGAACAGGATATTCACTGGCAGTCTTTGAACAGTTGTATACATGAGGTCTGTGCACCTTGCAAAAACAAAGAAATTAAGGTAATTCATCCACTTTGTAATAAAGTCCTAAACTATGAACATTGTGCAATAATGTGCATTAGCTTGTACATAAACAGGAGTGGAGTGGTGGGAAAACACATGAAATATCATACTTTTAATTTACCATGCTGTCTCTGAAGCCACAGCAGCCTATATTCTGATTTCTGACATAATACATACAACCATACATAAGTAGGATGTATGGTTGGGAGGTTGTCTTTGCTAAGAGTGTACATTTATCAGGTTGCATGGGTATAGCCTACATCTGAGATTCCGTTCTTAGGGTAAATAAGACAATATGGTGCAGTGTTAGACATTGTTCCCTATTGCCTAATTTTGATGCAGATTTATTTTGGTCCAATGTACTTGAGGGATTTAGGAATTAGCTGTCTAGACTGATTTCAGAATCTCGTTATCAAAGACGGGAAAGCATCCAGCAATACATATGTATTACCTTTGTCATGCATGTGTCATTTTCAGCAGACATATCCCTTAACTTGACATCCATAATTCAGTGCTTCTATAACATCATCTCTCCTCTCACTTGTGTGAAATGAGTATTATCCATAATTTTTTACACTGTAATGCTGGCATCTATTAAAACTTGGTGCAGGCCTAAGCATCACCATCTACACACAGGCTAAAGACAAAAGATAGTTCGTCATGATGATTATCCCAACTGGACTTTTTGGGCACTGGTTATTATTAACCACTACTACACTAAAATCTCCATACTTTCATTGTTAACATTTCATCACTTCCAACCAATCAGTTGCCTTTTCACTATGAAATAATGTTCTATACAAGGTACGGCAGACACACTGGCAAAAGTCAACACAATAGTCCTGTACAATATTTTGGAGGCTTTTAAAACGATGTGATATTGTTCACTGTATTAAACGCTTGCGCAGGCTGGTACTAATCATAGGCCTGTATAGCATACCGTATATTCATTATGATAATACTAAAGATGAAAGGGTGTCCTAACGTCTCGTCTCGTTCCCTAATTAGTAGGTTGAGTATGTATAGATCGGAAATACATTCCTCAATGTGACGTAGGACCGAGAAAATGCTGAGTCTGGAAAGAAGAGGACTACCCCTGTTGCGCTTTCTTTTTCATCCTCAAGTTTACACGTTCTCAAAAATGATTGGACATTTCATCTTAGGAACACAATAGGCTATAGTTGTACAATGCCATACCCACTCTCCTAGATAAAATATGTTTGCTGCAAACATGCAGAGCCCGTTCAACATTGACGTAGCCCACGAGGGACTCCATCGGCATGTTGCCATTTGAATTCAACACTTCGATAACTTTGCAAGATTCAGAAGCGTTTCAAATAATTACAAACAATTGATTTAACTGAATAAAATACATCTTCATAGCCAACCACATGGTAGACACAACGAAGACCTACACCTTTTGGGTTTGAACTGAAATAGGGAACTAGATGACGCTAGTATACCATTATCTAAATCGACGGAGAATCCTGAAGTTAAAGGGTTTACTAATCAAACACCCATTACGCACACATGAGAGCCCGGTTGTAATAAACTGTTTTTAAAAACTCGCAAGCCAAGATAAGAGGTAATCGTCACACATAATCAGATCCTGACAAGTCTGTCAGTATGGGTGTGTTTCCTGTAGCTGAGCAGGTCCCAACTCAACACTGTAACTCTCCGTGCTAAGTTCCCAAAGAGCGTATGCACCCAACGCAGGTTTGGAGAGCATCGCCGGTTAAAAGTCTGATTGGTGTTAATTGCCTACCTGGTTTTGCTGGTTTGGGAGGAGGCTTTGACATGTTAGGCAGCTAAAAAGTTTAACAACTTTAGTTGAGAGTTGTCTAAATTTCCGCGCTGTACTCGGGATAGGCAAAACAAGGAAGTAGACAGAAAACGAACTTCAGTCCACAAATGCGGAAAACGCGCCGCACGCATGCGCAACGGTCCTTTTCTGTCATAGCCCAAAGCATATATACCCTTACAACATTTTTTACTCAAACGTATAGACCATGGGCCAGAGCAGAAGTTGGTATCACCAAAGTTGGCAAAATCTAGCAATGATTTTCGTAATCCTCTATGTCTGAGAGATATGTTTTGGTATGATAACCTTTTTTAAGTGGTAGCTTAGTTGTATTTTTACTAGCTTTTATACCCATACCCAGTACAATTCACAATACATGCCTATGTATAGGTATAGGTGTATGCAGGTGTGTGGGATGATGCGATATGTCTTAATCTATGTTATATCATATGTAGATGGCATAGGCTTTTAGAAAATATACAGTTTAGATGGATAATTTAGCTTTCCATGAATTACATAAAATGTATCCGTCATACACTTTTTCACCTATATAATATAGGATTAGATAGAGGCAAAAGACTAAAAGTGGGTGGGTCAAATCCAAACTCTTGCTATATCACATCTAGAGAGTATAGGCTTTTAGAAAATATATGGGTTAGATAGCTGAATACACTTTACACAGCTATTTTAGACCCATAACTAATAGCTGTCCATTGAAAATCAATGCATTTCAATGTAATGCAAAATACCAGAACTAAGGTATAGTGGTATGGAGGAAGTTGGGAGATGTCTCAATGAACATTATATCACATCTAGAATATATAGACTTCTCAGAAAAATATATTTTAGGGAAATTAATCTGTTTTCCTTAATGATACCAAAACTATAATGATCGGACATGCCATGATATTTCAATTCTAAAGAGAATGCATGTAGATCCTGCATAACTATTAGGTCTAAATTCTGCTTTTTCAATTTGTCTGGAACTAGATTTCTTTACTGAACATTCTACAGTACAAATTTATTTATTGATGAAAGGGTCTATAAACTGCCAACTTTAGAGTGTGTTGGTCAGTGTTGCCAGATTGGGCGGGTGCCCGCCCAATTGGGCTTCTTTTGACTTTCTCGGGCGGGGGAAAATAAGCTTTAGGCGGGCAAATAAAATTTTGAGTTGAATGGTTCTCTATGACAAAATCGTTGTTGGGGCTTTTTTTTGCTGAAGAGGGTGGGTTTTTGAGCGTGAATGGGCGGAAATCACTCAACCCAATCTGGCAACTCTGGTGTTGGTGTTTGCTGGGCCACGGGGCCAGTATGTGGATGGAAGCAGTTTAGTTAGGCTACAGAACAACAATGGCTGTTGTAGTGTCAAAAACAGATTACAAGGTGAGTCCTGTTTATTTTTATTTGTGTTATGATTTAGATGTGTGAGAATGAGTAAGGATATGACCAATGACTAGGCTACTTGTGAAAGACTAGATATAATAACCCAACCGGCCCAAGTAAGGTACTAACATCATTATCAAGCAATGATGTCTGCTGTAAACCATACTGTGGACTTCCCCAATTTGTGTGTGAACAAAATAAAGGACAAAAATTAGGGGCAGCCGTGGTCTACTGGTTAGCGCTTCGGACTTGTAACCGGAGGGTTCGAACCCCGACCAGTAGGCACGGCTGAAGTGCCCTTGAGCAAGGCACCTAACCCCTCACTGCTCCCCGAGCGCCGCTGTTGTTGCAGGCAGCTCACTGCACCGGGATTAGTGTGTGCTTCACTTCACTGTGTGCTGAGTGTGTTTCACTAATTCACAGATTGGGATAAATGCAGAGACCAAATTTCCCTCACAGGATCAAAAGAGTATATATACTTATACTTACTTAAACTAGATGTACCGCAGAGCGGTACAAAATACGACCGCCGCCCAGTCCAGCTCATGATTTCCACTAAAATAAGTCACGTTGAAAGGCATATATGATTCTAACTGTCTCACTGAATTGCATTATGCACACTCAATTCTCACTGGTATCTGCTAGACAACAAGTACCAAAACATGATTAGTTCATAGATTTCACATGTAATATACATTTTATACAACCCCTCCCCCATCTTGCCTGTTCATAATTCTGAGAAATTCTTGAATTGTGTGCATGTACATGTACATGTACATGTACATGTTTATATTTATGTGTGTGTGGGTGTGTGTGTGTGCGTGCATGTGTATGTGCTTGTGTGTTTGCCTGTTTATGTGCCTGTGTGTGTGCATGTGCATGCATGCGTATATATGTCTACTGTGTGAGTATGTGTCATACGTAGGATTACTGTGAATGTTTGTGTGTGCGTGTGTATCTGTTTATGCACATGTGTGCATATGGAATGGGTTTACATGACCCCTGGAGGCAAACATACGCAAAAAATTGGTCATCCTAGGCCTTACGGTTCTCAAGATATTCACAGAAAACTGTGTCTGCCCTACCCTCCTTTCGGGGGGTCCAGTCCAGTGGGGGGGCTACAGATCAAAACGAAAAGCGATGGTTCCATGCTATCCATGTGGGGTTACATGCCCACCAAGTTTCGTGTACCCCGGTCTTTCAGTGTCCGGGATCCTTGTTGGTGTACAGTCACTAAATGTACACATAAATTATTTTATTGTAAGGCCCCCCATGAACGAAAGTCCACGAAACTTGGCATGCATTTGGAGGGTGTCCTAATGATCCTACACTTTCAATTTCGTGCAGTTTTGACCATGTCAGCCAGAGATATTGTGATGAAAACACCTAATGTTTTGCTTTTTAATTTTTAACTAGGTGGCGCTATACATGAAATAAGTGGTAATGGGATAGGTTGACATGCCCCCTTAAGACCAACATACAAAAAAAGGTGGACCTCATAGGCCCTATGGTTCTCGAGATATTTACAGAAAATTGTCTCCGGCCACCTACAGGCCAGTTGGTGTATAGTAACATAAATTAATTTATTGTGTGGCCCCCCATGAACGGAATTCCACGAAACTTGGCGTGCATTCAGAGGGTGTCATAATGATCCTACACTTCCAATTTCGTGCAGTTTTGACTATGTTAGGTCACAGATACCTGCGATTACAACACCTCATTTTTACTTTTTTGTGTTTAACTAGGTGGCGCTATACATTAAATGAGTGGTTATGGAATGGGTTGACATTGCCCTTTGAGATAAAAAAAATGGTCCTCCTAAACCCTACGCTTCTCGAGATATTCACAGAAAACTGTGTCTGCCCTACCCTCCTTCCGGAGGGGTCCAGGGGGGGCTACAGATCAAAACGAAAACAGGAGGTTCCATGCTATCCATGTGGGGTTACATGCCCACCAAGTTTCGTGTACCCAAGTCTTACAGTGTCCCGGGAATCCTTGACGGAAATTTGGACATGCGAAAAAGAAAAAGAAAAAAAAAAGAATCTGACTAAACCTATATGACCGCCGCTTCACTGCGCGGCGGTCATAATAATATACAGAGATGTAGCCCATGTGTGAGCGAGCAGTTTCAGTTGGTAGGCTAGAATACTGATGAGAGTGGCAGAAAACTGATGATGCACAGTCGATGCACAGTCAAGCCACAGCTCAAGCCACTGCACTCTCACTCTCTTTCTCTTCCTCACATACACACACACATACTTCACATACACAAACATGCTCTCTCCCTCACATACACACACACTCTCTCACACTCTCTCTTACACTCTCTCTCTCACTCACACACACACACACACACACACACACACTTCATATATTCCCTCTGTCTCTCCCTCTCACACACACACACAGTCACACACTGTTGCTGAGTAGGAAAAGCCCTAATTTTAACACATCATTCCTGATATATCTCTGTTGCTTTCAAATTGTTGTACATCCCAGAATAGAGAAGCATGGCAGAAGGAAGTAGTGGTATTCAGGGGGAGTGTTTAATACATTGTTCAGATGATAAACCTTGTGGCACCTACTGTATGAACATAAAGTCACACTACTGAGAGCAGCTGAAATAAGAGCCTATCGCCCCATCCTTGATCTTGCTAAAGGTCTCCCTGAGGTTAGAATACCATCCATATTGTATCACAGAAAATGGCGTAGCATCTTTACTATGAAGAAACTGCTTGACAAGATCCTTGCAAAAGACATATCTGCAGAACCGTCTGTCACAGAGGACCTAAGAAAATCTGAAAGGGAAGGTCCAACGACTTTAAGAGTTTATGAGGCCAAATGTATAGGTGCTGGTCATATAATTAGAATATCATCAAAAAGTTAAATCATGTCAGTAATTCCATTCAAAAAGTGAAACTTGTATGTTATATGCATTCATTACACACAGACTGATATTTCAAATGTTTAATTCTTTTCATTTTGATGATTATAACTGACAACTAATGAAAATCCCAAATTCAGTATCTCAGAAAATTAGAATATTACATTACATACATAAACCAATACAAAAAAAAGTTTTTTTTAGAAATGTTGGCCAACTGAAAAATATGAACATGAAAAGTATGAGCATACAGCACTCAATATTTAGTTGGGGCTCATTTTGCCTGAATTACAATGCGGGGTGGCATGGAGTCGATCAGTCTGTGGCACTGCTCAGGTGTTATGAGAGCCCAGGTTGCTCTGATAGTGGCCTTCAGCTCTTCTGCATTGTTGGGTCTGGTGTATCGCATCTTCCTCTTCACAATACCCCATAGATTTTCTATGGGGTTAAGGTCAGACGAGTTTGCTGGCCAATTAAGAACAGGGATACCATGGTCCTTAAACCAGGTACTGGTAGCTTTGGTACTGTGTGCAGGTGCCAAGTCCTGTTGGAAAATGAAATCTGCATCTCCATAAAGTTGGTCAGCAGCAGGAAGCATGAAGTGCTCTAAAACTTCCTGGTAGACGGCTGCGTTGACCTTGGACCTCAGAAAACACAATGGACCAACACCAGCAGATAACATGGCACCCCAAACCATCACTGACTGTGGAAACTTTACACTGGACTTCAAGCAACGTGGATTCTGTGCCTCTCCTCTCTTCCTCCAGACTCTGGGACCTTGATTTCCAAAGGAAATGCAAAATTTACTTTCATCAGAACATAACTTTGGACCACTCAGCAGCAGTCTAGTCCTTTTTGTCTTTAGCCCAGGCGAGATGCTTCTGATGCTGTCTCTTGTTCAAGAGTGGCTTGACACAAGGAATGCGACAGCTGAAACCCATGTCTTGCATACGTCTGTGCGTGGTGGTTCTTGAAGCACTGACTCCAGCTGCAGTCCACTCTTTGTGAATCTCCCCCACATTTTTGAATGGGTGTCTATTACAGTTTTTCTCGATTGCTTTGACCTTACTTGCCTGATTGCTTAAGTAAACTGGAACCCACTTGGTCTTCATGACTACTTTCTTTGCACAGCAGAAGTCATCTCTTGCAAATGTGTTCACACATTTTCATTGGGTTCACACATTTCTCACACCCTTTTGCAAAACAGTTAACACGGGTGTCATTCAAAAGCCCCAAACTCTATTGGTTTTCCCATGCTAAACAAAAGGAAAACATCTTTTCACAGGTGGTATAGATTCCTTGCATAAGTCTGAATCTCTGATACACCTGTGTGAAACTCCTTTGCACAATTCTTCAATCAGCAATCATTCATTATACATAAGAGATGTCTGTTCTGTGTTGCTATTTGCAAGTATGGATCTAATGCACATTTAGACAAAGTACTGTATTGCCTATTTGGTGGAGAAAACAGTACAACAGGTGTTGACTGTAGGTCTATTTCGATGAAAAATGACAAGTTGTAGTTCAATGAAATTTACTGTATCTTGCTAGGTATTTACTGTATGTCTTACATGTCAATGGCAGTTACATCTTGGGAGGAATGAATAAATTATTTTTTTATTCAGTACATTTTGTCTTTTCAAAGTTTTTTTCTGATACCAGAAAAATGAGAAAGTAATGGAACAGACATAGCAAAAATGCTCATTTTGAGAACTAGATTTTGCATTTTGTTGTCCAGTGTGTAATGATTGATTAAAGAGTGTTTTTTAATTGGCAACAAGTTGTAGTGTTTGAAGGCAAGATTTGCTTTTGCTGCATGTTTTAAGTGTTTTGAGAGAGTAACAGCCTTTTGCAAGCAAAATGTGTCATTTTGTCTAGAGTGCTTTTGTTCAGACATGAGTGTTAACTGTTTTGAGAGCATGATTTCAGAGTTGACACAGGTATCAAAACAATCGAGAAAAACTGTAATGTGCTTGGACACAGAGCTCTGTGAACAGCCAGCCTCTTTTGCAATGACCTTTTGTGTTTTGCCCTTCTTGTGCAAAGTGTCAATGGTCGTCTTTTGGACAACTGTCAAGTCAGCAGTCTTCCCCATGATTGTGTAGCCTACAGAACTAGACTGAGAGACCATTTAAATGCCTTTGCAGGTGTTTTGAGTTAATTAGCTGATTAGAGTGTGGCACCAGGTGTCTTCAATATTATTTTATTTATTTATTTTATTTATGATAACTATTATTCAAGACACAAAGGTCCATAGAGATAACACAGTACAGATATATAAATATAAAACAATACAAAACATTTAAGAATGATGCAGATGAGGCATCATTTACAAAACCTATACAGGCTTCAGGTCCAATGTTTCCAAAAGCTGTATAAAAGATGAATACCTTGTGTCACTCTTAGACATCAGCTATGGACACAATAATCATATTCTTAGACCCTGTCAGTCTGTACATGAATCTATACATAAAATTTCATAAAACAGCGTTAAAAGAGGGCACATTGTTGGACACAAACATTTCACTGGCACTAGGGATTTTAAGCACAATTCTCAGTGCATCATTATAAGCCACTTGAAGTGTTTTCATTTTCGACTCACTAAAATTACACCACACCAACCTTTTCACAATATTCTAATTTTCTGAGATACTGAATTTGGGGTTTTCATTAGTTGTCAGTTATAATCATCAAAATTAAAAGAAATAAACACTTGAAAAATATCAGTATGTGTGGAAGAAATGTATACATTATACAAGTTTCACTTTTTGAATGGAATTACTGAAATAAATAAACTTTTTCATGATATTCTAATTATATGACCAGCACCTGTAATTTGTGACAAATGTAGCAAGTATTTGAAAGGTCGAAGGACAAAAGAGAGTCTAACAAAATGAGTTAAGACCTGATGACAAAATCAGAAGAGCAGCCGTCAGGAAAAGTTACAAAAGAGTACTATCCATAGCCAGTCGTGACTTAGTAGCAGCAGAAGGCCATTACCATAGATCCTGCTACAGGGCGTACACAAAGGAAGATTCAGACATAGACAAAGATGAAACTAACTTGGCCTGCAAATGTGTACGGACCTGCAAACTTCCTGACTGCTCCTGCCTTTCAAACAAATTAAAATGCACGGAATTGTGTAGGTTACAAACTTGTAGCAATCAGATGGAGGAAGAGGAGGATGAGGAGAACATAAATGCCAGTCTGGATGAATATGATGATAGTGATGAAGATTAAAAATATATTTTTGAGTCCTCATTAATCTTGTCTTCAAACGTTTGAGCACATCCACCTATAAATTCCACTGTAGCCTAAAGTTGAGCCATTTTTGCAGCCAAGACATTATGGTCTCTATCAAAGCCAAACATGCCTATTCAGCCATTTAATCCATATATTTTCTAAAAGACCATACTCTCTAGATGTCAGAAAACATGAGTTTGGACTTGATCCACCCTTTTCCATCCTTTTGCATGTATATATTAATGTATTATATAGGCGAAAATGTGTACATTTTATTTAATTTAGCCTGCATCATTAATGAAAAACTAAATCATCCATCTAAATTTTATATTTTCTACAAGCTTATGTCATCTAGATGTGATATAACATGGATTAAGACATGTCCCACCTTCCTCCAGACTTTGAGGCACCCATATCTGTACATAGGCTTGTATTGTATAATTTACTGTGTGCAGGTATAAAACCTAGGAAAAATACAACTAAGCTACCACTTAGAGAGGGTTATCATACCAAATAATGTTCCTCAGGCATGGAGGATTACAAAAATCATTGGTAGATTTTGCCACCTCAGGTGATACCGATATGTGATTTTTTAGGTCCTGGCCCATAGTATGACTTAAACATTACTTCGAGTGTCAAAAGTGCAGTTATCTGAGTATCAAAAATGTAGTTTTAATATCGTGCAGTGTAGACAGTAGAGTAAAGTTGGTTTTAATATTGTGCAGTGTAGACAGTAGAATACAGTTGGTTTACAACAATATAAATTAAATATAAATATGTGCAGTGTATAACAGTAACCTTATAAGATTAGTAAGAATAATATAGATATATGCAGTATATTAACATAATATATCATAAGAAAGACCACTGTTGGTTGGTTGGTTGTCACCAGGATGCAGAGCTAGAGATCAGTGGGGTGACAGCCGCAGGGAAGAAGCTTCCTCTGAACCAGCTGGTTCGGGTGTGGAGAGACCTCCACGCCTTCCAGAGGGGAGTGGGGTGAACAGTCTGTGTTTGGGGTGACAGTCTTTGATGATGCTGCACGCCTTACAGAAGCATCGCTTGCCCTGGATGGCCTCGATGGAGGGGAGATGCGTTGGCTAGTTGACGCGTTGGCTAGTTTTCACCACCCTCTGAAGTACTTTCCGGTCGGAGGCAGAGCAGTTGCCATACCAAACTGTGACAGTAGTTGGTGAGGATGCTCTTGATGGTGCAGCGGTAGAAGTTCACCAGGATCTGAGGAGGAAGAAGAGATCTTCCTCAGGAAGAAGAGATGCTGGTGAGCCTTCTTGATCAGGGTAGAGATGTTGAGGGTCCAAGAGAGGTCCTCAGAGATGTGGACACCCAGAAACTTGAAGCTGGTGACACACTCCACCTCACTCCCGTTGATGAGAATGGGGGTGTGTGTGCTAGCTTTAGACTTCCTGAAGTCCACAATGAGCTCTTCTTGGTGTTGAGAGGCAGGTTGTTGTCAGTGCACCACGATGTTAGGTGCTGGACCTCCTCCCTGTAGGCCGTCTCATCGGTGTTGCTGATGAGTCCAATCACTGTAGTGTCATCTGCAAACTTGATAATGGTGTTAGAGCCATGTACAGAAGTGCAGTCGTAGGTGAAGAGGGAGTAAAGGAGAGGGCTCAGCACACATCTCTGTGGTATGCAGGTGCTCAGGGTAATGGTCGAGGAGGTGTGGTTATCTAACCTAACAGACTGAGATCTGTTGGTTAGTAAGTCCAAAATCCAGTTAGAGGAAGGTATTAATTATATGCCCATTTGCTGTCCCATAACTGCAGTTATTTTTATAAGGATATGCCTAAGTAAACTAAAGCCAGTGACTTTCTAATGAGGAGACACAGCACTCAAAGAATCTCCCATAAAAATGTATGGGGTTAGTTTGTAATGCAAACATGGCAGTCGTCTACACATATTCCCCCCCTTCCGCCACCAAAACTTGACATGTGAATACATCGTGCCGATCATGTGTTGTGATCTTGGAGCTGGAGCAAGGTTGGTGTCGTGAAGCCTTGCGCACGCGCAGTTCAGTTCGAAATAGATTCCTAATAAGTGCCCAAAATGCGTTGTAATATGGCTGCCGAGTGGAGGGACTTGCCTAAAAGGACTTTGCTAAAGCCTTCTCTTTCTTGGTTTGTACACTTATTCTAAAGGTTTACAGATAACACACCATAGACAATATCATTGACATTGACTTTGATTAGACTATTCTTCTATTCTTCTATTGTTGGACACATAGGCTACAGTGGTGCTTGAAAGTTTGTGAAAGCCTCAGAAATTTAGGAAATAAATATGACAACAAATGCGATCAGCCCTTCATCTGTCACCAGAATTGATAAAGAGAAGCCAATGGAATGTTTATTAAGAATGTGAGTAATTGTTGCTGATGGGGTTCACAACATTTATTGGAAGGAGAGGCCCATATGGCCAGTAAATGAAAATACTGTATGTTCACATTAATAAAGTTAATAAAGATTCCATTGGTCTCTCTTTATCCATTTCTGATCACATTGTAGGTCATATTTATGCAGATTTTCAGAAATCTATAAGGGATCCACTGTTCACAAAACTTCTAGCACCACTGTGCATTCCAGTGTACAGATAGATACAGAGGTCACAGATACAGATGTGACATATGACCAATCACACATGAGCTACAAATGTATTCATTTTGCACCTTTTGACAATTTTGAAATTATATGTCCTGGGCACATAAGATTCATGGCAGCCAATGTGACCAGTGAATGTGGGGTCACCTTCATCTCCCAAATGGTGATCTCATCATAGGATGAGATAAAGGAAAGGTTCACTCACTGGCATCAGACACCTGGGGCCAGGATGGACACTGATGTGTGAGCAACATCCACCAGTTGTAGAATGAAAATGGGTACATGAAAAACTATATCAGGGTCATTCCATGTGAAAACAGGCAATATCGCAGTATCATGTACATGGTACCTCTCAGATTTTGCTGAAAAGCTGTGAAAATATGCCTTATGTTACCAAACGAGGGAATCTGAAGTTTCAGGTCAATATCTCAAATGGTTTGCCAGTGGCGTCCATTTGACACATTGGAATTTCACATTTAATTTTTTGGCATTTCTGGAAGTCCTTTTTTTTTGCAAACACCGCGCTCTCCCGATTGTTCTCTTGTTTCTTTGTGGGTGCGTAATCCAGGGAACTCAGAAAATAACAAATGGTCACACTCCAAAAATCTTTTCTTGCTTTTTTAATCCATTTTAGCACAGGGGTTAATTAACAAATGATTCGGCCTGATGGCCTTTGTCAGTGTGTTTTGGAAGCCCATAACTTCTGTTCTAATAGTGGTAGAAGGCTGGTATTGTAGCCTGTACTACACAATTCTGGAGGCAGAATCAACATTCCTTACTGTTTGGGTGAAAGGGGGGTCACCAAAGTCCTAAAAAATGTTGACAGCATGTGTGATTTTTCACATTTTGGGTGGCCCTAGCACCACAATTAATGATCATATTTATTCTAAACAGGATTATTTGTTATATGTGGGAACCTTGCTCTTGCCAAAATTAATTTGAAGGGTATGGTACCACTGGTGGGGTTTTTATGGGGGTCCAAAAACCCTCTCCGGCAGAGGTGACTCTTGGAACCCCATATTTGGACCCCCAAATGACTATGTGGGCACTTGATGGGATTTATACCAGATAAAGATACATATTTGTTCTTTCTTTTAATTAAATAAAACCTTTGACTATGAAGCTCCATAATATGAATTTTATTCTTCATGATGTACCATTTTGGACATTTTTTCCAGAAGTCTGGAATGTAGATCAGGGAGAATTTACTGATGATAAAGCATGAAAATAGTAGAAATAACTTAGTATTATGCTCAGTGATGGCAAACAATTAAATACTGAGACTCTCAGTATTTAATTGTTATTTCCACTATTTTTCATTAAAAGAAAGAACAAATATGTACCTTTATCTGGTATAAATCCCATTAAGATCATCCTTGAATTTCCCCTGGGGATCAATAAAGTATCTATCTATCTATCTATCTATCTAAGTGCCCACATGCAATATATCACAGTATATTCGGGGGGTATTTAAATTTTTGGGTATTTAACATTTATGCCTATGAAGGTATGACATTGCATTGCAGTTATTAATGGACATATTTCACATCATACACAGCAGAGGTATCCTGAGCAAGTCACTCCGTTATATACTCCGGTATCGGCATAATAGTATAATTTTCCTGGCATGCTGGTAGTCAAAGTCTATCCTAATATCCAGACCGAATTTACCCAACCCACAAAACTTGAGGTCAGGAAATCTGGTCTGATGCCGCTCCATTGAGAAGTCTATATGCTCGGTGTACATGCGTTCAGGCCAATTAAATTGTTTGGATGGGCCTTATACGGTGATGGACAAATGAGCAACAGGGAAGCAGTCATCACTTCACCTGAGTGTGCTTCAGCTTATTTTCTTTACAACAACATCACTGCTGCTAGAGAAGCAAAATGTTTCATTACTGCTCTTTACAAGAAAGAAGACTGATTTCTGCCTCAACCTAAAACAGCTTCACCATCAGCTGCCTCAGGGCCATTGGATGTTTAACCCGGTGAGGTGATGCATTATGAGGGAGGGAAGTGCTCTTGTCCGTTAAGGTGCATATTCATTATTTTTGGTGGTTAGTATCCATTTTAATAGTGTTGTGTACTGTGTCATTATAGCTCATTATAGACCATTGATATTGGTATTTTTTTTTATTTTTGTAATGTAATAAAGCTGTTAATTAAGACTAGCAACAAGAAAACATTTGCAAATTAGGATATCTGCCAGAGAGAGCATATTTAATTCTGGTTCAGCAGGTTGCCCAAACTTTCCCATGCCACATTTCTATCTTCATTTAAGTTCACTATTATTTCATATCTCATGAAATGAAAGATAATATTTGAAGCATACACAAAAACAATAATACATATAAACAGATAGCCTAAATGTTCCTTTGCCTCCTCTACACCTCTATGCTTAATGGTGCATGGTGAACTCATTACTGACTGTATGGATGCTAATGAATACACACACACACACATAACCACACACATATCCTGTTACTAAAAAGGGAGACAAGTGTGCATGTGCATATGCTTGTACCTGGGCCAGTGAGTGAGTCAGTTGTTTTCTTATCTAAGTGTTCATTCCTGATGTCCAGACATTACATCAATATTATAGCCTTGAGGACCCCCCCCCAACACACACACACACAACACTTTCAACAGCATGTGGTGACAAGCACATGTAACTACACCCATATTTACTGTTTTCTGTTCACACAAGCTGGCATGCGGCCCTGGAATTGCTCCCATTACACAGATTCTCCATACCAACCAATCTTTCATAATAAACACACAGCTGGATGACAAAAACACAAAGGATATAGTCAGAGGAAAGGATCTTTAAATATTTGAGGAGTCTTTCGAAAGGTTAGTCTGGTACTAACTCATTGTTTTCTGTCTGCATTTCATGAGAACTGGTGGTGTCTAAAATAATTGAGTTGTTAAGCCATCCTACGGCCTTCATGGAGGAATCCGTTGAAGAACAAGGGGAAAGGATGAGAGGTCAACAGAAGAGAAAGCTCTTGGGGGTGAAGGAACAGGGGAGACCCTTGAGAGATGAAAAAGGCCGGTGAAAGAAGTATATTGGTTGAATGAGAACTACTGTCTACTGTTAGGTCAGTTACTGAAATGTATATTCCAAAGTTTAGATAACTATAATAATGCACATCTGACTGAACCCCTTGGTGTCCATCAATCCCTACTCCTCTGAATACATTTGCTGACTCCTTGTGACTTGCAAATATTTACTACATTTTACTATACAGTATATTTATTGACTACAAAAGTAAGGCATAGATCACAATACATAAACATAAATTCTGCAAGTTAGCGAGTTGAGCAAGTTAATAGAGGGCAGCTCCAATATTGATCTTCTGAAGTTAAGTATGTGTACTTGTGTGTATAACAATGAAATTGGTGTCCTGATCTGTTGTCACAGGCACCACCTTCTCAGTCAGTATGAATGTGTGTATGTGTGTGCGTGCTTTTAGTGTGTGTATTATTGTGTAAATACTCTTGTTAATATTGAGTCAGTGGAAACACAAGTGACGCATTAATGGCCAGAAAAAAGGAGCACAATGAAAGTACCCGTTTAAATACAAAGACATTAATGATTAAACCCCAGTTATTCATATAGAACACACACACACACACACGCACGCACGCACGCACGCACACACACACACACACAGGCACGTACCTCTCCATGAAGAGACCTCACCTATAAAAGCTCCTCCCTGAGTGAGGAGTACACAGTTGGAGCCTGTGCAGTTCAACACATACACAACATAGGCATTTCTTCTCTCTAGCTGGACATGAAACCTCTGATTTTCTCCTGCCTGTTGTGTTTAGGTGAGTGTGTTCATATAGTTGTGTTGTTCATGTTTGCATGTGTAGTGTTAATGCCTCAGGGGATATAACTATCTGTATTTGTGTTCCTATGGTACAGTGTGATAACTTGGACAGCTGTTTGTGTATGTGTTTTTGTGTGCATGTGTGTCTATAACCTCATACACATCTCTGATGGGTTTGGACTTGTTTCTAACACCATAATGGCCTCATGATGGAGATGTGTGTGTTGATATCTGAGCATGGATTGGCACTTGGGACAGATTAGAGGTTAGGGGCCAAGCGGATGTGTAAACAGGATTCTTTCATCTGGGAGACAAACATTAAAGCCACTGTGAGGTTAAGGTGTGTGGTCCAATTGGCCAAACTAAATAAAAGGCACGTTACAACGATATGTTTCTAGTCTTTTGTAAAATGAGATTAAGCAAGATTATGGAAGATTAAAGGATGTCTGAGGGCACTGAGCGGGCTGTGGGATTGAGTGTGTTTATGAATGAATGATGCCAGAGTTCCAAAGCAGACTAGTTTGTCAGGGTGCGGCTGTCTGGATGTCTTGAGTGGTTTTTGAGGGTTTTCCGCGTGGGAGTTGTTTTTCACCTTATTTGTGTGAGTGTGAATACACGTGTGTTTGAGATGGGATAAACAGCACTGTGTGATTGCTTTCATTTTAAGGATGCATGTGGGTGTCCAGGGTGCAACTGTCACCTTTGTTCAATTGGCCGGATGTAATGGATATGCTGTAGACTGGGAGTGTGGTTGACCACATTACCTGCTATTATGATGTGGTCTTACTTCATATGTA
Source organism: Alosa sapidissima (assembly GCF_018492685.1). NCBI lineage: Eukaryota > Metazoa > Chordata > Actinopteri > Clupeiformes > Clupeidae > Alosa > Alosa sapidissima. Next base: position 24,640,422 of record NC_055964.1, on the reverse strand, counting down.
TTCTTCTCTAATCTAGCACTGTGTACTTTGGTGGGGTCAGTGGGTGTGGCAGTGAGCTTCAGTGCCCATGACTCTCTGCTGGGAGCATCCGGTGACCTCCAGACCTCCAGTGAATATGAGGACCTTGAGAAGGAGAGGCCGGAGGAGGTTGAGATGATGAAAGGTACAGTTTCTCCCCAAACTCCAAGGCCGCCAATCACACCAATTCCTAGAAACATATCATGATCTAGCAACAATATGGGTCATATGTCACATTTACATGTTACATTGATATCTTAACTCAAGTGCAGCACACAAGTATGGTACCTCAAGTGGACACGTGTCCCATATGTTTGTGTCAACATATGGACCCTTTCAAGAGAGTTCCATTATCAGCATCATAGTTGGCCCCACAAGACTTCCTTTTGAACATTCCATATGTTATCTTAATGCAGAGGAAGTAGATTGGGGCCCAAATAGAACGTTCAAGCATTGTTGTTGTTTTTATTGCTGAAAGGGTCTATAGCTTTGTTACACCATCATCTTTCTCTTTTATACATTTCTCTTTGATGCAGTGTGTTCCTCACTTTGAGGGAACACGGATATCTCAATAATGTATCTTATCTATCCGACGCCTGTGTGATCTTCCAGTTCCGCAGCTCAGTAAATCAGGGGAGATGGGAGATGCCGGAAGTGGGAGAGGGCGGAATCGGAGAAAAGGGAAGGACAAAAAGAAAAACAGGAAAGTTACGGGCCAAGCCCACACACCGGCCCAAAGACAGTACACGCACTCCAGCTCACACACCACCATAGAGGACCTGTGTCTCACCACACACAGAGACTTCTGTATACATGGCCAGTGCAAGTTCTTGGAGGATCTGAGGGAACCACTGTGCATGTGAGTAAAATCCTGACAAAGTACTACATTTCAATATGTAAGCGTGTGTATGCATGAATGACAGAATGTAGACTACAGAGACATTGTCAGTGTTGCAAGTGTGGTGCATTAAATGGCTAAAAAAGTGTGGTGTGAGCATTGTTGTATTTGGAAGGTGATGATCACCACTGAATGCTTCCACTTGAATGGTTAAAAGTTGATTGTCTTTATTATTACCGGACAGCTGTCTGACAGGGTATGAAGGGAAGCGCTGTGCTATCCAGCTGATGAAGACGGAGCATAAGGAGGTGGACGCTGGGGAAGAGGCCTACGCCCACACCACTCTGCTGGTCATCGCTGTCATGCTGTCCATCATCAGCTGCTCTGCCCTGCTTCTCACCATCTGTGTGCAGTACGTCCACAACTTGTGACACACAACACAATGCAAACACTAAAAAGGGATGTGGAAATGATAGAAAAGCATAGAAAACACAGTCATGCATGATGTAAGGAACCGAAACTAACACTTGAAAGCTTATTCCATTTGTATAAACGCTACGGCTGATATCTGACATCATAGTTCTCATTTCTAGCGTTTTCTTTGTTTTGTTTTTGCAGCTATAAAACCCAGCGTCGATTCCAGGCTGCTTTCTTTAACCCAAGCAATGAAAAGGAAAATCCTCTGAAAAATGACATGATGGTATGCACATAAACACACACGCTTACACAGCTGTCTGATTTAGTCTAGTAATGTACAACTGTTATAACAATCAAGAAAACACAGATTATCTGTTATATATGCTACTGTAGATTATTATTTAATTGCTACATCATTAAATAAATAATTAAATCTACTCCTTCTTGACCCCTTGCTCTTTACGCAGATTTAGGATCCACAGAGGCAGGACACATCACTTCTTCTAGCAGCCCAGCAGACGCAACCCCTCTATTCAATAATGGATATTTATTTATGTTTTTACTTATTTATTGACTTTGGCACTTCGGTTTAGTTCTAGACCTTCTGATGTTTTATTTATTTCAATATCCTATGTATTATGTTGACGTCATTGCACCTATGGAGCATTTTCATTTCAGACCATTCAAATTAAAAGCTCTAAAGCAATATTTGGTGTGGTTCTTATCTTACATGATCAATCAAAAATGTGGAGCACAGTACTGTACATGTAACCAGAATTTTGATTCTCCTCTTTGTATAAAATATAATTGTAAGTAATTTCATGCAATGAACACTTCTGGGTTTTGCAGCAGTTTTAAAAACCAACATTGCTATGTCAGCATGTTTATAGGAATGCCCCCGATTGTGATAAACATCACAAGGGAAAATTCTATGATAGGCAAAATCCCATCAACGACATGAATTTCAGATCCCTTAATTTATATCGATACAGTACAGTGCTATATCACTATCAATACAACACTCTAAATAAGTCAAGCACAAAAGGACAATACACAGAAAATGTTGGTATTCTTCTCATTTTTATTCCCATTATTTAATTAGTTCAAATGCAGACAATTCTCACTAAGTTTTTTAAAGAAATAAAACAGTAAAAGTACAGTACATTACATACGCAGATGAAGAGTTTGGTTGGTTCTACAGACACAGCGCAACAGCCAGCAGTACCCTTTGCGGGGGCCACAACATTCTCAAAGGTGCAGCAGAATATGGAGAGAGATGTAGTTTGCTAAACCTCATTGGGTGAAAACTGATATGAGAATACCTTTTTGGGACCCCAGAGGTCATTGAATATCCACAGGAGTCCATGGATATATTGTTTGTACTTTACAACTCTCCACAGACGTGATACAACCAATGGAACACAGATGTACAACATAACCCAGCACGCTGGTTTTTGTATTAGGGTTGGATTATCCTAAGGTTAGTCAAAGAATTATGTTAGCCTTAAAAGGTCTGCAGTTAGTTTAGAGTCAGGTTAAGGTCAGACAGCCGATTTCTGAGTTGGGAACTTGTCACACACAGACACATCTCTAGAGCTGGTTGAGGATAGTGATCACTTTTTGACCAGTGGATCAAGTTAGTTTTTTCACTAGGTACTCACAGAATCCTTGTTTACATCATACAACGAAACAAAGTCAACTGCAAAGCCACTATACTTCAACAACAAGAGAGAATTGTGCATTAACAATATTATTACACAGCCATCTAATACATATGAAGTACCCCAACCATCTCAGCTGACTGCAAGCCCAATTTCTTTCGGCTACATGTTAACCAGGATATTTACAAATAACTGTGGACTGGCTAGTGGCCGGTCACAGTTATGCTACAACCCTCAGTAGTCTGGGCTCCAGCTCCTGAAGTCGGTTATGTTAAGAAGAGATAAGCTCTTCTGAATAACACACAAACTGCTTCTACAAATGGAAAATATGGCACCTTCTGTTCAACAGTGGAGGGAGCCTGTGGCCTGGTAGCGCTGTGCCTCCATTTTTTTTTTATGAACACATCATGCCAATCGTGGCCATGTCGCCATAAGATGGCAGTCTGGCAAAATGGAGGCAGCGTCAACATCTGTGGAAACCAACCACACCGTCTCTACTGCTCAGGAGACATCCCTGTGCAAGAACAAAAAAAAATGGGCACCCATCTGGGCGCAGCATTAGTGTACGAGACCACTCCAATGCCATGTGACCAGGCATGACGTGGGCTCTTATTCCACCAGGCCTCAACTCAGCCCGGCTCATCCTCGCTCTCTCTCTCTCAGGTAAAACTCAGATATGTAGAAAAATATAGTTTAATGAAATTTTTTATATCTAATGTCTTAATTATTTAAATCACACTCACAATGCATTTCAGCGTAATAGTGTAAAGACATATCAGATCATACTTCACACTAATACCTACTAAAACTCCCGATAAAATTGAAACGCATCTCGCTATTGTGACGGATGAATTCGATGGAGATTAGTCTTGTCATTGGCATCATTAGGCAACTGGATGAGATACTTTTAGATATGATTACGATGTAAACACCACAGTACTGATAAGTTACTGTATGGAACAAACAGTAAAGCACAACATTACAAGGCAAATGGCCATTTAAGCATAGATTTGTTCATGACAGATAAAAATAATACACCACATAAACAGCAACACTGCGTTGATTCTGAAAGCCACGCATTTTGTACATTTCCAAACTGTTCAGAAGCAGAGGACAACTCAGCCAGCCCTTCAAAATCTGATTGGACCGAGGGCAAACCCGACCGGCCCTCTCATTGGACCTAGAGCCGACAGAAGCCTTCTCTCCCAGGCGCTGCTAGAACAGCTTTGTTTTGTTTTTTTTCAGTGGGCGCACAGTGAAGCATCTGGCTGTAGGCCCACGGAAGAAAATGTCTGGCATGGTTACTGTGTGTGATCACATACTTGTCTGACAATCACTGTGGGCCTACAGCAAAGCTTCTGGGTATCCAGTCTCAGAGTGCCTGCAGAGCAGGGAGCCAGAGGGCCCAGACGCGTCACTAAGACAATCAGCTGAGCACAAATCAGACGGGTGGGAGCTACTGGCTACAGATGGTAACAGTTGCTCTCACTATTATACTGTACATTTGGTGTGTGTGTGTGTGTGTGTGTTGATATGTTCCTAAGCAGAGAGTACTATGCAGATATTTGGCCGATTCTGCACTTGTTGGCCTCACTGCGGCATGAGGTCATGTCATGGCATTAGTATGGGCTCTGACTGGCATGTGACTGGATGGCATCGATACGACCTGAACATGCAGTGGGACTCTGGGATGGCATTATTCTGAGCTTACAGTAGAGTGGGATTCCTGGATGGCAGCTTTAGGACATCACAGTGGTGGAGATGGCATTATTATTAGCAAACACTGGCACCCCACTGGATGGCAGTACAAGCTCAAGCTGGTGGAGACCAGGGAACAGTATCATGCTGGCTGTATATGTACAATAATTGGCAAAATGCCATGGGAAACTGTTACCATGGGAAATGGTCAAAAGATGAAATGGAAAAAAAGCTCTTCTGAAGCTTTTCTATTGCAACTAGTATCAGAGAGCAATTAACTTGCAATCTAAAACTTTTCATTTGAGATGCTAAGACTAAAATAAAATGACTGAGAAACTATTCAGTTTTTCAGCTAGCTTCAGCAAACTTTTCTGTTAAGACGGCAAGAGAATTAACTGGTCTTCAGATTTCTTGTGTTATTTAATGACACCTGAAGCAAGTGATCATTATTGAAGGTGAAAGAATCATAACATATCTGGCCTATTTTTGAAAGGAACCCCACTCAACTGTGACAACACTTGTTTGTAAGTTGCAGTAAAATAACTAATACGTTTTTAAATGTCATGAATTTCAGCTGAACATAAAATAACTAAAACATAACTCATTAAATAAAAATGTGTGTGTGCATTTGTGTGAGAGAGAGAGAGCAAATCAGTGTGTGTGTGTGTGTGTGTGTGTGTGTGTGCACACGTGTGTTTATGTATGCATCTGGGCATTGTAGTCTGAAAACTCTGAGAGAACTTCCAAAGTGTTGAATAGTGTAACATTATTTAGAAAACCCAAGAAACAAAAACACATCTTAAAGAATATGTACAGAAAAGGACAGTACAATATAGTACTAAAACAAAAAGCTTTGTTTAAAAAAAAACCACAGCAATATGACCACTGCCTTCAGAAAAGGATCTCTATGGTAACACAAATACCTATGGAACCCTCATTTGGCCAGGTGAGAAGTCAGGGGTCAAGGGTAATGTGCTGATGGCATGAAGGGTGGACGTCGAGGTCAGCCAGTGTATTAGTATTTTTCTCGGGAGCACACCACTGACCTGTGTGCCTGTCTGTATGTTTGTGTGTGTGTGTGTGCATATGTCTTACTCAATAGTACCTGTGTTTGCATGATAAATACAGTGTCACATCACTGCACCAAAGAGTCCGGTTTGCTTCGGGTACAAAAGCTAAATTTGGTAAAGACAAACAAAAATAAATAAAAGAGCAGACTTGGCAGCAGGAAGTTTCCATGTCACTTCCTGGCAGCATTTCATTGAACACTGTCCCCATCATCTATCTTCCCCCTGCTCCTTCCTTTTTTCCTTCCCACACCTCTTTCTGCTAGCCCTCTTGCACTTTAGTCTTCCTCCCTTCTCTCTCTCTCTCTCTCTCTCTCTCTCTCTTGTTCCTTCGTTCTCCTTCTCAGACGTAGGGCAGGATGCCGTACACGAACAGAGCCATCACGGCCGCGCTGAACAGGCCGGCCACTGGCACCGTCACGAACCACGCCAGGAAGATATTCCTGAAGAGTCGCCAGTCCACCGCCTTCTTGGAACGCAGCCAACCCACAGCCACAACAGAGCCCACCTGTACACACATACCACACACAGACACACGCACGCACACACACGGACACACATGTGTGCGCACACACATTGAAGAGCAACATCTATTAATGCTCACAGTAAAAGTAGTCCTACATGAGAATTCACAGGATTAGTTTACAAGCTCATCACATATGAATAATATTATCAAGATGGAGCTTAAGACGGAATTATGCTTAGGAATAAGTGTAATTACATCAAACATCTAACATGTTGGATGTGTTTTTGTCTCCACTAACAGTAGGCCTGCTTGAAATGTACAGAGCAGTCCTCTACCATCAGTGAGACTAGAAACACATACTTCTACTCCATTATTACAGTAGAATTCCAGTAATGGACTGCATTGACTGGACTGAAAGCAGTAACAACTTGTGGTAACAGCCAGAGCAATTGTCGATTTTGTCGAAGTTGAATCCACAGGTGTATCTCTTGGGACACCAAAGGGTTGGTCTGCCCAAACTAGTGTCAGGTGTGGCATAAGATTTGCCAACTTGATTTCAGTGTCAATAGATGGTATTGTCAAAGTTAATTTTAAGAAACGATAGGGCAATCCAACATCATGTTTATAGCTACTAATAAAAAAAAACATCTTAAAGACAAAGAGTCTGGATGGGATTGACATTACTCAAAGTTGAGTAAATTAAATGTAGAGTCCACGATTCTAGCAAAATGGTTGTTGATATTTGAGCCAGCAAGTCAAATTTTACCCCTCACTTCCAAACTCTTGAAGAGATGCGTTGACTGGCTTGCATATTGTATAGCTCCGTATGAGTCTGACCTGTTTGCGAACCCGAGTTTTTCTGAGTGCACACACAGGGACAGCTCGAGGAGTGTGAAGAGCAATTCTCTGACTTTATCAAAAAGTGATTTGGAGTAGAGTTTAACTCTAATTTCATTAGAGTTAAACGATGAAAGACTGACATTAAATTACAATGGCATGTCGGTGTGATACAATATTGTATATTATGTGATAATCTAATGTGATTACAAGTTGCCATACAATTCAGCAACTGAAAGGATCATAATTATAGTCGAAATTAGGTTGAGAATATGATAATACAAAGTATGCCAACTTTTTGCATTATATATTTACATGATGGTTTGATGTGGTTGTGTTACTGTATGTGGAATTGGCAGAGACTTGTGTGGAGTCAAACGTGTTCTTGCAGTATCAGGCTCTGGCTAACAGACAACTGTTTGGCTGTAGACCACCAGTGGCACTGAGCATTTATGGAATTGTGTTTCAGGTGAGTAACATCAGTACACAAAGTGCTCCTCACAAAGTCACTAGCAATGACACATTTTGAAGGCTTAGGAGACATTACGTAAGCATTTTCAATGTTTAAAAGTTTTTCTCTTAATTCTATTTAATGGAGTGATTTACTTTATGGCCCTATTGCTGATATATATGTATACTATAAGTGCTTTATGGCCCTATTGCTGATATATATGTATACTATAAGTTGCTTTGTAATGTCAGTAAGCCTCCAATCAGCAGGACGACGCAAGTTAGAGTAGATGTCTATGAAGTGGACAGATGGGTAATCGGGAGGGAAGGGCTGGATTCTGATGGCGATGTGATGAACGGGGCATTCCTCTATATTTCCCCTCTCTGAGCTGCACTGGTAAAAACCTCCAACTCCACACCAGTACTGGGCCAACAGGGCTCAGTTTAAGCTTTCAGCAAGCCTCTCATATGACATTAGCCACTAGCAGAGATCCACAGAGTTGACCAACCAATCTGAACTGTTAGCCATGTGAAAACCAATGGACACCTGCCTAGTTTGATTACACTGAATAACTACACTTGCAGTAAAATGTCTTTCAAAAAAAGAGCATTTTTCCAAATTGGTTGTATGTTTTCATTAATGTTGTATTGCAAATGCAATACCTCTCTTGATTTAATAGTACAATGTATCAAACTGTACTATTGTAAAAACCACTCATGTAGGCAAAACGGGAGCCTATGAAACTTTAGTAAGTTAACAGCAATAATTTAATGCTCCTCATAATTATTATTGTACATTAAATGCAAATAATAAGGTGAGTGAAAAGCTGTGCTACCATACTCTGTGAGTAAGGAAGTGTGCTTGTGTAATACTGTGCTGATGCAACATGTGCAGGTGTAAGTCACTTATGTGCATTTGTAGAAAGATCTGCAAGTGTAAGGTTTTACGTTTACCGTAAAACTCTGGTCATACAGATGCAGAACTCCAGAAAAGAGTAATAGAAAAGCGATCGGCTTAGTCTTGGAATAAATGTGCTATGATTGGTTGCTACTTTGGGAGGGAAGGGGCTACTGTACATCTCTCCAATACCTTGCAGTGGGTGGAGCTTATGGGGATGCCCACATTTGAGGCAACAACCACTGTTAGAGCAGTCATTACTTCAATGCAAAAACCACTGTGAAGAAACAGGACAAGAGAATAGGACAAACACAAACACGTGCATGAGACAGGAGGGTCACGGGACACGACATACAATCCCCTACCGCCCACTCTTCCCAGCATGCCATGGGAGGGCGAGCAGACGAGAGACGAGGACCCACGTGACAGACAGCGGGAGAAGGTTCTGGAACACTCAGACTGCATGCAGCTGTTACGCAGCGGGGAGGCGAGGGGAGGTTAGAGGACTGCACACGCTGGGGATGTCTGTGGGTGTCGGTGTGTCAGACTGACGGCCTGCTGGCATGTTATGTGAGAATCCGTGTCTGTTTGTGTAAACGCCTGCTGACTAGTGTGAGAGTGCTGTATGTGGTTTGAGCTGGTTGCTATAAGGGTAATTCCTTTGATCATCTTGGAATGTGTATGGTTGTGGTTTGTGTGTGAGACAGAGTGTTGGTATGCCTGTAGGTTTGAGTGTGTATGGTTGTGCAGTTCCTCTGATAGGCATTGGAAGGCCCATACCACCTCCCCCTCCCTTGCGTGCACAGTGACCCCAAACAGTGGGTGTGGCGGGGGTGGCCTGTGGCCTTTTACCCAGCATACCTTGCAGTGGGTGGTACTGACAGGAATTCCAATATTGGAAGCGAGCACAACAGTGAGTGCGGAGGCCAACTCTATAGTGAATCCACTGTAACAAAAGATATTCTTCATGGTCAGACTTTCCGTTTACACACACACACATACTCTCTCTCGCGCACACAAACCCCTCACGCACACATACAAACTCTCTCTCTCACACTCACACTCACACACTCACACACTCACACACTCACTCATTGCCCAGACAACAGCATATTCAAGTCTATAGAGTATGCATGCAGACTGCATCATAACTGTGTGATTGGAAGCATATGTGCTCTTAAAAGGATAAAGCATTAGTGTTTTCAATGATCTTAGCCATGCTTGTGGATGACTTATTTAAGAGATGAAAATAATATTGTGAAATGGGGAATATTTCAAGAATTGCTGTGCGGTGTAAGTGGCAGGTGTTTGGTAAGAGTAATGAGTCTGTGCAAGGTTGCATGTGTCTGAGCGTGTCTGCCGATGAGTGTGGAAGCCTTCTAAGGTGGAACAGGCAAGTATTTCAGATGTCCACTAACAGTACAGTAGGTGGTGAGAGACAGGCCCAAATTGCTGGTCTCTTCTGGTGTAATCCATTGTTATTGAGTACGGAATGTTGGCTATGTCAACAGGTGTGTGTGAGGAGGGATATGACATAGACTTGGGTGCTCTAGTGTTTGACATGTGAAAACATCGGCTCCTTGTTAGTGGTGGACAGGTGTACTTGACGTATGGCTCCAGGGGTGAGAGTGGCAGGTTTGGGTGTGTGTGTGTGGGGGCAAATATATGACTGAGTGGCAGGTGTGAGTGAGCTGGAGAGTGAGGAACAGACTGGCTCTATCTGATAGTATGAGTCGTTGGTATAAAGTTGTAAAGTAGATGTAGATGTAAGCTGCTGCTGTGTGTGTCCAACTTTGAGCATCTAAGCCATAGGTGTGTGCCCCTCATCTCACCTGGAAGGGGTAATTGGGGTAAGGTCTTTGCCCATGGTCTGGATGACGCGCCGACCCCAGACCCACAGGCCAGCGCAGATGCCCACGCCCCCGTAGAACAGCAGCCAGATGGGTGTGGCCGCGTCCTGCATCACACCGCCCTGCTCATAGATCATCCACAGCGCCACCAGTGGTCCAATGGCATTGCTGCACGCACCAAGACAAAGAGTCATGAGGGCATTTGAGAATACTGAGGAAACAGGCAAAGGTGCTGCTGAGTGAACCTGAGTCATTTAAACACAACTGAATACAATATAAAGCCAGTATATTGATATGTCCAATCCCCAGCCCGGCGTACTGAGGCTGTTTGATAGGCTGTTGAATAGTCACGAATGCTGCTCAAGGCTTTGAGGGGTATTCTTGAAGTGACAAGCTAAAGTGCATCAGATGGGGGCAGGGGTGTGATAGGACATTTGTTTGTACATGAATATACAGATTCCAGGTGCAAAAGGGTACTTTGGACATGTTTTTATTTAACAGCAAATCACTGGATGTAAAAGATGAATATGAAATGTGTGGTGCTGAAGAGGGCAGTACCTGACATCATTGCCTCCATGGGCAAACGATCCAAAGCAGGCGGTCAGGATCTGCAGGAAGTGGAAGAGCAGGAACACCTGAGGCCTGTCCTTCTCGTCCTTCTCCTCCTCCGGCAAGTCCTCCAGGCCACCAGGGGGCGGCGTGCCCATCTTCTCCGACGCCAGCTTCACGTCCACGCCGCCCTCCTCCGCCTCGATCTCCGCCTCGGCCACGGCGTTGCAGTAGCTGGAGTAGCTGTCGTAGCGCACGCGCTTCTTGGAGTAGAGCACCGTGTCGGCCACCAGCTTCTCGGCGTCCTCGGTGGCGGTGGCGGCCTCGGAGCGCAGCGGCTGCATGGGCATGCCGCAGATGGCCGCCGTGTAGCACGTGTAGCTGTTGTTGCGGCGCAGCAGCCGGTAGTTGTTGTCGGCGCGCGAGCTGCGCTCGTCCTCCAGGCGTCCCAGGTGGATCTTGTGGAGGAGGTCTTTGTACAGGCCCGAGTCCTTGTGCACCGTGTGGTACACCTGGCCGTCGCTGCGCATGTGGTCAAAGTTGAAGCTGCCGTTGGACACGGGAGACTTCAGGCAGCCGTTGGTCATGGAGTGGGTGCGACCTGAAAGCAGAGAACTTATATATTTATTTATATTTATAGAGGAGAGGCTCCCGCTGGATTCCAATATTTCTTGGTGTAATGCACGCCATTTGTCTTATGGCTTCATAGTTGAAAGAGAAATGTGATAACATGAAAGCTAAAAGCTATTACTCGGACAGATGATACTTACATCAAGAATCTCTCAAAATAAATTGATTTATTGCCTAGAGCAGGTCTGTTAGTAAGTCAAAGAACTCCAGCAAAGGTCAGACCATAATAATTCCAAGTGCAGCCTGAGCTAATGAACACTTACTGGAACATGTACAATCTGTATATTAATAAACACTGCCCTGGTCCTCATCTCACTTACTCTGCACTCACTCTGCTGGATTAATGGCCACTGTTAACACAACCCTTTCTCTCACAGAAGTATTGCTGAAATACTACCTCTGTGTAAGCCATGTCACAGTCACAAACCATCTGTGTTTGCCGAGTTCTGAAACAACACTAGTCTTTGTGCAGAGCACCACAATACTGACTTCTTCTGACGTCAGCATTACTGCCTGGAGCCACTCACCGTAGAAGCGGCCGTTGGGGGGGGGCGGGGCGGCCCCGTTGGCAAGGCCGCTGGCCTCTGGCGTGGTGGGCCCTGTGAGTGGCAGCACTGAGTCGTCGGGCCCGTTGGCCCCTGGAAGCTCCTTAAACACGGGCGCCTCCTCCTCCTCCTCAGGAATCTTATCCAGGCTCTCATCAGAGATGCGAGACAGGTGCTCCTCTTTCAACTGGCCTACAGGGTCGCGCACAAACACAGATGGAAGAAACAGATGAACGCATAAACGGAAATGTACGTACACACACACACACACACAGCCTCTCTCTCTCTCTCTTGCGCGCACACTCACACACACAATAATTTCTTCTCCACATACACAGTACAAGCCTGACAGTAACACCTATCTATGTATTTTATACTACACTCAAACGGAAGTTGTGTTATTTTCAACACATATTGTGTAATAAAAAAAAAAGGAAACAACACAAACTGTGTTGTCCCTATCTGGACACAACACATTCGTTTTAAGACTAATGTCAGAAGTCATCTAACTGGACAAAGTCTTATTACGACTTACTAAAACAACTGTCATATTACGATTGTGTTACAGTAGCTGTAACAGTACAGTACAGAACAGAAGAGTACAGTACCTAGTTAAATCCTAGACTTTTGAACATGATTATTAAGAAATCAAAGTCTTATTCAATGCAGTAGCAGCAAAAAAGTCCCAGGGTTATAAAAGTAAATAATCTTGAACTGTGATAAATTCTATCTGGGCTACAAAGTTTGTATCAGTTGTCAGTTTCATGTTGATCTATCCTAAACAATTTTTTTCAGACCTCCTGTGTAACATTTTAATGTATGACCTAAAATGTATATTATTACATGTATGAGTCTGCAACAACCCTGAGATGCCTCTGGACTGACTAACCCATGTGTTATGAGTTATACTCACCAGCAATTTTCCTCCTCATCCAAGGGCAGACTAAGAACCACACCAACCCTGCACATACTATTGATCCTGCCAACGTTATCAAAGCAATCGCCCATACTGGCATCATTTCCAGCCCCAGCACTGAAACACACACACAGGTTAGTCATTTCACAGAAACAGACAAAAACATTATATCCCATGTGTGTGTGTGTGTGTGTGTGTGTGTGGGTGTGTGTGTGTGTGTGTGTGAAAAGTGTCCATACATGGGGCTCCAGTGTACATAATGGAGAAGGTGTTGATGCCAATGGTAGTGGCATAGAACAGGGGAAGGGCCCTCAAGCCATTGGGCATGGGGTCATCCTGCAGGGGTACAAAACACACAAAACCGCAACATGACCAGGCGTATTGAAATTGTCGAGACATCCCATAGCATTTCCTGGTATCAGATCAAGTCATCTCATAGGCATTTTTACTGGTATCAGACCAAGGCATCCCATAGTATTTCCTAGTATCAGCCCAATTCACATGCTCAACAAGAGCAGTCAAGTGATCCTGATCTAGACCATCATGTGGACCACGAGGTGGACTTTCTAGTAAATAAAGATACTGATAAGAGTAAGAGATAAGAGTAAATAAGATCCTTATGGAGCGGACTCACACCTCGTACAGACAAATGGACAGCCCTGGTTACAATACCCTCTGGCCCCTTATTGGGGACGAGGGTAAAAATAAGACACATTACAATCCATGAGAGGTTTAAGACCAGCAGGGCAGATGACACGACTTCATATTCTGAAGGGCAGTGGATCGTTTAACATCGCAATGTCACACTATTTTACATGAAATCGTGTCAGACACAACATCAGTTTAGAATGGCAGCCTAAATTGCAGTCCCAGAGCGTGGGGCTCATGAGATTATAGGAAGCCAGACCCAGATTCAGTAATACGCTCAGTGATTTGTGGACGTGGAGTAAATTATTCAGACTGACCTTGCTGAGAATGAAGTGCCTGATGATGAAGAAGAGGAGTCCCGACATGAGACCAGACAGCAGAGGGGAGATGAACCAGGAGGACACTACACAAGAGACAACACTCGGCTGTGTCAACTTGGAACACTCACACACACACACACACACACACACACACACACACACACACAGACACAAACCCACTCACACACACAGACACACCAACATACCCTAGTTCTTTTACTAGAACATGATCATTATTCAGAAAGTTGTATGCATACAGACACAGCTCACACACAGAGGCATGTGTTCACCTACCGATCTTCACCAGCTGCATCCACTGCACGCCCTTGGTGCCAATAGCAACCATGGAAAAGCCGATTGTGGCTCCCACAATGCAGTGTGTTCCTGAGATGGGAAGCTTCAGGAAAGAGGCAATCAGCTGCCATATTGCTGACCCTGGACCGACACACACAGAGTGAGAATTAGGAAACACGCTCCCGCACCTGAGAACGCGGAGCATCGGTGCGCTCGCTCTCCTGTCATACGCTCTCTGAGAGACAAATACAGGCAGGGACAGGCAGACACAACAGGTGGGAGAGAGACAAGAGAGTGTCAGAAAGACACAGGTGACCAGTACAGGGACAAAACGTCAGCAGGAGAGAGGAGGATGGTAGAGGAGAGAGGTGGGAGAACACGCAGTCAGACAAAGTGAGAGAGAAGAACAGACGGAGTGTCCGATGGGTCCAGGTCAGACAAACAAAAAAGGTACAAAGGGCCACGCAGCAATACAGGCTAATAGACTTGGGCCTGAATGTCCTTTCCACAGTAGCATGCTGGGAGTTCTTACCGACCATGGCGCTGACCTCGCCCGCCATGAGGACGGGCACCGTCTCGTTGTACAGGTTGACGTCAATGATGCCTTTGCGGATGGTCTCGCCCACCTTGGCACCGAGCAGCATGGAGCCCAGCGTCTCGAAGATGGAGGCCAGGATGCAGGCCTGCCGCAGTGTCACCACGCCCGAGCCCACCGCCGTGCCAAACGAGTTGGCCACGTCGTTGGCCCCCACCGAGAAGGCCAGGATGAAGGCAATGATGAAGCCCACGATCACCATCCACAGATATTCATCCAGCATTTTGACGTTTGTTGCTCTTACAATCCCAAATGATAAAAATAAAAATATTCAGTTAAGGCAGATGTGAGGTGAGGAGGGCTCTGACTTAGAGCCCGAGGCTGGAACTGATTGAGAGCTGTCCACATAAATCCAAGCCCCAAACCGAAACAGCGGTTAGCGTAGACGCTAAGCACTAAGCGGCGCTGTGGCTAGTGCCAAAGCTAATGGCTAACTTCAGCCACTAACTAAAGTGGAGCTGCCTGTGAAGGAGCGGCGCTAACTGGAGCAGAGATTAGCGCAGACGCGCAGCGCTAACTGATCAGTCGGACTTGCATCTGAGAAGGAGCAGGAGGAGCAGGGCAGAGATGGCAGTCCATCCTTCAGCTCTCTGCAAAGCAATCCTCAGGACCCCCTACCCTGCAGAACAGAAAAGAGAACAGAGAGAAACACATTTAGAAAACTACAGATGACTCAAAGTTCCACAGCAAGGAAAGGGAGATCCCCCCCCCCCCCCCAGTGTGTGGTGTGGTGTGTGGTATGGTTACGGTGTGGTGTGTGTGTGGTTACGGCATGTGTGTGTGTGTGTGTGTGTGTGTGTGTACTCACAGTGTGTAATAATAAGTCAACTTGAAGGGGAAGAATGGGGCATTTCTGAGTGGGATTATCCTTTTGTGTGGAGGGTATTAAATGTAAACAGCTTGAGGAAGGCAGACTAACACAGCATAACACGTTCTCAAAGCATTAACTTGTGGTCTGCCCTGATCACGAGAGAAACAGAGCTGCTGCAATCAATATCACATGTCTCTGTGTACTTACTTACATGCACATATGATGTGCCGCTTTCTTGGGACACACAAGCAACGCTAACAACACTGACACAGAGCTGGTATTGAGACATGTACAGCTATGGCTCTCCTAGCACCAACACACACACATAAAACACAAACACACACACACACACACGCACACACACACACACACACACAAAAACAAACAAAACACAAACAAACAAACCACTCAGCAGAGGTTGTGGCTCTTTCTCAAAACATTCACAGCTGCAGACTGGACAATACTGGAACCCCCTGGACCTAGGTCTGAGGACAACAGGCCTGTGGTATGTGGGTCTTACTGAAGCTCAAGCATCTGTCCCAAGACTCAAAAGTTCCAGAAAAAGTTCTGATACTAAGCAACCAAAGGCTTGAAATGATTTTAATACCAAACTGAATTTCTCCTTGGAGGTCATTGCCAGGTCAGGAGATCAGGCAGTACAAAGTAGTCTGAATCACTCTATACCAGCATCAGAGATGTACACAAACTATAGACATAACAAAAATAAACAAAATGTCAACGTCAAGGTCTGGTGTGTCATCTTTGTCATAAGAATACATAAGCACATAACTCACAACTCTGAATGTCAGTCTGAATAGTAGAGAAGATTTCCTGTTTTCCTGTGAAGGCAAAATATGGGGAGAAGATGCTGGTGAAGATGAAGATGCTAATGATCATCACGTACAATCCAGCGCCTAAAACTATTCTGAGAATGCCAGGGCTAAATCTGGAGATGTCATCTTCTCATTTGTAACAGCAGATCCATGCCATGTCGGGAATAGATCAATTCCAGGCTCAGCTACCGTCAGAGTAGGCTAAGAATTAACTACATGATCAAGGTCAATACAAGAGAATAGGGAGTGGCACGGGTCACATGAACACATGAAGTTCATATCTTATTTAAAAATGTCTGCTTCTTGCCATCTGTGTGCGCACCGAACGCAGTGTAGCCACAGCATGTTTGGAAACATTCTTTCCTATAACCACTCACGCCAACATATGGGCCTATGGTAGGGATCAGCACATTCTAGCAAGATTATAGCTCTGCATTTGGCACCGTAAAAAACATCTTTTTTTGAGCTGGTGCATAACAGTGCAGAACAGTTTGAACTAGAAAAATACATTCAACTGGCAGAGCTTTGTGTTCGGATGGCTGATTGACCTTTTGGCCGTTGGCTAAGTGAGGTGCTGTTGAACAGAAGCCAGGGGCGTTGGAGGGGATATGAAAAGGCAAAGTAAATTAGCATGTCATTCCTTATGTTAAATTCTTTCGACATTACGATTGGCTAATCTCCTGATCTTAAACCTTTTCAGGGGTTTTGGAAAGACTCTGTTATAGCCTGAGGGGAAGGTGCTGGGAGTTTGGATGTGCATGTGTGCCATAGTGTTCAGGCAAGCATTAGACTCGTACACAGCCATAGGATTTGGGAGGGTAGTGTATTAGAGAATCGGCTCATGACGTTTATTCATTTTCCATCAGGTTATTAAAGGCGCAGAAGCAGAAAATTCCACTGTGTCTTACCGTTTCCTAAATTACATTTCATGGCTGGTATTTACTTAATCTGAGCAAAGCTGTGGACTTAATGACTGGGAAAGCACTTATCTGGGCATGTGTTTGGGTGAGGGGGAATGACCAAAAGGTGATGGAGAGAATGTCGGTGTGTCAAAATAAATAAGTGAGTATTCCCCTACATTCAGGTCACACCCATTATGTCCCTGTTCTGACAAGGAATTCATATCAGCCCTGCTGACCTATACATTCTTTGAGATGACAATGACCCAATGAGCAAAGATATACACTGTTGCTCATAAGCATTTTGAAGAAAGCAAGTTAGCCTTTCTGAATGCTGGAAATCAGACGCTGACAGTCCTTCGGTAGATTTGATATTTCTGGACTGTTAGCATGGCTTTGCTGATCTCTTTTTTGCTTGCTCCTAATAGCTGGAGCTTGAGCCCCTCCATAATTGTAGATAGCATTACCTTAGACACGCAACCAGTAGGATGTATTTCCACATGGGACAGGTGCCAAACCAACAGATCATTTGAGAAAACAATCCTGCTAACAAGCGACATGTTTAG
This sequence comes from Alosa sapidissima, assembly GCF_018492685.1. Lineage (NCBI taxonomy): Eukaryota > Metazoa > Chordata > Actinopteri > Clupeiformes > Clupeidae > Alosa > Alosa sapidissima. The sequence continues at coordinate 24,622,616 of NC_055964.1, read as the reverse complement.
GTCTGGCACTTGAGAGGCCTTTTTGAAGGATAATAATCTGCCGTATGGGAACGGGTCTCCGTGTAAACGGTCTTTTGACTGTGCTGGAACTTTCAAGGGCACTGCAGTTTCATTATGCTCCATTAGCTCAAGACACATCAGTGTCTAAGGCACCTGTTCTGCTCATTCCTCCTATCTGCTCTGCTTTTACTTAGAGGTCGCGCAAACACACGCGCACACACACACACACACACACACTTTGACAGCAATTCTAAAATGAAATTGTTCCTGGGGAGACAAGGGCAGACAGGGAGAGAGAGAGAGAGAGAGAGAGAGAGAGAGAGAGAGAGAGAGAGAGAGAGAGAGAGAGAGAGAAGGCAGAGGAAAAGACAGCAGTGAAAAAGAAAGGATGCAAGTGAGTGTGAGTGTGTGTGTCTAAAGACAGAGAGAGAAAAAGAAAATCACAGTGTGGCATGTGCGGTCAGCTGTACTCACCTTCCGTGTGGCAGGACGCAGTTTAGGGATGCAGTTTAGGGATGGGGGATTAGTGGGAAGATGGGAAGTGTATGATGTGATGACAGAGAGAAATAGACTAAAGAATTGTGATGGAGGGCTAACGGATGCAAATCAAATGTACATTTAAAAAATGCTAAATAATTTCATATATGGACAGACATATGGAGAGGTAGATTGCCAGATAGATAACTGCTGATGGAGAGAGAGAGAGAGAGGAGGATAGAGAGGGATAGAGAGAAAGAGAGAGAATGAGAGGCAGCCGCAGGTTGAGCAGGTAAAGAAGCTGCACTGAGGCATTGCAGTCTAGACTGTTTCCAAAGAGAGGCTTCTGCATCACAGCCAAGATGGCCAATGACAGCACAGAGAGGGGGCTGGCCAAGTAGGATTGGCTGCTACATAGCCTATTACAGGACAAGAATGTGAGAGGATGGCGTGACGATGTGTGTATTGTATGTGTGATGGGGGTGACATCGATGTGTGTGTGTATGTGTGTGTGTGTGATTGAGAGAATTTTTTGAGACAGAAGAGAGAGAGAGAGAGAGAGAGAAAGAGAGAGACAGAGAGAGAGAGAGAAAGAGAGACTCACACACATACATTCAGTGCCTTGATTAAGTGAAACAGTGTAAATGTTTGTAAATGTTTTCTTGTTTTTGTATGTATACATAGACTATATTTGTTTCTATTGTTCCTGTGAATTCTTTGGCAATGCAACAGATGATTTGTCGTGCTAAAGAAGCATATTTGAACAGGAAATATTTCATTGAGAGAGAGAGAGAGAGAGAGAGAGAGAGAGAGAGAGAGAGATAGATAGAGAGAGAGAGAGAGCGAGAGAGCAAGCGAGCGAGCGAGAGCGAGAGCGAGAGAAGGCAAGCGAGCGAGCGAGAGAGAGAGAGAGAGAGAGTAACAGGCAGTTACTGCAGTCCGACCAAGGACACCAATCATAGATGCCATCATCACTAAGTCACAAAATAATTCCATCACACACACAGCACTAAGCAACATTAACACAGCACACAGACAACTGCTGGAAAACACAGATGTTCAGTTGCACACACAAACGCTGTGCGACCCAGCCACCTTCACCTGATCTCCGCACACCGGATGCACACCTGTTAGCTGTTCAAATAAATCTGTTTTTTTTTTCTGATAAAATCTCACTGCAGGAATATTTATTCACACAGATATAGCTTTTCCTATCAGGGAGCATTAAGAGACTACACATGCATTTCCATCACTTACAGCAGGATATAAAGAGACATAAACCAATCGGACCCGAACTGAAAAGCGTAAGAGGCTGACACTGACTATAAGCTATAAGCATTTTTCATAGCCCATCTAATATGTATGAACTCCTCATTTTGGAAGGATCAAGTACATTATAAGGATACAGAAAACATTACAATAGCCTGTTACTCATGCCAGTGAAGTAGAGGCATCTAGTGAGTGGCTCAAAGGCCTGAATGAGCAGCACTGCCGCACTGCATCTACCCTGCATACCAATAGAGCCAAAGCACAGCGCCAGTGGAAATTAATTGCCTGGTTCACTTACGAGGAAACTTCCATTACAAAGCGAAACACATTCGTACGATTGCATACATGCCATCCCTTTCTGCAGTCATGTGCTGCCTGCCTCATCGTCTCATTTGGCATTCTGGGCCATGCTTAGGTTCCTGCTCCTACTACAGAGGCAAGGTCACAACACGAGGTAAAACGCCTGACACAGGCTGACAGAGACAGAGGTAGTCCCATCACAGATCCATAATATTTACATCAGGCATTGGCCGCAAGGACCAGGGAGGCAGAGGCCAGAGACTCAAGCCATGCAGATGCAGTGACCTCACTCATATAACCACAAATTAGATGATCTATGAATAAGATCAAGTTTGTTCTTTCCCAGGTCAAAATGAACACCCCCAGAGTCAGATCAGCCTATACTCAAAGGTACATGACATGACGCGACAATCTATTCCATTCTGCATGGAACCGTGATTCAAACCCAACATGTCTGTATGCTGCATCTCCTATAAGCTATTGTGTATTGCAATACATGCCTGGTGGACACATCCATGGTTTCAAGCGTGAGCAGGAAATATTGGTGTAGTCTGTCTGACATTCTAAAAGAATTCCACGTCTCATAGCAGATTTCCGATTCAAATAGTAAACCCCAAAGGCGACTGGTGCACTTGACAGGTTCAGTGTCAGGAAACCAGTCTTGTTAGGGCTGGCTGTTGACTCAGCTCAATAGTCAAGGTTGGCATCATCGTGATGTTCCAAAGCTACGACTGCCCCCGTGAGACCGCTTGGGCTGAGACTCCGTCAGTTCTGACTCCAGCTGGGGGCAGTTTGCTCAACTGCTACCCGCGGCCACTCCACTCCCCAAACATGAGGGCTGAGCCCCAGGGCTTATGGGGTAGGAGGGCGGGCGGGAGGACTGGCCACAGGGCATGCACGCTCACGCACATGTGCAACCGCATAACCTCACAGTGTGAGGAGACCGTCTCCATAGACACGCACTAGCATGCAAACGAACCATTTATGGGTTTACACACTAATGTAGCCTATACACGCTCACACACACACACACACACACGCTAGCCTCTACAAGCTGAAGGCCACACAGATGGATCCCCTTCGCTCCTTCTCTTTCTCTCTCTCTCTGTCACACACACACACACAAACAGATACACACACAAACAGATACACACACGCAAAGACATCAAATGGGTCCTCTCAGTAACAGCCTTTCAGCAAGCCTTCCAGCAGGGATGCCCACTGGTGACATAATTTTCTGGACGAGAGGACAATCGCCTCTTTCATGCAAAGATCATGAGCTCCTCCTACACCAAACAGAGCACCCGCACAGCCATCTCCTCTCTGTGGCAGGATCATGCACTCATTAACTCTACAAAGTGCCGCTCAATGTCAACCTTATCCCCACATCAGCTCTTGCTCCCTAGTCCTTCAGGCCAAGTGCCCTTACATGCTAGACTCTCAACTCCTCCATCCTAAAAATCACTTTTCCAGTCACGTCCTCACTTCCAGTCGGTTAGTTCCAGCGAAATGTAACATTCATGCACTCACCCTTTCTGCCCCATCCCTAAACCCTCAAACATATTCTTATTCCTCTTATGCTAAATATGGACCCTTTCAAGAGAGTTCCATTATCAGCATCATAGTTGGCCCCACAAGGCTTCCTTTTTAACATTCCATATGTTATCTTAATGCAGAGGAAGTAGATTGGGGCCCAAATAGAACGTTCAAGCATTGTTGTTGTTTTTATTGATGAAAGGGTCCATATGCTAAGACATAGCCTATTGTTAATATAACTGCATTTCGTTGACTCTGTACTTGTACTCTGCACAATGACAATAAAGTTGAATCTAATCTAATCTAATTAATATGATGGTTCTTATTACTATTATGCTTAATGTACCGTAACTTTCCATCTATTAGCCGCGGTTTATACATTGATTTTGCTAAATTTCTTCAGCTATGAGGTTAATACACGCGGGCAGTTAATATGGTATTAATATGGTTTCACTTTTTTAACTTGCATAAAACACTGTCCTGCGATTTATACACAATGCGGCTAATACACAGGAAATTACTGTAGGCTTTTTCAACTTTTTTAAAAACGGGATGTTTTGTTCATATGTTCATATTTAAATTATTAAAATACTGTAACCCTAACCATAACATAGTCATAACACATCTCTATGTGGGAGTACAATCAATAGCCACTACAAATTCTTTCTGCCCATAAACATTTACAAATGGGTTGGGCTTGTGGGAAACATTCACAACTTAAGATGTTATCTGGGCAATCCCACTGAATTGAACTTAATTACTTTTGCTTCAATGATAAAGAGTAAGAATAAAGGTGTGTGCATGTGTATGCCAGTCATTGAGAAATGCTCACAAAGTTCATTCATTTATTTATTTTGCACATTAGCCTCCCTCAGCCTGAGCCTGTGGACTCTTAGAGGACAGGGAGGTGAAGCAAAAGGACAGACAGAAAGAGGGGGATGAACTGTCACTGGAGGGAAACAGAGAGACAAAATGAAAGAGAGAATGTGTTGACTATCTAACGTAACTGTAATGTGGTGTATAGCAGACACTCCCTGTCTCTTGGGCTTTTATGAGATAATTCCTTTCCCACAAACCGCCTACAGTAAATCACAATCAAGGCACAAAACACACTTGTGTTGTATGGTGTGCGGTGCCCGGTCAAGCACAATTCTATCAGCAATAACACATCTGGTCCATGAAAACATGCACTGCCCTTTCTAGTGTGGTAGAGTTCATACACATTAGTCCCAAACAAGTGATGTCCTGGCCCAGGGGACCTGTACTTTGGAGTGTTTGTTTATGTATGTGTGTGTGTGTGTGTGTGTGTGTGTGTGTGTGAGTGAGTGAGTGAGAGAGAGAGTGAGAGAGTGAGAGAGAGAGAGAATGCTGCAATATTTATTTATATTGATAGGACATGAACAGCCTTTGCCAATCAAACAGAGCACTTCCAATGTTCTCTCAGGTAACTATTCAGTTTTCTCTCCTCTGAATAGATTTAACGGATTAGGGCGGCCTGAGGATTTGGGTCTAAACATTTTTCATCTAAAAAAAATGGTCTGTGACACAAAGGAAAAATGACCCCCTCCAAAGATGTACAAAATCAGTTATCAGACCGGACTTAATGATAAAAATATATTCAGCTATCTGAACATTTGGCATCGCACACTTTGTTTACAAATATTATTTTGCAGTGGCTAATGGACCAAGCGATGGTAAAATGAAGCTACCACTGTTTGAGAAGCCTTTAATGAAATAAAAACAGTTAAAGGGGAACTACGTAATTTTTTAGCTTAATTTCCCTTAAAATAACAGCTTCAGAGTCATTGGAATGGTTATATGACTTTTTCCGGGTTGAATGGTGGCCGTCTTGCTTCCCCCGAGCGTCTGTGAGCAGAAAAAAACAGCCTTGCAACTTTGTTCCGGCGAGCCACCGGCCTCAGAGTCAGAAAGTCTCGCAGAATATCTCACAATGTAATGAATTGCTTTATGCCACTACACACACACGCCATGCTTCTCAGACATTCGTCATGGCAGAGCTGGCAAAAAGAAGCAGAATAAACCGTTGTCGGAGGAACAGGGAAAGAGGTGCCGTAAAATATATACTCTGAAGCTGTAGGGGGCGCTGTGTAGAGAAAACTGCGAGCAAAAAGCAAGAAAACAAAATTTGGTAGCCTAATAATTAGTGTACTTTCCTGGCTGCATTGTAGAGGTGAGCATGACCTACTTCTAGGATGTTCTTTAGCAAAAGTTCAGCATGGTAGGCTACTGACTCTGCTTTAGGCCTCCACTTACAATGACAATTGCCCACAATGCTTGCTGGCAGATATGCCATTAGTTACACAGCTATGTTATTCAGTTAAACTGGCCCAGATGACATTAAATTGAGTCAGAGAGTAATGAGTCTGACAGCTACTTCCAACATACAAATCTGATTTTTCATACCCTCAAATATACCCGATTAGTCTGACAATTACCACCTCTAGAATTACATTATAACATGGACGGCATTAACCGTCAGTAACAGTACGAGGGACTGGAACATAAGAGGTGTGTGTGTGTGTATGTGTATGTGTGTGTGTATTGGCAGGACTCCAGCACATCACTGTACTGCAAATTCAGACCTTGTGATCATCTGTTCCTATGATCATGCGATCTCTGCCAGTGAAACCACTCCAATAACAAACACCCATTTCCCTGTGTCCCTCCTGAAAACCCAGTCCCAAAACACTCCTAGAGCAAAGTCTACCATCTAAGAGGAGATTTAGGCACTAAAAATGAATCTAGGCAAGGAGACCACAAAGCAGCGGGAAAGTCGAAAGCATTTGTAATAAGAAGTAAGTGAAAGTAGAGCCAGAGTTCTAGATTTACTGTGTCAACCCCAACAAAGCCTTGCATTCAATAGCCCACTCGCTTGACTGACATCCCGACCAGAGGACGCTGAACTCAGACTTAACCAGGTACTGAATGCTCCAAGACCTCTGCGCTTTTATGTAGACCTTGATTGAATTGTGGATTACCGCGTGAAAGATGCCTTGAGAATGTAGTCCATTCATCCTAATAAAAGGATAGGACTCATTTCCCTTTAATAAATAATAATTAATAAATAATAATAAATAAAAAAAAAAAACTTAACACAACACAGGCAAACAGTCCCTATGTAAGCCATTACAGAGAGGACTAAACAGACACAAAGTCATTGGACAAAACAGCTTGACACACACACACACACACTTTATGTTTACTGGTTTGTAAGGTCAGGATGCTATGCTTAACCTGTTGACTCATTGCATGAATCATCCTAAGAAGCTAGGAACTGGCATTGTTTGTTTGAAAGCAAGAGTTGAGTTTCAAGCACCTGTCAGACTGGAAAATATGGAGTCTATTTTCCACAGGACATGCTGCCAGCCAGGGCACTCCAATCTTATCACACCTCCCGCATGCCAGCACAACAAGCTCAAACACATACCATGAAGGGACGCTCGGTTGAGCTGTCTATCCCTGTCTAATACACACATCAGGTCTGTATCATTGCTCTGCCGCATAAACCAATGTGATCCTATAACACAGAGCTGACATTAAGTCCAGGGCGGCACTGAATCAGCATTCGACCTGACACAGGACTGACTGTAGCCCAAAACAGAACCATCTCTGGAGACATGGACCAGGAAAAACATGGCGACATGTAAACAACCCAGGGAGAGCAAGCACCTTTTGCGCTCTGCAACAGGCTGGCTGGCATTCCAAGACTGCGCTGGGTGGTGTTAGTTATTCACACTGAGCAGCAGCAGTCCCCCTGGAATCTATAGGCTTTAGGTCATAATGTTTTCTGTAGAGATTAAGTCCCGGGGCTTAAAAGGTTATTGTTTAAGCATTGGTTCATTAGGTAGAAAAATATGTAGACCGCGGTCGAATAGTCACATAAAAAATTACATCCTATGTCCTTTCTGCCATTTTTCATCAGGACTTAAGAAAAGACAGCCTACTGTAATAGAAGGTGCTAAGAGAACCCAACTTACACTTGCTTTAAATGTTGCTGCCACATGACATTTTTGGACAGCATTATCTCCTTCCGTTTACTTTTAAGGATAGTCCAGGGTAACAAGTGCATCTAGGAAAGGAAACATTGAAGTACCCTTCCTGACCATTTTGGACGATTTGACCGCTCTTATGTCACCTGGACACTTTCGTTGTCATTTAACTCAGTCATGAACCTTCCTAAGCAGCACAAAAGACTATCAGACTGCAGCCCTGGTCTTTAGGGTCAAGCGTTGAAGATGGCGCAACGGGATGAAAGCAGCATTAAGTTAGGGACTAAGGAACTAAACTGGTCTTAAAGTTTGAACACAAGTTTAAGCTGGAGTTGAACTGACTGATGGAGTAAAGATTTGAAGCACAGCAGGAAATTTGTAAAGGCGTAACTTTGGGGTTTAAAAGCACTCACAGCTTTGAGTTCAAAAACAATTTTAAGGTTTGGATAGATAGACACCAACAAGGTTACTGTATAGCTCTGGACAGGATTAAGGTTCAAAGCGCTGATGAAGGGAGGCTTGGGGTGTAACAGATTAATTTTTATTTTGTATTGATCAATATTTGTTTTAGGGTTTAAGGAGTGGGTTCAGGCTTAGAACTTGTATATGTGGGGATTTAATGGGCTGGTGGGAACTGGAGGGCCCACAGGTGTCAGGTGTCCGCGGCACATGCTGGAAATAGGCCTGTCACATGAGCTACACATGAGACAGCACAGGGAAAACAAGCAGCTGTCCTGCTGGGGCTCTGTCTTTCACACACAGAGAGACAGACAGATACGCAAACAGTAAGAGAGAGAGAGAGACCTGCAAAACCTGAACTGTGCGATAAAATGCACATTTGTGCCTACCTGTGCACATCAGTAATACTTATAGTCAGTTCACTCAACACTCATCTGAAACAGGTCAGCTGATACCTGTACACTCCACACTCACCTGCAACAGGTCTGCTGGCTGTCATCACTCAATCGTAGCACTACCGCTGACCTTAAATCACAGTCTCCTAGAATATAGTGTCTATATTCTATAGTGACTTCTGTGGTATCTCTCAGATCAGTGGTTCTCAAACTGTGGTACGGGTACCACTGGTGGTATGCAAACTCTCGCTAGTGGTACTCAGGGAGTCTCCAAGGTGTCTTTTCATAAAGACTTGACAACGCAAAACAGTATGTACAATGCAAAATATGTAGTTGAATTGGCTTACGCACCTGTATTTTAATGCCAGTCATAATGGTGGTATTTGGAGAGCCAATTGTTTTCGTGGGTGGTACTCATTGTGAAAAGTTTGAGAACCGCTGTCTCAGATATACAACACAAAGCCCAAATAAACGACTTTCCATGTCCATTTCATTGAACATCTTCTGCTCCTTAGCTTCTGCTACATATAAAAACAATCCGTTATTCATCTAAGCATTGGAGAGACAATGACAAATCCACCAGTAATGACCCTCATAATACAAAAACAAAAAAAGCCTACATGAAAGCGCTGGTAGATTGTGGATTGCCCTGTTGAGCCAGAATGCTTTGGCCTAGAGTGCACAGTCTTATTTAAGCCACCCGAGTCATGAGAGTGTCACAGAATGAAGCAGACAAACCAACATGTACTCATGTAGACTGCTGCTCCTTTAAGGCAGACTGACTCAGTGGCTGAGGCTGGAGTGCATGCCAGCCTGAGAAAGGCTACGGAGATGCCAGGGGCCACTGGTTGTAAAGTCATGGAAACCGCTCTTAGAATTTGGGTACAAAATGGCCAGAACTCTTCTGAGTCAAGGGTTCAGTGCAATGTGTTTAGAGCAGTGGTGGAAGGAGGTCACTACTTTCACACTGGGTTACAGATGATTTCAGATCAGGGTGACTGTTTATATGACTTTATTTGGTTTATTTAGGATAGGCAATGGAATCAGTTTTATTCCCCGTGGGCCAATGAGCCAACAAGCAAAGCTAGTCAAATATACAATGTACCACATACTGAAAGGCACCCAGCTGATGCTCATGATGATGCAGGCTCCTGCAATCTGCCCTAACCAAGGTCACAGATGAGATGAGACAGTCACTATAAATCTCCTCAGCTAAAAGACACGCAGCAGATAACGTTGTCAGGACCTCGCCATCAGGCTGAGGAAATAACCTAACGTCCACTCCTGCCCCTTCTATGCCAGACACACGGGGTGCCTGATAACAACCACGTTTTACTTCTCTGTTCAGTGTCCAGCATCGCGTGGTTCCTTGCATTGATTTGAAGCACGCACTCATCGCCAGCGACCACATTTGGTGATTGCTAGACTCGCTAAAGCTGCGCGTGCGCAGACTCTAGCAGGACTACGTTAAGTACTTAGTGGCAATATTTGTCTTAAGATGTATTTTCAAGTTATATGGCGACAACAGCTGACCTACAGCAACCCAACCTGCGGTCATAATATTACGCACTCATTCATGTCCGTGTTCATTAACAACATTAACAACTGCCTTAAGACACTCACTCTGCAGTTCACAGATCAGATGAATATGATCTCTTTCCATAGACAACCAAAGCCATTCACAATACGCTGTTTCTGCAGAACAAATACATGGACCACTGAATAGATGTCTTGACTTGACAACCAGAGATCAACACCGCGCGTCTTCCTAAACGCCAATATGGTCCAGCTACAATGTAACGTCTGCTAAGCCCTCCATTCGACTAAGCAGTCTAAGTCACAGTGAAAAAGAAGGATGGTGTCAGTGCCTCGCGTCGTTTTGTTACACTTCATTCAGAATAATACGATTTTAAGAGTAGCCTATTATCACCAAATGTGACATTACCACAGCCTGTTGACTCCGCTCCACATGGTCAACTGTGAGAGCTTTATTATTGTTCACCAGTACGCAGCACGACAGGAGACGAATACAACATTAAAGGTTACTATGGTCATGTAGAGCTGTAATACACTTACCAGAAAGCTCTGTGTCAAAGATAGGCACATACAGTTCCCCTCTGCTTAGCCGTCAGCTGGTTTAACCTCGCGATCGCGGTGAGAATGCACAGAGATTCCAGCACGCTCGTGAACACGTCTTGCTCCGTCAGGCGACCATGTTGTCCTAAGCAGAGTGAACATCCGGGCTCCGGAGGGATCAGGGGGCATGAGCGCGCATGCTACAGGGACCAAAGAAGAAAACTGTATCGGTGAAATATTGTATTATTTTGGACACATACCGACTTATATCAATTAACTAATCAATAATATAAATTGTATCAACTGTCCAAACTAATGAACATTACCACCACCCCACCTGCTGTCCCACTCTCGCAATGCATGTAGGCTACTCAATGCATCATGTTTTTGTGTTTTATTTTTTCCTCTAAATTCTAATTTACAAGGAAATGTAGACTACAAATTACCTCATATCATTTAAAAAAAATAGACATGTAGCAGTAACTTTTAAGACATTTAGACATTTAAATGTTCGAGACAGTATGAAGACAATGCGCAGTTTTCCTGTTACGCGCTGAGATTCATTCACTGTGTCGCCTGTTAGAGCGGGCCGACCACGTGCGCGCGGCCACGCTCATCGAATAGTTATGTAACTGCACATCAACAACACACGCGCAACGTATCCTCACATCCCGACCGGACACGCTGTCCGCTCAGGGATACTGCATTGGCGTCGGAAAACCACCATTTGACCGTTTGTAGCAATTCGTCCTTGTCCATCCAAGTCCTAATTTTAACAGCAGGCAGATCATAATGAGTTAAATGACCAGAACTGTAAATATGAAAGACTTCGAAAAGCAATGGCGTTTTCCATAGGCTTATGTGTAGAGGGGTCGGACTTAACAGCACGTGCCTAGAATTGTTCAAGTGGGCTTGTTCGCCTATTGCAGAAAACTGGTCTTTATCTGCAAACACCGAACCCGTGGCTTGAAATAGCCTATAGGTTAAATGTAACCTAGCCTTGCATTAGTTTCAACGAAGCCAGGTGACAGCCAGACAGCGATAGCCAGTGTTGCCATGTCTCAAGAAACTGTGTATCAGCATGTTCCTGACAAGCTTGGTTACACGCTGTGTTTAACCAGCATGTCCAGGTGTTCACCGATTCTGGAGAGGATCTGGCTCTGATGCTGTGTGCAATGTGTTGGATGTGTGGACCAGATCCATTCCAGGTAGTTGCAATTTGTGAAGGACAAATTGATGTGACTGAAATGGCTCTTTGACTTAGGTAATGATGTACATTCAATGGATGGTTTAATGTCAGTTGTGAGGCAAGAGCCCCAATCATGAGGGGAGCGTACCTATGTTCCCCGGGTCCTATGTTCCCCAGGTCCTATGTTCCCCGCTTTGTATGGGACCGGGGAACATAGGACCCTTTTTTAAAACCCTAACCATAACCCTAACCCTAATCCTAACCCTAACCCCGAGCGGGGAACATAGGACATGGGGAACATAGGGATGACCCCATCATGGGATGTTGTATTGCATTTGGATAAAATCGTAGGTGCCATTAGTATTCAAATACACATTAGGATATGCATACAGGAGAGTACAAACATTGTAGGATAGGCGATACAAGCGATCACACATTCAGAGGGTTATTTTATAGTAAAGATTTTGTGTACCATGTGTTTGTGAGCTGGTTGATAAGTGAAGGGCAAGCATGGTAAGCGACTGGGAGTACACAGACGTTTTTTTTGGAGAAACACAAGATGATTTTGACAAAATCAGTGTTCAGCTGTCAGTGTATATGGGTTTGCATATAAATCCACTGCACTTTTGACCTCTAATAGGTCTTGCAGGAGTCTCTTTTCCACAAAATTGAGTTTCCCTTTTTTCCTGGAATGTTCTGGCTGGTAAATGACCACCAGTGTTCCACATATTGACATCACTTCTGCCTCCACTGAGCGGCAGCGATCAGTGATCTGTGATCTTAGGGTCTGAGTGATCTGTAAATAGTCACATGGATCATATCATAGTTTCACGAAAAAAGATACCTATTTCAGTTTAAGGTTGCCGTGTATCTTTGTCATCAACTGATGCTACTTAATGCACTGTATGGTCTAATTCCGGGTGTTCATCTTATTCACATCTTTTATTGTGTTAATGTTTTTCTAGACAATAAGCCGAGTAATGAACCAAACCACAGTCTTGCCATTGCCAAAACAAGCACATTCACCGTTGTGCCATGACCCAAATTCCATCCATCCCTGATCATTTGAGTAATGCTCTTAGTAGCAAAGCCAATGGCACCATGCCTTTGCTTCTCTGGGCTGAGAGCTATACTCTGCATTGGTACAAGGAACCATACTAGCCTGTAGAAGGATGTTTGTATCCAAATATCAAAAGACCCAGGTCATAGCGGTCAGGTGTACTTTTATCCTTGGTGGACTATTCTTAACTGTACATACAAAATGCACAGGGTCAGAAAAGTGATGAGTGATAATTGTATGACCTGACTCACAACATTTGTCAAAACATGCATGCATCTATCAAGGTTAAGTATGTTTTTAGGATCAATTGCTGTAAAACTGATACTACAAAAATACGTCTCATTTCTGGAATCATCCATAATGGGCCAATAATTCTTAAGGAGATGCAATGTAGGTCAAACTTTAATGTGTAGGATTACATACACAGTCAACTAAACTAAACAAGTACAGTGCAACCGAAAAGTTTTCAGACCCTTCGATGTTTTCCACATTTTGTTATGTTTCAGACTCATCTGAAAATGGATTCAATTCATTTTCTCATCAATCTACACACAATACTCTAATATTCCACAAAAAACAGGTGTTAGGAGTGTTTTGTAAATATAAAAGACTGAAATTCCCATCCAGAGTTTCTTTGTGAAGATGAAAGAAGCTTAAAGAAGGACAACCATCAGTGCAGCACTCCACCTGTCAGGCCTTTATGGTAGAGTGACCAGACGGAAGCCAAAAAGCAGACTCTCAGATCATGAGAAGTAAAATCCTCTGGTCTGATGAAACAAAGATTGAACTATTTGGCCACAATTCCAACGGCGTGTGTTGAAGAAACCAGGCACTGAGCTGCACTGATGGTTGTCATTCTGTAAGGGTTCTCCCATGTCCACAAAGGAACTCTGGATCTCATTCATAGTGACCATTGGGTTCTTGGTTACCTGTCTGACCAAGGCCCTTCATCCCGGATTGCTCAGTTTGGCTGAGCGGCCAGATCTAGGAAAACTGTTGGTTGTTCCAAACTATTCCATTTGATGGAGGCTACTGTGCCCTTGGGCCCTTTCAATGCTGCAAAAAATTCTTGTATCCTTTCCTAGATCAGTGTCTTGACTCAATCCTGTCTCGCATGTCTACAGACAATTCTCTCAATCTTGTGGCTTGCTTTTCACTCTGACATACACCATCAACTGTGAGACCTTATATAGGCAGATGTCTCTCTTAATAATGTCCAATGAATTCATTTAAGCACAGGTGGACTCCAATCAAGTTGTAGAAGCATCTCAAGGACCATAGATAGAAGTAAGATGCACCAGAGCTCAATTGCAAGCATAATAACAAAGGGTCTGAATACTTATGTAAATGGGATATTTCACTCTTTTATATTTACAAAACACTCCAAAACTTGTTTTTCTTGTGGAGTATTGGAGCATTGTATGTAGAGTAATGAGGAAAAAAGGGTCTGACAACTTTCCAGTTGCACTGTATCTTTGCATGTATTTGCCAAAAAACTCAGAAGGATGAGAGGAGCTGCCCTACCACTTGTGGTGGTTCTATGACATGACATTTAAGACCAGAGAAGTGCTAAGATGCTGGCTTAGTTTGTGTACTATGTATATTTGTATGGTAATGTCTAAAATAAGACTAACAAATCCTCAGTTGGCACCTCTGCCAGAACAGCACACTGGGAACAATGGTTTTAATTATAGATGCTGAGCTGACCACGACTACATATTTCACAGACCTTTTGTCTGTGTCAAAAACCAAGCTAATAAGTACATTTTAGTGACATTTGTCCCCCCCCCCCCCCCTACACACACACACACACAATACTTACTGTACTTTATTAAACCTCTTACTCATTGTGTCAATGTACTGGGCAGTGTGGCGCTACTTGTTCAACTGTTGTTGTTACTATTGAACGAATGTGATAACTAATTTGTCCAGTGATTTCAATTCTTATCGTTGTTGCTTTTAAACACAGGATTGATAAGAAGCTAAACCTGAAAAGTCATTTCAAGGCATTGTACAGGAATTGCTGGGCTGTCAGGGATTGCCTCCCAAGAAACTGAAAAGGAGGACAGCTAAGGAGGTGGGATATGTGTGTGCCAGTAGCCCCAAAACTGTTTCATCACTCTCCTCCTTAACGTCCACCCAGAATACCATGCAGTGTTTTGTTGTTCTATACTGTATGTAGTTATTCTTGTTGGCAGTATTTTAATCATTAATATCTTCCAGGAAAATGCAGAGAAAAGTAAAAGTAAAAAGTGAGTAAAACAAAGAAACAAGCAGTGCAAAGTCCAGACTGTGTTATCCTGTATTAGTTTCATGATAGTTCACAGAACTGAAGCAGTTTTTTCAGGGAGGAAATAATATTAAACTACCATCTTTAAGACTATGGGGTCAAGAGATTGCTTACTTATTTTTACAAAGTTCACCGTTTCATTAAGTTCATCATGGATTCAATGCATACAAAGTTTGTGCTGTATCTAAATCATAGCCTTCTTTACTCAGCTGTGGTAAAGTACACAGCTGAGTAAAGTAGTAAAATAACTGTATTATTTTCTAAAGTTTTTAAATGTGCTAAAGATGTAGTGAGGATATGGTATTAAATAGTAACTTGACCCCTTATTTCTATGTTTTTGGCTAAAACTACATGCCCAAGTTGTAAGTAGCACAGATCCCACGTAGTTTGTGACTCAGAGATGTGTCTGGTATCATTGGAAAGGTAACACTCTCAGGATTAAAGTGTTTGATTCTATGACTTAGATAGATAGATAGATAGATGTAGATACTTTATTGATCCCCAGGGGAAATTCAAGGTCTCAGCAGCATACATACAACACAAACACATTCTTTAACAGCAAGAGTAATTAAAGTATATAATATAAAAACACAACTAAGCAGTAAGGACAGTAGAAGATAAAGAATATGCTAAATATACTAAAATACAAATTATACTAACACTTAATACAATATATAAAAATATACTAAAATACAAATTACAAAAATACAAATTATACTAACTAACACTTAATCTAAATCAATTCTAAAAACAGTATCCACATAGTGGTGATTAATAAATCAGAGGCGCTTGCAATGACTGAGGCAGGGACTGAGCCTGTGATTCTCTGTGCATAGTAAGGTATGGTAAGGTGCTCTAAGGTGCTCTGTGTGAATGAGTGTCATGGTGGTAGTGCAATGGTGATAGTGGTCATGGTGATAGTGCAAATGAGTAAGTCAGCAGTGCAACAATGCAGAAATAAAGTAAAGTAAAGTCTATATATCTATATATTTAACTATTTAAGAAAATGTATAAGTGTGACTTATGACTTGTTGACTCAGAGCTGAAGAGGTTAGAATTATGGGGTTGTTTCGCCGCCCATAGGTTTGCCTATGCAGTGACATGGGTACAGACATTCAGGGACCACTAGGCAGGATTTAGACACAACTAGACCACAGACACAGGCCTTGGCTTCCTGCAGTCCAAATTTGGAGTCAAAAGACTGATGAATGATGAAAGAAAGTATGATATTACAACAGATATGTCTATGCATTTTTCTTAAGTCCTTTTTGGAGACTCCAAAAGGACACTTGGTTACCAAACTGTATAACCAGAATCAAACACCTCTAACTTGACAACCCCTTTGCCTACAAACAAAATCTTGGCCTCTAATGAAAGCTGACACTTTGGGGGTCCTTGCTACTATTTCTGGATTTGGATGTCAGTGAATCTGGAATACAATAAAAGAAGCATAATCACAATAATCATCATTTATTTTCTATTCCGCCTCTGACATTTTGATAATAAAAGGCCCCAAAAAAGTGCATTGACAAATGTGTAGGAAGGAGAGAGTGGAGCATGGAGACAGCCCCAAATGCAGAGAGGTGGGAGTGGGGACAGTCCAGAGTACAGAGAGCTGGGAGCAGAGTGTGGAGACAGTCCCGAGTGCATTGAGGTAGGAGTGGAGTGTGGGGCTCTATGGCTCTCTTTCTTGCCTGTCTGAGAGGCTGTGTAGAGGTGGATGGCTGCTCCTCTTCATCTTCCTCCTGTCCTTCATCTTTCCTCATCATCTTTATCTTCCTCTTTCTAAACAAGGTATCCTTCAATGCCTGGCACCCAATCTGGTGTCATGGTCAAAGTGGCATACCCACCCCCCTGCTCACACACACACACACACACACACACCAGAGGTTGCAATTAACATTTTTAATTATGAACATTTACCAGACACTTACAAATTCTTGATTTAATAATTAAAATATCCACCAGCCACCCAATAGTAAGTCAATGGTCAATTATTATTATATATTATTATATAATTATTATAATTTATTATTATATAATTATTATAATTTACCAGCCACTCTCATACTTTCCCAGCATTTACTTTTTACAGTTTACTTACGCATCCACGACATCCAATCTTCACGTAGACGGCCAGAGCATCGCCAGGCGTCCAGCATCGTATGATTGCACTTTCCGTAAGTTCTCAAATTATGTCCAGGGTCTGCTATTTACTTAGGCTGCGCATAGCACAGGTATTTATTTGGGGCAGACTTGTATTCGAGGCAGACCTTTATTTTTTACATTGTGCGTTTGTTCGGGACAAACAACAACGAAACAAGATCAATACAATTTTCTTTATTTGTCATATGATGCATAAATAACCATAATATACACGTCTTCTCATATGCTCCTCAAGAAATACGCACTGAATAACGTTTCACCGGATAGGTACCCGCCCACCAACATGTACGTGCATGAGAGCTCGTGCCCAACAAGGATTTTCGTGCATGAAGCTGGTTCCAAATGCTCCATGCAGCGCCATAATCATGGCCCTTTCCATTAGACTCGTAAATCATCGTACACCCACCCGTACAACATGTACGAATGAGTTGCTAGTGGCAAACAGCCTTACAACACTGTTTACAGCTCTTCGAGTCATGGTAAAATGTCATTTTTGGTACATAGCTAATTTAGATACACCTATGGTGTGGGTGCTTGCGTTTCTTTAGGAATCCGCCATCTTGGTTTGTATAGAAATGCATATTAAGTGACAGATACACGCAAGACGGCGGAAATACCGGACCAACGGTAATAGGGGGAGTTCCGATAGTTCAGTTGACAGGCAAAATTAAATTATTTATTCCATGTCCGAAAGTGTGTTTCATTGGCATCACACACAAGCAATGACAAAAGAGAAAAGTTTATGTTTTGACACACCTATTTAGGAGTCCGGAACTAGGGCCATTATCTTGGTAGATTTGCAACAAGATGAGCTGCGACTAGATATGGTAAATGCTTTGTGACTGCTTGCAACAGCTGGCAACGACGTGCACCATTTAGCATTTAATTCACACCGCTGCAACTCTTTCTGCGACAGTTTTGTGTCGATGCGGATCTTTGGTGTGGGTGTTATGTTTTTGATGTGCGACGGCTACCGTAGTTCTATTAGGTTGCAATATAATCCCTAAACACTAGATGGGAGAAGTGGTACACATGGGACCTTTAATGAATAGGCATTTTAAAATACTGATGTGTTGCCAAACTAGACCACTAGAGGACAGCATACTTTCACACTGAGACTGCCAAGA
>NC_055964.1:24382235-24604239 GCF_018492685.1 Alosa sapidissima | reverse complement strand
TGCCAAGAGTCTCAAAGGAGATATTGAGATTGCATTGCATGTGTATTGAGATTGGAACCTTATCCAGAACACAGTTAAGGTACATAGCTCCAACAATTATTACACTCTGGTCCAGTAGACCCGAACACCACATATGTAATAGTTATGTGTGTGTGTGTGTGTGTGTTGGGGGGGGGGGGGGGTGGGCTGTGTTACAGAGTGCAGTCATTGAAAATAAGTTATTTTTTATATTCTTCACAGAAAATGAGCCAAGGCCAATGAGTCTGACTTCTGAAGAAATAATAAATAACATATTTTTTTATTTTAGCAAACATTGAAAAAAGTTAAGAGACAGGACGGAAATGTCAACTGTTAAATGCTGTCTGTAAGCTAAAAGATTAGGAAAAAAGATCAGTTAAATCTGTCACTGTAGGCTACATGGGATTTAACATCTCTTATAGGCCAATTGGTACAGATCAATCCACAGCGCTGCTATTACTGCAGTTTGATTTACTGCTGCTGACTGCAGCTGACAGTGACAGCATAGTCACAGCATAATGGCAAAGAAAAATTGGGTTGATGATATCAGGCAGTGGTCCTCAGTTACTGACAAAGGTACCTTATTATGACCATGTTAAAACATACATTAATTAGTTTCAATAAAAGCAATAAAAACCGCTGAACCATAGCGTTAGGCTATGACATTGCACTAACTATACCTACCCTACAGTAGCATTCATTCACAAGTTGCATTTAATCAGAGTCATATAGCCCAGCGACATCAGTAAAACATAAAGGAATATATGCCTTTAGAGGTATTCAGGATTCTTTTAAACCACCTGGCATGTACCCTAATCAACTCCAAAATGCAAACTACAGGCCACTTAATCGAAGGTCAGGCCTATTTGAGCTTTGGGTGGGTTGCTTTGGTTAATATTTATAAACCACATTTACACCTTGAATTTCACTCCACACAGTAGTAACTACATTAAATGTGCACGGAGGAGCACACCATCTCCTTTAAACATCTCTCATCTTTCATAGAGTATCCTTTAAACATCTCTCATCTTTCATAGAGTATCCTTTAAACATCTCTCATTTTTCATAGAGTATCCTTTAAACATCTCTCAACTTTCATAGAGTATCCTTTAAACATCTCTCATCTTTCATAGAGTACCCTTTTGGCACAGCACAAAATAAAGTCTCTGTCAGAACTCACACTAATTCAACAGGACACGTGAGACCAGTTTCCTTCTTTTGACCACGGGGTGTATTCTAGGCACGGTGTTTAGTGACAAACTTGGGTGACTTAACTGAGTAGGCATAAGCAGTAAACCTGCTGTAACCTGCTGATGTATAGGCAATGACTATTATGTGAGAGCAATATATTTGTTGCATTAGATTTGCTTCTTCATAAGATAAAAAGAAAAAAAAGATCAATTAATTAGGCATTCTTTTTTGGGAACTTGCGGATACAATGTATGAGTAACTCCTTATTTAGGAGTATTTTTTTTTATTTGAACTCGCATACGGTTTCTTGTTGATGTTTTTTCTTGGTCCTGCCGCAAGGTATCTGCTGCAAGGTATCTGTAGGAGGGTTTGTCGAAGGGGAACTTAAGGGGATCTTAAGTGATGGTTTGGGAAACACTTCTGTTAGTGTTTGGTTGAGTAAATATATGCAATATGAGTGCAACATGTGTGCAATATGTGTGTAAATATTTACAAATATTTGTACTTTTATTGACATTAGTGGGAAGGTATCTCTAGTATATCTCTTTTACGTGTTTTGTGGCTCTCAGAAGGTGATCTGATCTGTCCACTGCAACAGCGCTAACATGCATTTATAATCTTTCTACCAAATAAGTCTACATTCCTCTTTATCCACTAACATCATTATCCATATGTGGGCATATACTAACATCACCCATATGTTTTCAGCTAAGAATTGTTTTCTGACTCTTATATACAACTATTTTCAATCTTTCTTCTTCTTCTTTTTAGTATTATATTAGTATAGTTGCTGTTTTTCTTGTAGCATCAATGGTATTATAGGCAGTATTTGTTTGTTTTTTATGTTTTTTTCTACAGTATTTCACCATTACATTTTTATTGCAGATTCTCTCCAGAGCATATTGTGTGGGTCATCATGGCATGAATAATTTTTGTTAACTGAAAAATAAGACATTTCATTTATGTGCAACCGATGTACACATTAAAATTAAGCCAATCCAGTGGTGTATCGCCATTTACGTTTTATTGTGGGTTTTGTCCAGGGCATATTGTGTGGGTTTTGTTTTAGTTTCACAAGACTTTTGGATGGTCTAAAAACCTGTGGAATTTCCACAACCAGACACGTGCTTCCCCATTCACTTCTGTAGACCTAGTGTTTAGTGCTTGTCTAAATATGTGCAGAGAATTTACAAATATTTGTACTTTTTTAACATTAGTGGGAAGATATGTCTAGTAGTATCTCTTTCAAGTGTTTTTGTGGTTTGCAGAAGATGATCCGACTTTTCCACTTCTGCTGACAGTGCTGACATGATGTAGCATATTCCTCTTCATACAAACCCACCAACAATGTCAAATGGTTATGTTTTCAGCAATGTCAGTATTGATTTGACTTCTGACCTAAAATGTATTTGCTTAACTTTGTATCAGCCTGACTCTGAGACTTTATTGACTTGCGTGGGTAGCCTGTTGAGAGGTCATGTTGCTAGCCAAATGAAGCAACTTCTCAAAGAATGGGGTATGGATACTCCACTTTGCAAGTGAAAAATGAAACTCAGAAATTCAGTCTAATGGTATCCCATGGTCCTGGTCGTTTTGCAAGGGATTTAAAGTGAGGAGAAGAGGAACTTGGGGTGCTACAAAAGTTAAGAGACCTCATGATATTACCTAAACAATTATTTACAGTGGTGGACGAAGTACACAAATCCTGTACTTGAGTGAAAGTAGAGATACACATGGTCAAATGTTACTCCAGTAAAAGTAGAAGTCCTCCTTTTACATTTCCACTTGAGTGGAAGTACAAAAGTACTTGCCTTCAAATGTACTTAAGTATCAAAAGTAAAAGTCCTGAAATGTATTATGCCTAATACAGTTGCATTGTTGAAATGATTCGGCACAGACATAGGCATTCATTGAGCCTTTCTCCTCCATTCAAGGACAAAATCAGTTAATACTTGTTGTATGTAGAAATAACTAAAAACAAACTAATGTGATATCTTATCTTAGATACTTCAAAGTAACCACATTTTTCTTTGTTAAATGCTTTACACTTTCGGACCAAATCAAGATGTTCCCTTTTGTGTTTGATAGTGTCAGATTGTCTATCATTTGCTTGATGGCGTCAAGAGGCTAGTTATGGTAACATCAATATTGTGAAAAGGGGTCAACAAGGTACAGTAAATAGTGCATATGACAATAACATAGGTTAGGCAACACCATTATTTGACGCCTAGCTCGCTTAATAGAAAATATACATTTACACATGTTTTTGTACAGTCTTTTTTCCAAAAGGAACTTCAGCTGTACTTCAGCTGTCACAAAATGTAGTGGAGTAAAAAGTAAGATATTTGGCCTCGAAATGTACTGGAGTAAAAGTAAAAAGTTTAACAAAATTGAAATACTCAAGTAGAGTACAGATACATGAAAAAGCAACTTAAGTACAGTAATTGAGTAAATGTACTCAAGTAATGTCCACCACTGATTATTTATAAGATCTGCTATGGCGGCCACTAACCATTTCAAAAATCCTTTATTATGACTGCCGCGTAGCGAAGCTTTTTTTTTTTTTCCCCTTCAGTATTTTTGTGTCAACGATTCCCGGGCCACTGAAAGACCAGAGTGCACGAAACCTGGTGGGTATGTACAGTTAAGAACAAAATGATTCACACCCCTGGCAAATATTTAATGTGGATTTTCTCTTGACCAATATGTTTGTTCTGACTGAAAATGACACTGCCACATGGCCAAAGGTTGTAAGACAATGTGGTAGAAACATGGAATAAAAAAAAAGCGTTTTCATCACATTTTTATGGAAAACGGTCCAAGTCCAAAATAAAAAAAAAAAACGGTCCAAGTCCAAAATTATTCATACCCTTTTTAAATAATCAATGGAAACATCTTTATTCGCATTCACAACTCTCAAAATGGTTTTTATAATACCTACCAGGCTTGTGCAAAACTCTGAATTTTAGAATGGATCTCCATTCAATTCACGAATTGGAATTTGAATTGAATTGGCTCCGCCCCACAGGAAGTGGAATTAAATTCATGGCAATTCAAAGCAACTCCACAGTCACACAACAGTAAGAATGTGTTGAATCTCACATGCATTCAGTTTTGGGAAAGTTACTTTGCATTATAAAATTGAATAGCTACAGTTCCGAAATAATATAACACACTGTATTCTTACTTAAAATGTTTAGTTAGTATAACACAGTTTTTGTCTTTTGTTGATTATGTTGATTTTGGAGATTACTTGGCTAAAAGGAGTAATTTAATGTTAAGGTGGAAAAGTGAACATCATCATTTAAATCAAGTAAACTATATTTGAATTGCTTAAGTTTTGCTACACTTTGAAGTTAGTTAGTTAGTTAACCTTACTTAACCTGTTAGTTAACCTTAGTTTAAAAACCAATTGCCTTGAAATTACAGACTAATCTGGAATAGGAATTCCAAGTTGTGCAAACAAATGCTTACTTTGTGTAGTACACTTACACTAAGGAGAATTCCTATTTAACCTCACTTGGTCATCACAAGTAAAGTATATTGTGTATTAAACACAAGGTGTGCTAACTGATGTTACATTTCCCACAGTGCATTTCCAGAATGCCACCTCCCTGGCCCACATATTTGTAAAGATATCACATATTAATCCTTACTGAAATTCAATCTTAAATTACAATAAAGTGACAGTGACACTAACGGTTGTATATACCGTTGGTGTGTATTATGTGGATGCATCGCACCATCAAGTAGATGACTATCCAAAACACTCTAATGCTGTGGGTAGAACATCAGCAACATGTTACATTTGTATTTTGGGTACTACCCTCTGAAAGTACTGCACAATGAAGTTGAGACCTCACTATGTACTACTAATATGTGGCACACCCCTGGGTTTGTCCAGCGGGTCAGGGAAAACTCAATCTTTGATGTCCACAGTGAGTCAGGACTTGGCCTGATTTCTGCATTTCAGTGTATCCATGATGTTGTGAAGGCATTGGGGTTGATATTAATATCCTGACCAGAGAAGAGAGTGCCATTTAATGGACAGCCACTAACACCCTTCTAGTAGCAACATAAGTTGCAAGGAGAGCACCCATAAAAATCCTAGTCAAGCTCATTTAGCCTTAGTAACTTAGCAGAGACAGGGTACCTGTTTGTATGGTTTCCAGATACAGATCTGTGTCTGTCTATAACTAGTTCTAATCACAGGTTTGGTCTGTTTTGGATAGTCATTGATGGGGTGATGTATCAATATAAATCACATATCAATTACACAACAACACTATATATAGCCTTTAGTGTCGCTGTCACTTTGTTATTGTAATTTAAGATTGAATTTCAGTAAAGATTAATGTGATCCCTTTAACAAAAATGCATTTTCAGAATACCACAGACCCGGCCTACATATGTAGGCCGGGTCTGTGGTATTCTGGAAATGCATTTTTGTCATATCAGTTAGCTGAACTGTGACATTAGTTAGCACAAATTCAATACACCTGTTGTGTTTAATAAACATAGAGTATACTTTACTTGTAATTGTAATGACCAAGTTAGTTGAAATAGCAATTATGTGTACTGTAAGTGCACTACACTAAGTGAGCATTTGTTTGCACAACTTGACATTACAGACAAATTTTACAGTGTAGTACAAACTTCAGCAATTCAAGTATAGTTTATTTGATTGTTCACTTTTCTACCTCAAAATGAAGTAACACTCATTTTACGCAAGTAATCTCAACAAAAGACAAAACCTGAATTCTACTTACTAGAACATTTTAAGTAAGTAAAACTATTATGTTTTACAGTGTGGAAATATAATTTGTTACTGTTTTAAGTTACAAGTTGTGTGCTTAATGCTATCATATCTGGCATATACTGTGAGGCTTCATTGTTTAACACTACCCTTAAATTATGTATATGAATTTCTTCGAATTTCATTGAATTTCAATTCTACTTCCTTTAATTCAAATTCAAATTGTAATTCTACATCCTGTTTTTGACCTTAAAGGGACACCAGGCAACGTTTTCGTGTTAATTAATCATCTTCGTAAGTCGGTATATAGTTAAATGACTCATTACGGGGCGAATGAAGGCTCTCTCGCCCGCCCCTACTGCCTGTAGGAAGAATATCCCACTTGCAAGTTCGGTGTATCCTACCCGCCGACCGAAGCAGGATCAGTTTACAGCACAGAGGCAGGCTAACGAAACGCTAGAGATTGTTGCAAACGTGTGTATAATGGCAGAGCCGGCGAAGAAGCAGCGAAAACCCTTGAAGGAAGACGCAAAGAAAAAGAAAAGAGCTTCAGACCGAGCGAGGGCTCGCGCACAAATCAACACGTACAGGTGCGAGGGGGAGTTTCGTAGAGAAAAAGCATCAGGCTTGCCTGGTGTCCCTTTAATTCAAATTCAATTCAAATTCAAGAATTGAATTGGAATTTAGGAGTCATTCTCAATTCAATTCTGAATTGTGCACAAGCCTGATACCTACCAAGCATCTCCATCAAGGGCGTAGGTTTGGTCTCAGCTTTGGTGGGGACACATCCACAACTCCTGTTGTCACGAAACCAACATTATTGTTTCAATACAAGTGAAGTGAAGCAAGTGAAGAATCTCGCAAGTGAAGAATCTCGATTTCGATACTATTGTGATTTTTTAACATTTGATTTGGTTTGTGTGATTTGTGAGATCATTTACATCAGTGGCAATCATAGAATTTGATTGACCCTACACACACACACACAGAAAGTGATGGTTGTAGGCTAGGTTTCTTTTTCATATTTTGGAATTCATATAAACTATAAATTTATATTGATAATTATTCATAGTATTTTATGATCTGCATGATTACTAATAGCTAAACATATTTAGTAATTTGATTAGGCTACATCATATCGATATTTAAATTATTAGGCTACACTTGTCTATATCATCACATTTGGTGTGTAAATCTAATTTAGTGCCTGCCACTTTAAGAGGAACTTGAATGCTGAAAAATAGTTTCGCAAGTGCAAGGATAATGTGGATTCAATGTTTGCTATGTCATTAGATAAAATAAATGTAAAAAAAAAACAACTAGTCAAAGAAAATCTTTCTGGGATGAGATCATAGAAGAGATAAGTGTCTCGCAATGTTAATTTCCATGAGTATGGAAATGCACCAGTTTATCTTTTATTTCTTTGCATTGTGCAGGCTACATTCACAAATACATTAGCCTACATAAACAGAATATAGGAACAGGAAAATGTCTGTGACAATATCCTGGGTAATATCCTAACAGCTAGTGCTATTTTACACAGTAAAATCCGCATTTGAAAGCCTGATCACCAGTTGCCAGTTTGTATGGCTAACTATTTTGCCTAGACTGCAATGAAAAAGCTTCGTATTTTTGGGTGGCAAAGCTGATCTACAAACCACAAAAAGGGGCAAACATGTACATGCTGAAGGGCAAAGGGAATACCACAATGTTTTACTCTGGCCTTTTTTGGGATAGGCTATGTATTGGCAGACAGCCCTAACTTACCGTCTTTGACACACCCATAGACACACCCGCTCGCGTTGCAAGTACAGTAGCCTGCTTTGACACTCTCCGTGCGTGTAGACCTGTAGCGTGCATGTCAGATAACACTTCCCCCTCCCCCTCTGTTTTTCAACAAATCATATGACGACGTTTCTTGTACTGTTGTGCTGGCTGTCGGAATGATCAGCTGCACAAATAAGTTCGCTAAAATATTGGTGGGGACAATTTTGTCATCTTAAAATATTGATTAGGACTAGTCCTTAGCGTCCCACCCTAAATCTACGCCCAGGATCTCCATGTCTCCACAATGATTCTAGATCGCACCTGTTTAGCAGCAATCCGGGTTTTGAGGCAGGAACGATTCTTTGCCATCACTCTGGCCTTGTGCTCACTTTTTTGACAAATTGAGGTCTGGATCTGTCTGGGCCACTTTTACAATGTTGATATTGTTCTCTTGCCTTGTTTGGCTGTATGTTTTGGATAATTGTGTGGGTCCAATGGCACCTATGTGTACATTTAGTGACTGTTCACCAACTGGCCTGTAGATGGCCAGATACAGTTTTCTGTGAAAATCTCGAGAACCAGTTAAAAATGAAAACAAGGCATTGTAATCATAGGTATCTTTGGCTGACAGGTTCAAAATGCACAGAAAAGTATAGGATCATTATGACACCCTCTGAATGCATGGCAAGTTTCGTAGAATTCCATTCATGGGGGACCATACAACAAATGAATATATGTTTAGTGACTACACTACGCATGCAAACATACATGCACTGGTGAACACACCCAAACACACACATAAAGATACATGTAGGCACACACACACACACACACACACACACATAAAGACACACGCACACAGATACACACACAGTAGACATGCAGGCATACACACACGCACACACAGGCACACACACAAGCACAGGCTCGCACACACATGCACACTCACACATATAAACACAAACACCAGAGATGGGAAGTAACGAAGTACAAATACTTCGTTACTGTACTCAAGTAGATTTTTCAGATATTTTTACTTTACTATTTATTTTTGAGGCGACTTTTTACTTTTACTCCTTACATTTTAACACGAATATCGGTACTTTCCAATTCTTTACATTTTACAAAACTGGCTCGTTACTTTAGTTTCAAATAATTTCAGTGGATTTACCATTATTATTTTCCGCGTCATCAATAGCGGACAGGGATGGATTACTGCACGGGCCTACCGGGCCCAGGCCCAGGGGCCCAAGGGGTCAAGGGGCCCTGAAACCCAAGTCTTTCCATTAAATCATTGCCTCAATATCAACAAATCAGGATGTAGGATGTAGGCTATGAATCTGATTGAATTAAAGTATTGGCCATCCCCAAAATGCACCAGAATACAGGAAATCACATCAAACAAATTAATAATGTTCTGGGGGAGGACCCCCAAACCCCCTCTCCTACATATGCGACAATTAGTGTGGTGCCCTTAATACATCTGGGCCCAGGGGCCCGAAAGTTCATAATCTGTCCATGATAGCGGATGGGAATATACGTTGCACTTGACGCAACACTACAAGATGACTTGACAGATTTGGGCGGCATTCATTCGCGGCAAATCATTGCAGCTTGATGGCAGTAACGTTATATCTCAATTAAATTTAGTCAAAAATGCCCAACTCCTCTCCTTGCCTTGGTGCTTCCCTCAGTGTAGCCTATATCCTTAGCAATAAGTAGATGCATTGGATCTTGAACAGGGATGTAGTGGAGGCTAAACGCAAGTAAACACAGTTTACCCACCTAGTTTATCCACCTCTTATTAGAGTTTATCCACCTCTCAAAAGAGTTTATTCACCAATTACAGCTGTTAAAAATCACACTGTATTATCCACAATAACAATATGTACTCATCAACACTCTGTGAACCACTTAATGCCACGTGTATTGTTATAGGAATTGGACAATAACCTCCACCATCATCAAACATGTTCTGAATACCTTTTCTAAAAATCTGATACCGCATGGCGCAGTCCACCCTATTTTACCACTACATTCCTGGTCTCGAAATATTCACAGGAATCCATAGGAATTAAATATTCATGTTGTTTTATCCAATATTAGTTGTGCAGATGTATAGTCCATCTTATACACACCCATTAAGCCAACAAAGAAAATGCAAAAATAGAGACTTTTGTGTAATTATTTCATTTTGTGTAGTCATTCTATATCAGAACCTGACATATAATCCAAATAGTCTACAAGAAACCACAGAAATGCATACTTTTATTGTCAGTATGCATTTTGGGTAACCAAAAGTCCTATGGGGAGTTTCCATAGGGCATTACAAAACGCATGAGCATACCTTGGCAAATAATGGTCTAAAATACTCATTTTTCATTCTATATTGATCTACTTTAGCACACAGCTTCGCAAGACCTGGTGCTATAGGGCTCAGTTGTGTTTCTAAAATCATATTCAAGTGACCTAGAGGGCTGAAATGTGGTCAACTCAGAAATGCTTTTTATCCGTCAGAAAGAAACTCTGTAACTCTTTGCCAGTTCTTCATAAGAAACTACAGGATCTTAACTTTCTAAAGATGTCCAGCATTTGATGGTAGGCCAACAGGTTATAAGGGGAAGATTTAAAAAGAGAGACTGGGACTCTTGCATTCTAGTAACATTTGTGTGGTCCAATCATAAAAATTTGTGTGGACAATCTTAAAAAATGGTTGTCATTCACAAGACTACACACACACGCCCACGGCACACACATACAGTACACAAACACGCACACACACACACAAACACACGTGTGTTAATGTAGTTATTTTAATTGTTTAATTTTGTAAATATAATTATTCCTGCACCATTACTTCTGATTGACTTTGACGTAGTGATTGCGATGTAGTGATTCCTCTAGGCTCTATGTAGACCTTATAGATCTAAGACCATATATTTTACTAAATTATATTATATATTAATCCTCAAAATGAATTCATTTTGGTTACTTGTATTATCATATAACACAAAAAGTTATAATGGAAAAGGCAGTCCCTCACAGCTCATCCAATCACTCCAGACTATAATCCTGCAAAACGAATGATCTGAGTAAGTCTTTGGTAGAAGCAGATAGCTGACCTGACCAAAATCTAACTTTGTCAAATTTGTAGTTTATTCATCTGGGTTATCTGCAAGTATATCTAACTATCCAAGGCAATGAATAACCATTCAATTCTTCCATAATGTGGCGCTAAAGTACATACTGTATATAGAGACACATTTATCAGAATGATGTGCTTTTGCCACTGAAAATAATATAACACAGACCTCATTTAGATGGCTATTTATGACCGCTGCTAGCGAAGCGGTCATATAATGATTGTCAAAGTTTTTTTTTTTTTCTTTTTTTCTTTTTTTCTTTTCCGTCATCTACTTCCTGATCAACGATACCCGGGACACCGAAAAACCGGTGCACATGACATTTTATGGGTATGTAGCCCCACTAGACTTTTACGGAAACATTTTGTTTCGTTCCCGGGGGCCACTCCCCCCCCCGTGCTGGGCCCCCCGAACCGCAAAAAAAGCAGTTTTTCCTAGATAACTACCTGAAGCTTGGTGGTATGTTGGTCTCAAGGGCCCACATCAACCTGGCTCATAATCACTCATTTGTGATTTGCACCCCCCCCCCCCCGGTAAAAAATGAAAATGCAATATCATTCTGCTTTAATCGCCCCTATCTTCAGTTAAGATGTTCAGAACTGCACCAAATTTTATGTGTATGATTGACCTGGCATTCTCTGGGGGTATGCCAAGTTTCGTAGAATTTCATCCATGGGGGGGGGGTCTAAAAAAATGTAGGTTATGTGTACATTTAGTGACTGTACACTCATTGGCCTGTAGATGGCGGTGCACACATATACACATGCACATACACACAGGTACGCACATACTATCGGTATTAGAACGGCCGATACATAATTACAAATTCAGTAGGATTAAAAGAAAGCCAAATATTCATCATCATCATCATGGCTGCATTTCCAGTATTGGCGATAAGTAGTCGTTTGTCCACTAGATGGCGCATCGTTGCAGTGAGACGTAATTTTGTTGGAAGTTAAAAGTGGGTTGGAAAAACAATGGACGCTTCCTACAAGGACTGTAGTTTACCGCAGAGAACGTCTAATAAGGATAGGACGATGTTCACATGAAATGTAATTCCCATTTCTTCTTGAAGCCGAAATAAATCTGAGAATGTTTATCGGACATGCTTGGTTTTTACTGCAGGTAGGCTACGTTAATCTTATAATATCAATAAGGACCTAGGTACAATAATGTTACCGTTAGCGTAGTGATGGAGGCCAATTTGATTGCATTTGTAGAAAACTATAAATGCGGTTATACCAAGCAAATTGATAGCAGCACTGTAATTGTATCTTTCGACTGTCATTTGTTGCACGTGCTACAAAAATCATTCTGTGCAATGGAAGATTTACCAACGTTACACCGGTCTGATACAGTTTTGCCTATACATGCGTGAGACTGAGACGCCTGTTTATTTGTTTGAAGTGCGTGCAGGGTGTGAGAGGGGAATCGATGTGTATTGATTCCAGCTTGGTAGTTGTAGTCTGTGAGATTGAAAACCACGTGTGTGTGAAGTATCCAAACAATGACACCTTCATTTCATTATGGCTGCTTTAGCAACACACCTTAAAGGAGAATTCCGGTGTGATATTGACCTAAAGTGTATTGAAACATGATACCGAGTGTGAACGTATGTCTCATAGCCCATCTCGGCTTGTCCCCTGCACTCCAAAATCTGGCGCTAGTTAGCCAATGCTACCAACAGCTTTTTCAATAGTGGTGCTTCGGCATCGGGCTAGCCATGCAAATAAATCACTGTTTTACACCCATTTACGAGGCTCAATGTATCTCCACACTTCATTGGTAGACTTCTGAGGGCTTACTTACGAGACGATTTATACAGACAGTATCTTCACAAAGTTTAGCGTTTGCATGGATTCCAGTTGCTGCTACTGGAAGAAACTGGAATCCATGCATTTCCACTGAATTATTTTTGGAATCTGATCCCTTATCATACCTGTTCATTCTTACTCGTCGCTTGACTTATCGTGACTTCGTAAATTCAAGATGGCTGCAAACGCAAAAATTTGTGAAGATACTGTCTGTATAAATCGCCTTGTAAGTAAACTACCAGTGCTTTTTCAAAGTTCTCAATGTCTCGTTTTAAATGTCAGGGCCCTCGGAAGTCTACCAATGAAGTGTGGAGATACACTTTAGGTCAATATCACACCGGAATTCTCCTTTAAGCTACTGTGTGGGTCCCATTTAGAAGTGGCTACTTCATTCGTGCTTTCCTTGACTCATGGAGCTGCGTGAATTTTATTACAACTTTTCGCACAATATGGCAGTTTAATGGCTTCTACATACCTGACGCACCCGACCGGTAGCGCGACAATGTGACGTCAAAATGACGTAGATCTCTCTGGCGCGCCAGGGTTTTGGCCGTGTAGCACACGGTAGCGCACCACTCATTTTTTTTCAGACGAGCGCGACAAGGCGGAAACAGGAAGATGGACTAGTTCGAGGGCAAGCGAGTTGCAGTGTTTTGTTACAGTCGTGAATTTTTAAGGCGTAAGCCATTGGTTTCCAAAGGAGATTTTATTTGTGTCGCCAGCATAGCCTATTGACAATTTATGTTGTAAATAGGCCTACCTTATAGGCCTACCTGTAGCTTAGGGAAGCCAACAGCTTTCTATTAGGATCTAGTTTGTTAGTTACAGTTTTGTCATAACTCCCTGATGCATTTTTGCATTTAGAATAGCCAGAGCGTGGATATCTCAATCGGAAAATTAAACAATATCGGGTGCCTATGGACTAGGCTGGGTGAACCCAGCCTGATCTGCCCGCTATTTATTTTTTGATTTCTTAAAAGATTGAGCTTGGTCTGGTGAAAGCCAGACAAGCCATGGACCTCAGTTACACAATGCAAGGAAACATGAATCAGCCTATATTTGCACGAACAACAACGGACAACAGCTCTTCAACTTTGGCCCGTTAAAATGTGTATGAACAGTCTAGCGACGCATTTCATCAAGGCCCATTTGGACATGTCAGTTATTTGCACCACTGGTTAGATGTAAAACAGCATTTCGTTTCAGACTACTGTTACTTAATTTGTGCATTAACAATAACGTTTCAGACTACTGTTACTTAATTTGTGCATTGACAATAAAGTATCACATGAACTAAAGATGAAAATCTTATGCAGAAGAAGAAACATTCACAAAAAATCCATCTATCCAAAAATGACCTTTGTTTTTGATAGCTGTTGAAAACGGCATGGAACTGACAGAGATGTTTTTGTTTATAAATAAATAAATAAATAAATAAATAACATTATGCTGATACCTTTTGCTTTTCCCAAATACAATGTAGCCTACAGGTGTAAGTGACCTTTCATCAATCCAGTTGCAATGGAAGAACTGTTATGAACTGCCCTACTTGTGATTGTTTAGAGATTTTAAAGGTTTTATAACAATGCTACAACTTCTTTGGCTATTATACAATCTATTCACCTTTTCAGCGCCAGTAGGCTACTTTCTGTGCAGCCGCACACACACACACACAGGCATGCCAAACAAGCATACACAAAAGTTTCAAGAGTGGGGGATGGAGTAAAAGATGGAGACACATTGATTAGTGTGATTTATTTTCGCGGAAAGGATGTACAGGACTGAGGGGCGGTCATATTTTGTACCGCTATATGCGGTACATCTAGTTTAAATAAAAACTTACACTGCACCATCAAGACAGTAATTTCTATTTTAAAATGATAATTTTCCAGCAAATTATATTGCAACTTTTATTTTAACAAATATATATATATCAATTCCTGCATGTATCCTGTCTTTTTGAATTCATACAGTCCACTTTCTTTTACCAGTGCAGTACTACACCCGGTACTATTACTATCACTTTCTCAAGAGAAATTACAAGGAAGACGAAAGAGAGAACAGAATCCGAGAATTGAAACCCCAAAAGGACAAATAAGTGGTTTTACTTGGTATCAACATCTCAGAAGTATTTCAGTGGAATGAAAATTGAAAGTGTGTAGAGAGGCTCAGAGATGGAAACTTTCTATTACATTACAGTGTGCCCTCGTACCATCCAGTGTTGCATGTCCTTGGATCTCACATGTCTATAAAAAAAAGCCTCCACCGTGAGCATCAGCGATTTCTAGATTAACCAGTCTCCTGAATCATCCAAAGACATTCATGCCATGCCATAAAAAGGTGAGGACAATGGCAGCAAAAATAATCACATAATACATGGATTGGATCATTGTTTCTCTCAAACAGGTTGGGTTCATTTACGTAAAGGCAGAAGGCTGTGTTTCTTATGCCCATTCTTCTTCTTTATGGTTAGAATTTTTATAGTTTGCAAGAATCTTGTGTACGTTTCACTAAATCGTGCACATGTTTACAGTTTTTTTCAACTGCTTACACACTAAATCTTTGCTTGTCACACAATTTTCTAAACATGTCCTCCAAACATCATAACCCGACACCAAATCTGCAAAACCATACACTAATTCTCAGTGTTTGACTCAGTTTTCAATTGACTAAAACACATTTTGCAAAACACAACACACAATTTTCTACCTAACACACAAAATTCTAACAGGAAGTAACTTGATTTCGTTCTTCAAACACAACCCATCAAAATGGCACACTAAATCACCAGTGCTTCACTCTTTCTCTTCACATGTGCAAACACTCTTTACTTTACTGAACACCATCCAATCATTGCCTTAGTATAGGTCTATGAATAGATATACTCTCTATATAGATATGGACCCTTTCAATCTGCTCCTAGAGGATTTCCGGTTGAAATATTCAGAACCAACGCAGATACTTTGAAAATAGAGAAAATACAGTAATCGGACTTTAGCTTACAGTAATGTTCTACAAAAAGTTGACTTTATTAAAATTTGTCTTTTTACTCTATTTTTGTTTGTCACCATGTTACAGTACCATTAGCTCAATACATTTTTTTGTGCCTCCAGAAAATGGAACGCTTACTGTAGAATTGTTTGTTTCTGCAGTTGAAAGGGTCTATAGGCCTATGAATACATACTGTACACGACCCCCCCCCCCCCCCACCCACACACACACACACACACACACACACTTGTCTTTAGAAAAAAACAAAATCAGTGTTTTCAAAACTCCATCCACATCTGGTGGTCAGTGTATTCTTCTTTGCTTTTTTTTCTTGTTTGCTGTAAAATATTGTATTCACAACAGCAAATTATTTGGGAAAAATCACTATTTTTGGTTTCAATATTGCTTGCATTTTTACTGTGTATTTCAACTTCTCTTTGTTGATACCGTAACTTTCACTCTTGTATGGAAATACATATAGAAAGCCTAAGACAGAAGAGCTTTAGGTTTTGAGCAACAGTGTGTACATGATGTATCCAAAATGTCATATTATGACAAAAGTTTTTGTAATGTGAAGCGAATGTTTGCTTTAAACATGTGTTTTTGACATTTTGAATGTTGTGTGTCATTTTGCTGGAGATTTGGGGCATTTTGCATTTTGTGTGAGCAGTTGTGGGTTTTGTGTGTGGAGTTTTGAAAAATAGACACAGAGTTTTGAAAACGTGTGTAAACAATTGTAAAAAACTGTAACTAAATGGTACGCACTTTTTACTAAATTGTGCTCATTTAAATTTTTGTAAAATGAGCACAGAATTTAGTAAAATGAGCGCATGCAGTAAAACGAGCACACAATGTACTAAATTGTGCACACACAATCTAGTAAAACCACAATTTAGTAAAACCAGCACACAATTTATTAAAATACAAGAAAATCTTACAAAAATCTTGCAATAACACTTACCAGGCTCCATACATGCCTGTCTAGGACATAAATATGTATTTCAAATACAAAATAGTATTTTCCAGTTTGTATTTTTCACAGACCTATAAAAAAGGTATGGCATTTGAATCAAAATATTAGTGATAATTATTTGTACATTTTAAAAATAGAGAAAATACTTTTCCTGTAGTGCCATCACATCCATGCATCCAAGACAGTATAGGTTACCCATATATGGGAAAGTATGATGTGTAATAATAATATATGATAAGCCCCCCCTCTCCCTACTTGTTACAAAGTGGAGAAGTGTGCTAAATGGTTACATAACTGACAGAGAATGGGCGTGCAAAGGTTAGTATGTTCTCAGTTAAGAGTTTTGGGTTTTGCCGGTTCGAGCCCCGACCAGTAGGCAAGGCTGAAGTGCCCTTGAGCAAGGCACCTAACCCCTCACTGCTCCCCGAGCACCGCTGTTGATGCAGGCAGCTCACTGCGCTGGGATCAGTGTGTGCGTCGCCTCACTGTGTGTACACTGTGTGCTGTGTGTGTTTCACTAATTCACGGATTGGGATAAATGCAGAGACCAAATTTCCCTCACGGGAACAAAAGAGTAAACTTACTTATAAGAGAAGTGAAACCTAACTAAAAGAGAACACTGACTAGACTAAAATACGTTCTTGAGCCATCACTATCTGGATGTGAATGTTGCAGAATACCATCAAATTCTAAAAGCAGATGTACAGATTGAGAAATTATACACTGCCTTCTCTCTCCATCCTTCCTGTCCTGTAGCATTTGATCATTTGATCAGTGTTTTTTTAAGTTGTTTTTTTAAGTAGTGCTTAACTAGCTACTACAAACTACTGTTAACTTATGTAATCACTCAACAATCAAACAATCATCAAACAATATTCAAACCTAAACAATTGCACCCTAGACTAAGCTATGAACCTTTTTAACCAGATAAGTCATACATTAGTCCTTTGAGGATAGGCTATATTCAGTGCAATTTTACTATTAGCTCTGTGGTCATTGTAAGGGCCAGCTATTATGCTAGGATATCGTTTTCAAGACAGTGGCTTCCCATATCTGTGAAAGTATTTTGTGATCATATGTTATGTCAGCCTATATGTCAAGGAAAAATCATTTGTGTCTCATGATTGTTACATTCATGTCACCTGAAACATGATGGTAGACATAGCTATCTATTAAAAAAAAACGAGCACACAATGTACTAAATTGTGCACACACAATCTAGTAAAACCACAATTTAGTAAAACCAGCACACAATTTATTAAAATACAAGAAAATCTTACAAAAATCTTGCAATAACACTTACCAGGCTCCATACATGCCTGTCTAGGACATAAATATGTATTTCAAATACAAAATAGTATTTTCCAGTTTGTATTTTTCACAGACCTATAAAAAAGGTATGGCATTTGAATCAAAATATTAGTGATAATTATTTGTACATTTTAAAAATAGAGAAAATACTTTTCCTGTAGTGCCATCACATCCATGCATCCAAGACAGTATAGGTTACCCATATATGGGAAAGTATGATGTGTAATAATAATATATGATAAGCCCCCCCTCTCCCTACTTGTTACAAAGTGGAGAAGTGTGCTAAATGGTTACATAACTGACAGAGAATGGGCGTGCAAAGGTTAGTATGTTCTCAGTTAAGAGTTTTGGGTTTTGCCGGTTCGAGCCCCGACCAGTAGGCAAGGCTGAAGTGCCCTTGAGCAAGGCACCTAACCCCTCACTGCTCCCCGAGCACCGCTGTTGATGCAGGCAGCTCACTGCGCTGGGATCAGTGTGTGCGTCGCCTCACTGTGTGTACACTGTGTGCTGTGTGTGTTTCACTAATTCACGGATTGGGATAAATGCAGAGACCAAATTTCCCTCACGGGAACAAAAGAGTAAACTTACTTATAAGAGAAGTGAAACCTAACTAAAAGAGAACACTGACTAGACTAAAATACGTTCTTGAGCCATCACTATCTGGATGTGAATGTTGCAGAATACCATCAAATTCTAAAAGCAGATGTACAGATTGAGAAATTATACACTGCCTTCTCTCTCCATCCTTCCTGTCCTGTAGCATTTGATCATTTGATCAGTGTTTTTTTAAGTTGTTTTTTTAAGTAGTGCTTAACTAGCTACTACAAACTACTGTTAACTTATGTAATCACTCAACAATCAAACAATCATCAAACAATATTCAAACCTAAACAATTGCACCCTAGACTAAGCTATGAACCTTTTTAACCAGATAAGTCATACATTAGTCCTTTGAGGATAGGCTATATTCAGTGCAATTTTACTATTAGCTCTGTGGTCATTGTAAGGGCCAGCTATTATGCTAGGATATCGTTTTCAAGACAGTGGCTTCCCATATCTGTGAAAGTATTTTGTGATCATATGTTATGTCAGCCTATATGTCAAGGAAAAATCATTTGTGTCTCATGATTGTTACATTCATGTCACCTGAAACATGATGGTAGACATAGCTATCTATTAAAAAAAAGCACAGTTGATGCTTGTAAATGCCATGATCAACTTTTGATTCTTTGATATGGAAACCAAGTTAATTATTTTGGGCTATAACATTAGAATTTCAGCTCAAAGTTGGATACCATGTAGAAATGTGCTGCAATTTCAAAGCTCAGGAACGGCCTACTGTAGGCCTAGAGAAGAATGCTTCATATCGTCATATCTTTGTCCGGAAAGGTCTGCTGTTAATTCGGATGGTTTGCCCTGTGTTGTGAAGCGTTCGTGAGATATGCCATCAAGTAATGAGTGGAGATGGACGAAGCGCATTGTGCAGAATGATAAGAAATATGACTAAATTCCATGTATGTCCAACGTTAATTTTCTCGCCAACCGTTTATCACAGCACCTAGCCGCTAATATCATTGGAAAGCTCCGGTTTTGCTTTCATGTGACATCTGATTTATGTGAGATAAGATATAGGCTATTCTGTGAGCAATTCAACAGGGGAACATGGATGTGCATTTTTTTTTACATATTTTTAGGGGGGCTTTTGATCTTAGGGTGGCTTCAGCCCCCCAAAAATAGGCCTAACGACATCCCTGGCTCTCACAGTTTATAACAGTAGTGAGAAACGGATAAATCTGCAATATCCTCCAACCTCGCCTTAGTTGCATTCATGATTTCCTTTTATACGTTCGTTATAATTAAAAGGAGATCACTGTGCTCTGCCCGCTTGTCTCCGCTGTTTTTTTTTTCGTCTCGGAAGTGAAAGCATTTCTAGGGTGACTGGTCCACGATGAGGAAATTTATTTTTTTCTCAAGACATGTCAAATTATTACAAGTCAGAGGCAAAGTCCGAGTCAAGTCTCGAGTGAATAGTGTTCAAGTCCAAGTCGAGTCGCAAGTCATGCTGAATTTTATCAAGTCGAGTCTGAAGTCATTAAAATCATGACTCGAGTCTGACTCGAGTCCAAGCCATGTGACTCGAGTCTACATGTCTGGATACAACTGTGCTGAGTACTTTGTCCACATAGCAAGTAAAAAAGACTCTCATTTGTCTTCTCCAATTCAGTGTAACCGTCTATTTATAGTCCAGGTGACAAAGAGTTACTCAACAAAAACTGATGTAGAAGTGACAGGTATTGTTTGCTAGAGCGGCACAGACCATGCCACGTGCATTGGAGTTTTTAAAAGGTGCAGGCATGCATTATATTTGTCTCTCTTTGGTTGGTTGCCCACACAAGAGTCCAAAAGGGACGTGGACAATTCTGGGTAACTTTTTTGTCTCCTCAGGGGCTCCATAAATTTGATGTACAACCCCAAATCAGAAAAAGTTGTGACATTGTGTAAAATGCAAATTAAATCAGAATGTGATAATATAAGTCTCGTAAACCCATATTTAGCCGCAAAAAGGACATAGACTGTAAAGGAGGTTTGAGAGGGAGATGTAGGTGGCTGTCTTGATACCAGTGGAGGTGTCGGGGAGAACAGTTCAGTTCAGTCCAGTCACTTTTAATTCCACAGTTTTTCTTTATTGAGGTTACATCCAGTGTGGTTGTGTGTGTATATATAAATGTGTGGATAGGAGCAGGAGTAGGTATATGTGTGTGTGTCGGTTTTTGTGGTTTCTAAGAGGGAAAAGGATCTAGATTACAATTAGCTCCATAATGCCACAATACAAGGCCACAATTAGAATGACAAAACATTTACAAGGATGACAGAGAATAAGGTTACCCACAAAGTCAATACATAAGTCTCTCTGCCCCGTAATTATTCACTAAAAATATGTAAATAGGCTACTCAAATGCACGTTTCCTAACAGAAAGTTAAAGGGAGCATGGTGAACCAATTCAACTGTTTAGTATAACAGCAGCTCTAAACAGCAGACAAACTGAAAGGAATGTGAGATTTGCACTCAATCAATCAAAAGATCAACATTGAGAGTAAAAACATAAAACTAACATAGTTCAAAAACGCACACAAGGCAGGAGACACGGCGTTTGCAACAACAAACAAGGATTATACTGTATGGCTTGAACAAAGGGAAGGGTTGTGGGCACAAGTGTTGGCTAATAAAGTCTGCGGCTGATTGGACTAATTGGTTGGAGCTGCAGTGAACTAAATGGGGAAATGAGTGGCAAAGGAAAAGGGGCGTGGCAATTGCTCTGCGAGTGCAGGGGCCTGTACTACGAAGGGAGCTTACCCAGCTGTAACCAGAGACTTTCTAATGTGGAGACACAGCACTCAAAAAATACTCCATAGAAATGCATGGGGCTAGTTTGTCACGCCAATATGGCCGTTGTCTACACATATCCCACCCCTTCCTCTGCAAAACGGCGACATGTGAATACATTGAGCCAATCATATGGTGTGTTGTGAAGACATCGTGCCAATCATGTGTTGTGATCTCGCCGCTGGAGCAAGATTGGTGTTGTGAAGCCTTGCGCACGCGCAGTTCGACCCAAAGACTGTGCCCGATGAGTGCCCATAAAACGTTGGTATATGGCCGCCTAGTGGAGGGACTTGCCTAAAAGGACTTTGATGTAACCCAGGGTTACTTTGTTAAACCAGGGTTGACAAAACCTGGTTATCTTAAGTGGTGTTATTCGGTACTACGACGCTGATTATGAAGTTGATTTGTTGAGCCGGTTAACCTGTGCGCGTTCACATAAAAGGGGCGGGTTGCAGCGCAAGTCACCACTTTCAATGATGACGCGATCACCTTATTTTACGGATGAGGAATGCACAATTATTATGACAAGTTATGAGGAATTAAAACCCACTCTACGACAAAAATCAAATACGTCGGCAGTGAGCAAAGCAAGGCTGTTGGCAACGTATTACAGATCGGGTAGCCTAAATGCCTAAAAGTAAAGTTTTATTCCCACATGTTCTTCAAATATGTGTTACGGAGGATTAGTAGCTTGCGGAATGTCTGAAATGAGTTGAAATAATTAAATAGCCTAATTTGAGTTCATAGAAAGGCCTACAGATGCAACCCAATTCAGAAGTGGGCATATAGATTACAGTAATAAGGATAATTGAATGTTTAAGTAGCCCCCATTGACTGATTTAGTGTATGCCTATTCCTGTGAACATTTCAAATGCAACACCATTGCCAAACGCACATGGCAGCAGGTGAAAATGAAACACAAAAACATTATTCAGAATAGTAGGTTTATATAGTTATAGCTTGCATTAATATTTCTTAATTATGAAAACATGTAGGCCTAGCTTATAGCCTTCACTTGGCCTCTGTTTTACAGCTAACAAGAAACAGTGTCTTCGAACACTACTGTAGGAGGAAAGGCACCAGAGTGTTTTACAGTAGCAGAGGAGTTGGCCATCGCAAATAATAGTGGAAGGCCGATTATGGAGGGGGTTGAGGGAGACATTCGGTCGGATTCTGGTGCTGTGGAAATGTGTAGCCTTTATGTGCAGGGTACAGTAATATGACACTCAATTCAACAAGTTTGTTAAAATGGTGATTTTTATTTATTAGGCCTACTGTAGGCTA
This sequence comes from Alosa sapidissima, assembly GCF_018492685.1. Lineage (NCBI taxonomy): Eukaryota > Metazoa > Chordata > Actinopteri > Clupeiformes > Clupeidae > Alosa > Alosa sapidissima. Next base: position 24,581,606 of record NC_055964.1, on the reverse strand, counting down.
TGTCTGATTTATTTTAGGCTAATCTTGCTCAGATGTTCAGCATACTGTAGGCCTATGTCCGATTTATTTTCGTAAATCAGTATTCTTGCATCACCGATTGAATACATGAATGTCCACGTACGGGCATTGCTATGAGACGTCTTCCTAGATCATCTGACAAAGATAACGAGTTCCCTCGGCTGACAATCTATATCTTCATAGAGAATATCGTCCGGGTAGGCTATATATATTTTCTGGCGGTCTCTAAAACCCCTCGCCCTGCGAAGAGAGTCCCTCACGATTTGCGCTCCAATGTCGTATGGATCATCCAGGTACGCCGACATGTCTCGGGAGAAATTGTTAGTGGAGGGGTGGTACTTATAAAGGGTGTGGTTAACGGAAACCTCGGGTTAACCAAGAACATAACCAAGTCGGAGCAGGTTTGAGATGAAGCGTAAATTGCCATGGCAGCATACCTCGGTTAAAACCTATCCACCTTTCGTAGTACGGGTTAATCGGGAAGTTACGCAACACGTGATCAAGTTACTCTCGAAGTTACCCAGAAAAGCCAGAAACCCCGCTTCGTAGGACAGGCCCCAGGACAGAGTTGAAACTTCCAAACATAGATAACATATCAAATGTTGAAAATGAAAATTTGGACCATTTCATGAAAAATATGAATTTGATGCATGTTTCAGAAAAAGTTGGGACAGGGAATGTTTACAACTGCTGCTTCTCCTCTTCATTTAACACAATTCTGTAAATGTTTAGGAACTGAGGAGACCAGTTCCTAGAGTTTTAAGAATGAAATGTTCTTAGTCATGTTTTTAATTCCATTATGCACCAAATTTAATTTTAGCGCCATTTTAGCACCTCTTCCTCTATGGAGAAATACTGTTTAAATATGTGCAGAATTCATTTTGGCATTGTTTTTTTCCAAGGTCTTCCCTGGAAAAGACATTGCCTGAATGGAAGTTTATGTTGCTCAAAACCTGTATACATCATTCAGTGTTGATTTGCCAAATGTGCAAGATGCCCATGCTGTAGGCTCTAATGGTTCTCCACACCGTCATAGATGTTGGGTTTCGAACTGAGCACTAAACAAGTTGAATAGAATGGATATTTGGACAGGCCCTCTCCTCTTTAGCCCAGATGAGTCCATGATTTCCAAAAAGAATGGAACATTTTGATTGATCTAACCTCAGGACCTTTTTCCATGTTACCTCAGTCCATTTTAGGCCCAGATAAGACAGTGGTATTTTCTATATCATGTCTCAATACAATTTTGGCTGTTTTGGCTGTTAGTTTTGCAGGTTTGTAGAAAACGACATCAAACTGTGCACACAGACAATGGTTATCAGAGGTTTTCCTGAGCCCATACAATGACAGGTCTGGAAACAGGTCTGGTGTTGATGCAGTGCCATCTGAGGTCCAAAAGACCATGGCCATCCAATTTGTTTTTCAGCTCTTTCCCTTGTTTGCAAATATTTCTCTGGATTTTCTGAATGTTTTAATAATATTATCTCCTGTAGATGATGAACTCCCCAAATACTTCACAATTTCATGTTAAGAAGCATTAAAATTACATTGTTTCCTCATTTGTGCACACAGGTTTACAGAGTGATGAATACCCCCTACATCTTTACTTCTAAGAGACCCTGCCTCTCTGTGATGCTCTTTTTCATAATCAGTCGTGTTGCCAGTTACCCTAATTAGTTGTGAAACATTCCTCCTTTTGTTTTCTTTATCATTACACAAACTTTTACAGCATTTTGTTATCCCCGTCCCAACTTTTTTTGAAACATGTTGCTGGTATCAAATTCAAAATGAACATATATTTTCAATGAAATAGTCAAATTTGTCATTTTCAAAATTTGATTTGTTGTCTGTGTCCTGTTTGCAACAAAATATGAGATTAAGAGATTTCCAGATTATTAGCCTACATTCTGTTTTATTCCAGTTTTACACAACGTCACAACTTTTTTCTGTTTTGGGGTTGTATGTTGTTGTTTTTTGTCACAGCTATATGGTCATCCAGCTGGCTTGAATACTGCCCATCATGATACAGTGCAACTCAAAACAGATTTGAAATGTGCCTTGTAGCTATATTATGTTCATCTTAAATTCAATGTAATTGATAATAATGGAAACTCCTCCAACCTCAGTATTTATTGCATGTTACTTCTGTAACTTGGATTTTTATGTGTCTGATTGTTTATTTGCTTCTTCCTTTCTCATTTAAGAGGAATTCCCCAAACTGTTTCAGAAGCATAAACTACATCATGGGTTTTGTTGTTAGTAAGTTAGAAGGAAGCATTGCCCACAACAGAGGTTCACACAGTTTTTCACAAGTTCACACGTTTGTGTGAGTTTTTCCACTTGGCTGGATGCCAGAGGTCTGCAGGTCCTTCACATTTCTAGACGTCCTGCTTAGCTTGAATCCAAGGGCTGCTATTGATTTATGTATCATGTGTGCAGATTTTTTTGTGTCTGCTTGGGTGTGTTGTTTAAATTGATAATATAGTTGGTCAGTTCTGATATTTAAGACCCAGGGACTGTGGATGTGCACTGAGAGGGTCTTGCATATCCCTCTGTGGCATCGTTGGTGAACACGGCTCTCTGAGTTATTCCAACTAATATCAGAATGTTGTTTTAAAAGGAGCATTCACAGACACTCAACTGTGGGGTGAAAGAGAGCATGTTGCGGAATTTATCATGATAAATTGTTTAATTTTAAAATTTAAGTTTTAAGATAAAGAAAAAATTAGGATACATTTTAACAAACATTTGACAATTTGACACTTGACTTTGATTAATCAGAAGACAGGAAGAACCAGCTTCCACTCAATGGTATTCCAGAGATTTGTACAGTATGAGCATGGGCGTACAGTTAACACATCTCATGTGGCATGTGCCCCTGATGAGGGCCGCTCTGTGTGTACCTGTTGACACTGAGGGTACTCCGACCATGTCCATGTGAACCCTGGCGAGTGTGAGAGAATGCCTGAGTTCAGCTGGATTCCATCACAGCCCACTGAGCTGCTGGGCAGACTGGGGCCACTGGTATAATGCAACCTGCCTGTGTTGGCAGCTGACACGTGCTGCTGAGGAGAAAATCCCAACACAAACACAACCCACGGTGGCGCAAAAAAACCACACACATTATTCTGAGAAGATCACTGAACTCAAGTAACCCTCTTTAAGGTGAGGCCATACCTCTCTCAGCCAATCAGAGGCCAGGAAGCATCAGGCAGTTTCTTTTGGCCAATCAACACATGGTGTGTTTTTTTTTTCAGTTTATCTTACTGAAATTCAATTTCATCTCAGTAATTCAACACCAACGGAAACACGTACATCTATCAGTGCTCGATTTTTTTTCACCCTGTGGGGGTTCTTTCTAGCTTTTGTTCTGAGTAGTATCAGTCTGTAGTGCTATAAGCCCCTGCTTACTCGTAGTGTTCAGCTCAAAGTGTCACCCCAGAATAAGGAGCTATCCGGAGAGCAGATTTTGTCCTGGCTGATGGCCTAGAGTGGCCTCTGACCACTGGACAGGAGCTCTGGGGGACACTTCTGGAATTTGGTTGACGTATGTTGACGTGTGTGTTGTAATGCGAGAGCCCCCCCCCCCCTCCCTCCTCTCTCTCGCTCTCTCTCTCTCTCTCTCTCTCTCTCTCTCTCTCTCTCTCGACAAAGTTACATAACAGTGGCAGTCAGATATGAACAGTATCTGCAGGGAGACAAAGCCAATAGGGATAAGATACAGTAAGATGCCCCAGAAAAACTACACACTGACACAACATGTGTTCATCTCAGAAGAATGACTGTGTTCTTAAACGTGGTATGATAGAGACTTCCTCAGAAGTAAAGCATCCCTGCATTCCCATCACTGCTCAGTCTCTTACTCATCAGGGAATATTTTTTAAAATAAACAGGGAAAGGGATTTTGAACAAAACAGCCTTGAGTACATTTTGAGGAGAGTCCTGACTTCAATTGAAAGATCATTTAAACCAGCAGCATCTGTAATGTCACAGAAGCACAGACTTTGAATTCCTACAACACTGCTTTTCTAACTCTTTTATTACACCGCTAAAACCTGCCTGATCTGGGCAGCCCATGGTTTTCCATGTGTCTGCTGCACATGTGTCCTCCATTCTCCACTCATGTCAGCACACACGGCCTCCAGCCCCCGGCAGCTCTCCCACATAGCAATAACAGGTGGTGAGAAAGGCATCTCAGAATTATTTCTGCTTTCATAACCTTTACAGACTGTCACATAGTGTACAAGTCCATCCACTGTGTCCACAGTTCTAAATTGCCCATGTTCATAAAAAAAAAAACTAGTAATCTAAAGCAGATATAGTCAGAGCATACTATTATTTTTTGTTCCAGAATTACTGATACAGTTTACATTATTTGACCTAAACAATTACATACCTTTCCCTAAACAATTATAGGTACAAACTTCAGACTTGTACAATATCAAACACTTCAGACACACAGCCTTGTCCTCTGGTCGCAGACACAAGCCACCAAATATTCAGGCTATGCACTAAGTGTAGTGTTCAGTGATGAGATGAGATCAGTTTAAAACATGCTAACGTGAAAGAACACATTGTCACATTCCAATTTTACTGGTAATGTAAATTTCTAGACAAGTCTAGACAAGACAACAAATGACATTCAGTTACACAAAAAGGTTGTATTTAGTCTTCTGAAACAAAATGCTTCTAGGCGTGGGCAAGATCTCGTGATACAAGTATCCTTCAGTGTGAATCACCTCCCCCTTGTGAGTTTCTGAGGGTCGAACTTCAGAGCTAGGAGTTGAGAGGTCTTTGAGGAGTTTTTCTCACTCCAGTTTCCAGAGAGCTGCATGAATCATAGAAGAGAATAAGGAAACAAAGGAAGACATGGGGAATACATGAATGCATTTGGTGGAGATAGTGAGGTTTCTAGGTGACCTATATTATTGTAACTATTTAGTGTGAGGGTTGGGTTTAGGGCCTGGTTTAGGGTAAAGCAGTGGAAGACATTTTGAACTGGGTTTAGAGTACTCTGGTTTAGGGTAATATGCTTGGGTTTAGGGCTGGGGTAAAAATAAATAAAGGTAAGAGATCTGGGGTTTGAGTAAGGTTCAGGAATGGGACTGGGTAAGCAGGTTGTAACTGGGCCAAAAGGTTTCCAACTGGGGTTCGGGTAAAAGTTTTTCCACAGAAGGTTTCTGAAGTGGATTTAGGTTACAGTAAGAGGATAAGAGACAGAGGGTTAGGGTCAGGGTATTGTGGTGAATATGATGAATATTTTAGAAGACCTACGATGTAGTGGGGCATGACTAATCTTTGTGGGAGAGACGCTTCCCATTCCAAATGGATTCCCAGATCCTGTGACTTACAGTCCGAGGGGCCAGCCGAGGAAACTGTACAGAGCCGCACTGTCCATTTGGGTGTGTGTGTGTGTGTGTGTGTGTGTGTGTGTGTGTATGTGTTTATGTATACATGTGTGAGTGGGGATGGTGGGGGAGAGGGTGTTTATTCAGAGGCTTTCCCTGGCAGGGTAAACAGGTACCCCTCTAATTTTGCCTCTGGTGCATGATCATGTGCTGGACTATGGTTTAACATGCAACAGTAGGGCTCATTCTTTCCGACGTCCTCACGTGCTTGCATTAAAAGCTGTGTTGAGTGTCAACAATAGCTGACATACTGTACATCTGTAAATCTCCAGATTTTCCATTCTTTGATCACACCTTAGTTTAGGACCTCGGCAACAATGACCTGTCATGGTCTGAGTTTTCAAATGTGTCAAAGATTCACACAAAGGGAAAGACAAATGAATCATGAGTCATAGTGCACGCACATCGCTGACCATATTGCCTCTAGATATTTGGCTGAGGTTAAAGTTGGGGGTTAGAAGGCAGAAGTTAATCACTTCTCCACAGACTCTCTTTGTTTTTATAACCATCAGTTAATATGGACAATAACTGACTGATAAACAGTGTAGATTGAGTCAAACTGAAAAAACCCAAGTGGGACACTGAACCCACCGACCCGGTTTCCTGCCAGACAACCTAACTCAAGCTGATCTGTGCACTTTAATCTGTGTGAACGCTCTGTAATGGGGAGATTGTGTGAGTTCCATTAATCCGCTCCTGGCTGACATTCCTTGCACATTTCCACTTTTGTTCTAGCTGTTTCCCATGAGAAAGTCCACAACTTTGAAGAGCGTGTGTGGAGACGATGGGGAGTCTCCATGAAGCTGCAAGAATGATGGCGGAGGAGCTGAATCTGATATTGTTTGGAAGAACAGTCGTGGCTCTGTACTGGTGGTCAAGACGTGCAAGGACACAGATCAGGAGACTCACACGCACACACAAGCGTGCACACACACAGGCATGCACACACACACACACACACAAACACACACACACACACACACACACACACACACACACACACAGTATATACACACTCACAGGCGTGAAGGCATGGACACAGACTAGAAGTACTTACATAAGTACACACACAAGAGCACATGTACTGTACATGTAGACTTAGGAGAAAACAAACAGGGAAAAAAAACATTTGTGTACGCGCACACACACACACAGAGGAAGTGGATCTGTATCTATGTGGGACAAACATTGTGATATATCTATTCCATTCGATATATGAATAGTAGTTACAATGTAAGTTGGAATAAAGAACTTAAACTATAACAACGACGTAGACATAAAACCTAGCCAGGGAGAAGTAATAATGGCCCATCTGTTGACCATATGCCCTTTTCTTTGAATGGTTGGACTGTAACACAGTATTACACACGTAAAACGTCTATTTTGGGGATTTGAAATCCCTCCAAATGAAATCTGCCTAAGCAAAGCCTTTTTTCTACACTGCAAGACCTTACCAAGGCATTCCACAATGGTCAGCCTTGGTTCCCAAAGAAACCAGAGCTGTTTCTGCCAGAATGTTCTTCCATTCCATCTCCTAGCTCTAGCCACGGACTAAAACTCCAAAGCTGAGATGGTTGCTGTGGTTTCTAGATGGTCATTACAGCTGGAGGTGAGCAGTTCTGTCTCAGTGAGTGGTGCAGTGAGTCATAGAACATCTTAAAGAGAGAGTAGTGTTGAGTTTGAGAGTTTTACCCACTGCTCATTACTGTACAGAGCATAATGCCAGTACATACACTTTAAGGAAAAGTGACCTTAAAGGTGCAGTCAGTGATATTTTCAAGCTCAACAATTTTGTCACATTTGGCAATAATCTCCTCACGACCTGCTTGCTGCCCATTCTGTGAGTACACTGTAAAAAAACCTGGCTCTGTAGGCAGCCCAGGCTCCAAAAACTGGAAACAAATAAAGTGGGGGCAGCCGGTCCCCCAAACAAAAACGAACAAACAAAAAGTTTCTCTGGGAATACTGAAGGTTCAGCTACCTAGCTAAAAGAACCTATTGTCAAGTTTCCATGCACCTCTCCTTTTGTGTACATTTTTGAACATGCAGGGCACTATGATGGACCTTCATGGATCCAGCATGTTGAAAAATTATAACAAAGGGCTACCCAGTACGTTGAAAAATGACCATAAATTAACAAGGCTTTAACATTACATTATGTTTAGATTGAATGCACTAAATGTACCGAATGCATCCTTGATGGTCTGCTGAGACAAGAGGTCACACATGCACCTTCAAACACCTCAAGTCATGTCACCAGTGCAGGAGTGTGTTATTTATTTACCATGTGCCCCAAGGCGAGGGTACTGAGATTTACTGCACCTGTGTCACACTGACAACGTGATCATCATGTGACTGCCTGTACAAGACAAGCAGCACATGCATCGCTACTGTGCTCAGATTTTTCCACCTTCACTAAGGTCATAAGCCTCAACAACTGGAAAATTTAGCGAGGCCATTGTTCCATGAAGTGGTTCTTTTAGTAACCTCATGGAAACAGATAAAGATGGCTGAATGCAAATTAAAATCCAATGGCAAAATAAGCAAGGTTCTAAGATGAACCACTCAAATACAGGATTTGATAGAGGGTATCTATATTTTTATGTTATAAAGACAGCCATACATATACGTTGTCTTGTCATATGTGTCACCACAGGGGAAGTGCAATTGAATGTCGTTGCTATGTGTAATGACAATAAAGGAATTCTATTCTATTCTATTCTATTCTATATGTTTTTGTAATAATGTTACATAAATAGTTGTTTAATTGTTGTTTAAAGACATTTTTAGAGGGGTGAAAAACTTCAATGATATTTGTGATCCTCACACACAATGTTATTTTTCAAGGTATTCCAGTATATGTCTATATTTGAGCATTGTTTACAGGCTGGCCAACTTAGGAACACGAGCATAATGTACCAAGATCTCTTGACCATGAACAAGCCATCCATCTAAGAGACAAGGCACATGGCACTTCTGGAACAATCTGCGCTCTCAAAATTCATTAGCATCTGTGTGTGTGTGTGTGTGTTTGTGTGTGGGAGGATCAAGAGTTTCTTTCAACAGTTTGTGGTACTAATTCTATAAATATATGGTTCTCTCATCAGCCTGATTAAAAGGATCAATGTGACATTTATACCAATGGACAGCATCAAATCATGTTGTCAGTCAGACAGTCATTAAAATGCTCCTGAAGCAATTATGCGCCTGTGTCGCTTTGGGTGCCTGGAAGAGTGCCTTATAAATGCAATGGCCCAATCCCAAATTGAACCCATAAGGACTAAGGACTAAAGACTCACAGACTTCAACTCCACATATTGCACACTGCCCTCTCCCCACATACACAGCACACTATCCCATCTCCCCTGTCATCCCCCCACCCCCCCCCCACCCCCCTCCATAAATGCACAAATAGGCTGACACCAGACGTAATTTCACTGCATTTCTTACTTCCAGTAACTATATGCATGTGACAATAAACTTCCTTGTATCCTTGTATCCTTGTATCCTTGACTTAATTGATCTTAGTGCTAAGTGAGTGTGTGAGGCCACATGGGCTCAGACAGGTATAAATGGGATTGGGACAGCACTTCATGAGATCACAAGTTACCTTGGCGACGTTTACAGTTTTTCTCAGTTGCTAAAACACTAAAAACCCATTGGCTGAAGAAAGTTCTCAGTTGCTTGAACTCATTAAGCTAATTGTTCAGTCTGTTGTCAATACCTTAAACCATTTCACATGGTAAAACACAATTTGCAGATCTCACTTACAATTTTTAGCAAAACTTTGAACACATTCTCATTCTCAAAACACATTCTGCACTCTAATGCACATGCATCCATACTGATAAACACTAGTGGCAAAAATGAAATAGAAATAGACATACACATGTCATTGATTAAACACACAACCACGAGTGCATATGCGAGGTGGGGGACGAGGAGGAAGGGGAGGAATGCAAGAAAGAGGATTTTTATTGGACACTGTACAGCATATTGTAGGCTGTATACTGTACAATACTGTAAACAAATCATATGGCCTTAAACATTGTGCTTTCCATTTCCAGTACTGACTGCTCAATAGATTTTGACTGGTTGCAAGTTCATATCAACAAAGAATAAGAATCAAAGGACACGTTTGTGAGATGCAGGGTACTGTAAAAATAGGGGAACAAGGAGGAGGAAGAACAAAAAAATGCAAAGAGCAAAGCAAAGTAGTAATTTCTACTTGATGTTTTCATTCATCAAAAGACAATGATGGAAAAATATGAAAGTGGTTTTGAGATTAAACATTTACTTCTCCCTGAGAACATTGTATGTTTTGAACAATTTGTTTTCTATTTTCTGGTGTATTGTTTACTGACTGCTTGATAGTGTATATCATTTTGATCACTTTGTTTATGATTTGAGAGCAGTGTTTGATTTTGAGCACAAGTAAAACTGTTTTGAAGCGAAAGTTTGATTTTGAGCACTGGTAAATCTGTTTTGAGGCGAAAGTTTCATTTTGAGCACAGGTAAAACTGTTTTGAGGCGAAAGTTTGATTTTGCAAGAGGAGTCAGAGGTTTTGTAACTAGTGCTTGAAGCTGAGGTTTTGTGTTTAATGTTTGAGCAAGGTTTCAGAAATTGTGTTTTAGCAATTGAGAAAAACTGTAATAACAAAGATGTTGCTGACACGTTCCGTGGTCGTGCGTCGTGCTGTTGTTTACCTTTGTAATTTCCATATTTCCCTATGGTCTCCGCGGTAAACGTCACAACGCTTTGAACTGTGAGTAATTCCCTTTGGTGACGTCTGCACTGATGCAGATTCACAGAAAGGGCTCAGTAAGTGTGTACTCAAACCCTGCGAGAATGCATAGCAAAGTCTGTGTATAGCAGAGTTTGTGAGTCCGGACTTTGGGATTGGGCCAGCGTGTTGTTGTTGTGTTGATGGGCTGGTTAATTAAGTAATTAAGTGCACCTGTTACATAGTGAAAGTATGGGGCTGTCATTTCTTTACCATTAGGCACTTCTTTCTTGCAGACACATATTTTGATTGTCTCTGTATTGATCTTTGCTCTCTCTCTCCTCTTGAATCTCTATCTATCTATCTATCTCTCTTTCTCTTTTATTTGTCTCCTTCGTTAGCCTGTCTCACATACTGACACCCTCATTGCATCCACACACGCATGTCGCCACTTATTCCTCCCTTAGACATTTGGTTTGAAACGTAAACCTACATGTAAAGTTGTCTGTGGCCCTCTTTATGTTGTGGTCTAGGAACGACAACCTATTGATAGACTGGAAGAGTGTTTGTCTCAGTCCAAGCCACAGTTTATATAGGCTACAGAGACCGGCCTGTGTATAAACACCAGAGCTTTTCTAAACATGTAAGTGTCTGAACAGCTGGAGGACTGTGAAAAGCAACTGCTTGAATCTCACAAACTTTAATGTACCTTTCTTGCTCTGTCGGGGTTTATGATATCATATCCAGAGGCCACATCCCATGAAATACATTCATTATACTTATAAACTTTAAAGTTGTTTATGCTGTTGGCTACACATATATGCATTTTATATGATTGCGTGAGAACACAAGCCTTCTGTTTAAGGCAGTCAGTTGGCCCTAAGCTTTTGGCATGAGTCCTGAACAGGTGTTCTCAACAGTGATGGCATGCATAAACTACATTAAACCTTGTCAGCCAAGGAAACATTTTCACTTCATTTCATGGAAGTAGAAGTCGTGTGACGTGTAGTGTAGTGAATGTCAAAACAAATGCAAAAGCATGAACAGAACATGTCCATTATGAAATGCAAAATCCTCCTCTTTTGTTGAATTGAGATCACATGAGCTAGCATAAGACTTGTTGCTGGGATTTTATATGAATGTCTGACAATCCTGGTATGCACAACATTTGCCAGGCTGGCAAACTAAAGTAGGTCATTGAATGTTGTGAGTTATATTGGCGTTTTCTTTTTCTTGGTGTTTGGCTTGTTGGTTTGTCATTGAGTTTCCACTAGGATTTCCTCTTAGAATGTTTCATGTAATGATGAATGATTCTCTGCAGTTCCTTTCAGTCAGAGTTTTTTTCTCTCCTTTTCTCCCGTACATTACAGTCTCAAGCGTGCCCACACTCAACACTGAACTATGTGGCACACATACCTTACCTGCAATATCTATTGTTCTTAGTCACCGGAAATCAGTGGCTGTTGTGGCATGCTCTGCTTGGAAGATAGGCAACAATTCATCATCCAAATCAGGGGGCTCGAGCTCTTACTTTCACTCATAGCCTTCCATTTGCTTCTCTGCTGTCTCTATTGTCTTAGTTTGTCTGTAGTACGTTGTTGTGTACTGACTCGATTCCTGTTAACTGCATTCATTCTCCTTGATAATTGCTGTTTCTCTGTAAGCTTTTTGTCTTTCCCATCTATCACTGGTCATTCCGGTCCGTCCTGATTTGAATACAAGAGTACTGGCCAACAGCTACAAGTTAACCAGCACATCAGTTTCATAGATCTTGAAACCAGGTAACTTGAACAACCAGATTGATGTAATGAAATCTATCGATGACTAAGAGGATATTCTAGCACTAAAATCTGTGTAGCCCTCATATGTTATCAGTACATGATTAGATATGATTTGCCAATGTACAAAAATTCTTCTGTGCTATATCAACCCTACACTGAACCACAAAAGGTGAACCAAAGAAATCACAGACACAACATTTTCCAACTCCTCCCCTTTCTCTCCTACTACAGAGCACTGTACATCAAAACTACAACTTCTTTCCCAATGGCCTCACCCTCATACATATCTGACCTGAATAATATAATGTTCCATATACTCTGTTTCCCATACCATAACTGTGTTTCCCATACAATGACTAATTTGTGGTGGCCCACATATCAACACTGACCACCACACAATGATTTTCTATGTTGTACTATTTAAATCGGATGAAATAGCTATGTGCAACTTTGCAGTCTCTCCTTGTCTCTCTGTCTCTCATCGAACCTGCATGCATGTTTAAAGAAAACATGTTTGCCATCATAACCACGCAACACAGAGCACAGCTTTGTTCAAAACTGTTGCGTTCAAGCTAACTCTGCACCCCACTATGCATTTTAATTGTATATAAGTATATTGTGTCCTATGTTATATTGTATATTGCAAATACTGTATTAGAGACATCAACAGCCAAAGCCAAATTCCTTGCATCAATAAAACACTTCCCTGTTTCTGAAGAGTCCATTATCAGTGATGCCTCTAGCTGACCTTGACATTGCAGCCTTAAAACTAGAAGTTTTGGTTTTGCCCAGTCCCCCAGCATGTGTGCTCGAGTGGATCTGCAGCCAAATAGCCAATGTTGAAACAAAGACAATTACATGTATAAGGGCTGCAATGTGCAGGGCTGAAAACAGCTGTTGATCAGTGCTCAAGTTGCCTTCCAAAAAGGCTGAGCCCAATTAAACAGGGAGCCTTTCAAAAAGAAAAGTGCATTTTGCATGGGATAATATGCTTGGTCATATAACTTACAATAACCAGTTCCAATAGCCTGGAAGCCAGCTGAACTTAGCCAGAATTGAGTATGACATCAGGCTGCAGTTCCAACTTAAGGAGCCAAATCAATCTCAGTGGGGTATATGTGGATACTGAAGCGGCAGACCTTTTGCAAAATTGCACATTCTTTTTATGGAGGACATCCAGCTTACCCAAACCAGTGTTCACACTTCATTTGGTCTCAGGGCTATAAACAGTTTCTAGTTGTTTGGCAACTTACAAATGCTACTGTGACTTCTTGTCCAGCAGGGTTATGAGAGAAATAAACCTAGTACAGGTGCAGTTTAGCTTGATTACATTACAGAAGAACCAGCTTTCAGGAACTTGAAGACAGACTATCTGGGCTATAGACAACAGGACACGAGAGACAAAGTACAAGAAATGAGTTTATTTTTTAAATTATGTACATTATATACACAAATACATAACATTTCAACAATACAATACAACAATTGACACTTCTCAAAAAGACTGACCTATCAGACACTTCATTCTCTTTCTTCAAAATACTGAGCTCCACTGCCTGTGACTGAACACTCCTTAAGCAAAGAATGAATGTGTGCCTGCATAAAGGCTGTGCATCAAGTTCATAAATTAACCTGACTTCAGTGCATTTGTTTTTTTTTAAATATAAATAAACACTTACAAAAATAATGACCATTCTAGTATGACCTTTTGGTACACAAAGACGTGTAAATTCTGATCAGAGGTTGAGCGGTCAAGTATGAAAAATGATGCCAATCACCAGTCCACCCCTCAGGGCAAAACCGTGCACATTTGCACAAGAGATGAGTGGTGTGGTGAGTCTCTCCCAGATCCCGAGCCCTTCCCTCAAACTCTCAGGCCCAATTCTCAGTCCTCTGTGAGCCCAACAAAGTGCTCTGGGTGTAGCAGCAGTACCAGTTAAGACGACCAGGTGAAGTGCCTTCATTTCACATGTGGAATCTGCCACGCAAAAACAAAAGAAACTTTATAGATTTCTGTTTAGAACACTTCCACTTCTCAAAATGCATGCATGACACCTGATGCTGCCAGGGTGTCCTACAACAAAGCCAGGCTGATCAATTACACCTCATTAAAAAAAAAAAAAAAAAAAAAAAAAAAAGACCAATAAAGCCCTTAAAGGGTTAATAACTAAAGGGTTAATAACTGACTATGTACAGAGCATACTGCAGGAAATGTGATCTGGGGTGGGGCACAGAGTAGGCGGGTACCTTTTGCTTGGCTTCACCTCCCAGCCATCGCGACATTTCACAAAGGTCAGATGCTTTCCTGGTGTGATGTCATTCTCAGAAGAGTCTTGAAGACAGAACGTGTATCTGATAAAAGAGACACACAAGATTAGTCTCCAAATGAATGTACAGAGAATATGATTATTTGATCAATCAAACAGCCTTAGGGTCATCAGTTTAATCACCCACAAAGACAAATGAACAGTTGAATATTTCCCGTTTTTAATTCATTCATTCATTGTATAGCATTATACACTTACTTTTTCTGAGTCTCTCCATGTTTTACACGAATCCGGCGAACTTGTAGCACCTGATTGGACGACTGACTAGACCAGGACCAGAAGTTTTTCCATAAGGATGAGAGAGATTCTGCAGGATCTTGCCAGCTTAGCTGGATCTTCAGAAGCTCACCAATTTCTTCCTCAACAAACACCAAGAATGTGTTGGTGAAGTTCAGGCCCACTTTGTCTGGTCTGGGTGGATTAAAGACAAATCAGTCTCTTCAATGAATAAAAGGTGACATTTTCAAGTTGTATGAATTTCTAGTAATCCAAAGTAACTTCCTAGCCTGCCACTTACAAGTTGACAAAGAGGTCTGAAGTATCGTTGTGCTCCCCTAAGAGTTTGATTTTGAAGGTAGGGTCAGCATCATCGGAGTGCTTTCTGTTGAATACATGCATCTTCATCTGGTAGTGGTAACCTTTGGGAGATTACAGGAAAATGTAAGTAAACTAACACTGAAACACAATGTCATACACCCATTCGATTTGTGTCAATTGAGAGTAATGTGTTTATCATGCAGAGGACAAAATACCTCCAAAGGGTGTGTCGGCACGGGTCTTCAGATACATCTTACTGTTCCTCCTCTTGCGCATTGTCTTGGCGTTGTAACCCATGTTATTGCAGCGATTCTTGCGGCAGCTCAAGCAGATGCCCTTCTTGAAGCGGTCCGGGTCAGTGCACTGGTACGCATAATTGACATGCTCCTTGTTCATCAGAGAATCCACAAACAGGTGCACTGCTCTTTCGTGCTCACACTTCAGCACATCCAGAAAACCTACCAGGAAGAGAGAGATGGAGAAACACACATCACAATCCATAACACAACATACCAGGCACTTACCCAACACCAAAATGTACTCCTACATTTTAATCTAGCTGTACTTTGACAAAAGATGTCCATCTTAATGGAGCAGTCCTCATGATGGGTGTAGAGCCATATATCAGTACAGAGGGGTTAACATGCTGAACTTGGCTAAAAATGGCAACATATTTGATTGATTCTAGAGCTGGATAATTGATTCTAGAGCTGGATCAAAGATTGTTTGAAAGTGAACTCTTATGCTTACCACCACCAGCATATGCCACCACATCACCCAATGCGCATCCTGGTTGGACGTCTCCCCCATTTGGATAGATGTCGATGTCTCCTATTGGCTGCTGGATGCCAATGCTGACGCCCAGGGCTTCTCGTGTGTATGTGTGCAGGACGTCAACAAAGTCAGCGTCATCGGGAGAAAGGCGCCGATGCGACTCTGCTCCTTCAAACATGGGTCCTGCTGGGTCTAAGCCTGAAAAGATGCACAGAAAGGGGTTCACACACACACAGTCCAATCTGACGATGTAAATTCACAATGCTCACACAGAAATGCCATACACTAACCATCATATTTGGACACTTCATAAATAGACAGAGCTCGTACCTGTTATCCTTCCAACTGTGCCCTTCACAAAAGTGCCTGCATAGCCTGCAACATGTGCCCCAAGGCTATAACCGATCAGGTGAACATTCTGCAATGGCATAGATGCCTCCTCCTGTAAGGGACAGAAAACATCATTAATAACAATGATTGTGTACACACACAGACCCTTACCCAAGACCACTAACAGAGAACATACAGTTGCTCACACACCCACCTGGAGCCAGTTAAGCAGGTCTGCAATGCTTAGTCCCACACGTCGCGTGTGATTGACAGCGTCAGGGTAGAGCTGATGGGCGAGGTTCAACCATTCCACGACGAACACGTTGGCTTCTGGCTCTCGCTGCTGCACAGCTGCCACCAGGTTGTGCATCCAGCTCTCGAATATTCCACTCATCTACAGGTGAGGCCAGTGTCAGACTTCACATTCAATACTTATCAGGCCATCAAAAAGTGTTAAGTCAGTGACAGTACACACCCCTTACATCCACATACACCCAGATGGAGATAATCCACTTACCGTCCAGCCATGTATGATAAAGATGGTCTTGGCTGTGGTGTTGAACCCACACTCCTTTAGGCCTGCTCTCTTCATAGGGTCGAGGATACATCCCTCCTCGTCCAGATCTAATGACTTGCGGAAGTCATATTTGATTTGGTCATGGAGTGAATATGGATCCTTTAGTAGCTTCGCATCAAGGTCTGTTTGAAGAAGAATGGATAATGATAGGTCATTCGGTTCCTTCTCTACTTTAAACATGAGGGAGGGCAATTTTGTTTTACTTACGGTTAAACTATTAAAAGAGACACTGCCAAGACAAACTGGAAAGTTTTGAATTATATGCCATACCCTAGCATTTTTCAACTACTCGCGTGTGTGGCCGGAGCCGGACTGGTTTTTTTTTTTTTTTTTTTTTTTTTTTTTTTTTTAAACACCAAGCTGGTGCTTTTAGGTTGGCGGTAGACGTATGCCTACATGGCGCCTCACACTTGCGTTTCCATGTTTTACGTAGTCTACAAGATTCACTTAAGAACTGAAGCCGATATCATTTGCGACCGGTTTGCGAGGTGGCATATGTTTAAAAATTACAATCAAACAAGAGCAATTTACTTCCATAAGGTAATTGGTGAACTAAAACACAGCGGGTTTCCATTCAGTTTAAAATCTGCCTTTTTCTGAGGAACATACGGAATTTAGCAGTAAACCTAAGCTGTTCATGCAGACATTTTGGCTTTCAAGATCTATTCAGACTTTCACAGCAATGGCAAATATAACCCACTCCCACAAGTAGGCTACAACGGAAAGCAATTTATAGAAAAAAAAAAGACTGTTTTAGCAGGCTAACCTTTCAATGGACTAACTTAACATTGCTAAAAGGAAAATTATTACACCCCTATTTGTAGTCAGCAAAAAGTACCACCATAGATCGCATTACCTTCTAGAAGTTCATTCTCTTCAAGTCCAGACGAATGGGCGAATGCCCCACAATAAATAAAAAAACTTAGTAAAATAATAGTACTTTTCATTCTTTGCTACGCGCCAAAATTGTTGTGAGGGGATGGGTTGGACCTATAGTTTTATATAGAAAAGAACGCGGAGGCAGAGCAAATATCTTGTTACACCGGCGAGCAGGGCTAGGAACGTTTTTAAACGTGAATCAGGTTGCCCATTAGTTTTAAATAGTTCCAGAGACCCTACATCTGTCAGCTGATCATCGGCCCATCTGTTTCCTCTCCTAATTGGTCAAGCCCCTGGGTTTACGCTGAAAGGCGTGGCAAGTTAACGTTGAATGAATTGTAGTATTTTCTCACGTTGCGTCACTAAGTCTTCACGCACTTCCAATAGAAAACAAACAATGCAGCGCATGGTGGGTGCCGAGTAGGGGAGTACTCTGACGCGAGAAGAATATTAACATCACCCCGAACGCCAGCGTGTCAACACTTCGACCACATGCACGTTCTGTGCTATGTTACCTTAAATAAGTACACAATAAACAGGTTCCTTGTTCCAAACATCTGTTCATGGCAACAGGTGCAAATCACTGGCCACACTGGTCCTCCGATGTAAAAAAGAAAAGAAAAAAATCATTGGCAAGCAAGTCCATCAGGTCACCAGAAGGCATAAGGAAATCTGGTCATGTGTTCCACTTATGCAGTTCCTGTAGAAACACATTCCTCATTTATTTTAAGAGTCCCAGTTTTATTACAACCACATGGCTCTTTTTGTTAAGAACAACTACGAAATAAAGAGTAGAGACAAAGAATTGTGTTTTAACGACTAACAGTTGATCTACTTTAAAATGTTAAGGATAACCTGAATTATAATCAGCATTCCAGAAATTCCAACAAAATGTGTGATCACACTAAAGCCTTGCAGCCTGGTCTGTTAAATGCCTTAGCATTCTTATATTCCCAGGCTAGAAGTGGGTCAGTCTGCGCTATTGTGAGTGTATGTGTGCGCGCAAGCACACAGTTTTCTGTATGTCGGTAGGAGTAATTTAGGATGCTGCTCTTCTAACATGCAAATGAATTCAGACTGTGATGGCACCCTCACACTCAGAAGAGAATACTTGGTTTGCTAGATTATGTCTGGATGAATGGGGTGAGCAGGTTACACCTGTAGTGCACAGCCAGTGGCAAAGTCAGGTAGCTGGGCCACACCTTTGCTAATGCACAGTAGCTTATCTAGGAGACGTCAGTGCTGACGCAGCAGCCTCAGTGAGAAAGTACTTGAGCCTATTTTTAAGAGTCTAGATGTATTTGTGAGCTCATAGACAGCATAGCTAGGATATGTCCGTGGCATGGTTTGTCACCATGTTAGAGAGCGCGCGCTTTTGGCTCGCCAGGCTGACTGTTATGAGAGAACATAAACTGAACCTGTTTTGCTAGAAAGAGCAAATATTGTGAGTGCCTCTTAATGTTGTAAGCTGGCAGTTATAACAGCATGTGCTCACTGGCAGTGGTCAACGTTCCTGTGTAGAGACAAGGTGAGAGAGTTCACTGTCCAGCAGTGCCCTGTGCCTCGGCTGTCGGCCAGCTCCTGCACTGGAGAGAACATGAGCACACAAGTACATGCGCAGATAAAGTATCTGTAGCTCAGCCGATGAGCAAACACACATCCCTCAACCCGTTACACTTATCTCCAGCTTTGTCTATATTGGCAGATGGTTTCTCACCAATGTGGATGTGCAGTTTCCTGTCATAAATTGGGTGTGTTATTTCCAGCCTAACTACCAGCATTGAAATGGAATATAATGCAGAAATCAATGGTAAACTCATGACTAAATGCACTCTTAGACAAAAGAGCATGTGGCTACTGGTCTACTAGAGAGTGAGTGGGTGTGTCTATATTACACAAAGGGTGGGTGTGGTGTACATTCCTGGGGTGGCATTGCACTCTACTTAAAGATGCAGTAACAGCTCTCATCCACCCTTTTTGCCATAATGCAACAAAGTGCTCCTCACAGCCCTCTGGATGATCATTTTAGAAGAGCACTCAAAGAAGACAAACAACAGAAACAACTTGGTAAAGCATGTGTGTTATGTTGTAGTGCTCCATTGTCCAGCATGTGACACCACTGACATTCCTTTTCATATACTGTTCATATAAGAGTGCTCAAAATGACGCAAACGCTTGTATCAAGTACAATCAATTGAGATCATTAAATTGATGCCTTGTTAGACTTCACCATACCTGTATACACAATATCAGTTGAGGACCCTTCATTCAGACTATATTAACCAGACACACTGTCATAACACATGCATCAGTGGGTTGTATAACCAAGCAAAAGCATTTCATATTTTCTTGTGGTTTCATTCCTCAAACGTCGTGCCCTTTCAGTTTCAGGACTTATCCGGCTGAATGGGAGCTCAGGATTAGTGTGGTTCCAGGGCATGTGACTTGTGTGGATCAGTAGCCACCTTCAGATTCCTCCAGTCTTACTTTTAACAACTGTAACCCAGTACACGTCACTTATTTCCTGAAATAACTGTAAACTATGAAAATATAAACAATGAAATAAATAATGCTTATATGAAGATTAAAAATCACCTGCAAGCTTTCCCATTCAGAATGACCAAACTGCCTTACAAATAATATAATATAATAAGTCAAATAAATATAAACTGCTGAATATATTCAGCCTCTGTTCTGCACAATGCATTTAAAAGTTTCAAGAAATTTGGTCAATAACACTTCTCCGACGTCAGATTCCCAAGCATCACTTATTGTGTTTGTTTTGGGTATCTCGGAATAGGTATCATCATGGCATAGGAATACTTCAGAAAACCATTGCCAATCAAAGGTATTCATCACCGCAGATTGCAAGTTATGCTACTACAGTGGGAAGAACACTTTCTCTGGGGATCTCTGAAGGACAGTAGCTCAGTGGTCCAGCGAGTCAACATTTCAAATAGTTTTGGGTGAAAACAACAGGGAAAGGACCATCCAAGCTGCTAACAGCATTAGGGTTAAAAGCCAAAGTTTGTCAATGGTCTATCAAGTCATTTATTAACACAGAAAGACACACACTGTTTTGTGGAAACACATGCTGTCCTCCAGACAATGTCCAGACAATTATTTCCCAGCTGGACACCATCAGCTTTGTCAACTCTGATTATAAGTGCATGACTGTATACGCAGAGAGTGCTGGTGCTAGATTGGCCTATCAGCAGCCCTGGCTTGTTGTGGACTATGTTGTGGAGTGCGTGTGGCACATAGTGGTGCCAAAATAGGTGTAGGATCATTCTGCCAAGTTCCGTGGAGTTCCGTTCATGGGGGGCCACACAATAAATTAAATTATGTGTACATTTAGTGACTTTACACCAACTGGCCTGTAGATGGCCAGACACAGTTTTCTGTGAATATCTCAAAAACTGTAGGGCCTAGGAGGACCAATTGTTTTTGTATGTTGGCCTCCAGGAGCCATGTCAACCCATTCCATATCCACTCATTTGATGTATAGCGCCACTTAGTTAAAAATGAAAAGGCAAAAACAAGGCATTGAAATCGCAGGTATCTTTGGCTGACAGGTTTAAAACTGCACAGAATCTGAAGAGGATCATTGTGACACCCTCTGAATGCATGCCAAGTTTTGTGGAATTCTGTTAATGGGGGACCATACAATAAAATAATGTTATGTGTACATTTAGTGACTGTATAATACGCATGCACACACACACAAACACACAAGATACATGCACACACATGCAGGCACACACTCACACACATAAACAGACATGCACACACACACACACACACACACACACACACACACACACACACACACACACACACACACACACACAAACACTCACACACACACACACACCCTCCATTACCCCCCCCCACACACACACACACACTCACACACACATAAAACACACACACACACATGCAGGCAAGCAGACACACACACACACACACACACACACACACACACAGACACCCCATTACCTCCACACACACACACAGACACCCCATTACCTCTACACACACACACTCACAAGCGAACATACACACACACATACACACACACCACACACACACACACACACATACACAAATACAGAAAACACATACACATGCAGGAAAGCAGACACATGCACATGTATGTATGTGTGTGTGTGTGTGTGTGTGTGTGTGTGGTGTGTGTGTGTGTGTGTGTGTGTGTGTGTAAAAAGTTTCAAGTTAGATAAGAAGGAAGTCAATATTGACATGACAACCAATGCCAATTTGTCAGAAATTCCACAGAAATGAATAAAAAGAAGAAAAAAAAAATGTTTTTTAGAAACATACAACCCTTTAGGGCCACCGTACAACCCCATGTGCAAAACATACAACCCCATGTCCAAAACATACAACCCCATGTGCAAAACATACAACCCCATTCAAAACATACAACCCCATGTGCAAAACATATAACCCCATGTGCAAAACATACAACCCCATGTCCAAAACATACAACCCCATGTCCAAAAAGCACTGTTGGGACACTGTGTAAAATGTAAATAAAAACAGAATGTAATCATCTGCAAATCATGGAAACCTATATTTAGTTGTAAAAAAAAAAAAACATAGACAACAAATTACATGTTGAAACTGACAAATGCTATTTTATGCATATGCAATCATTTTGATTTATTTTTTTTGCCAGCAACATGTTTCAGAAAAGATGGGATGGGGCAACATAAGGCTGGGAAAGTTGTAAAATGCTAAAGAAAGCACAGGGAGGAACATTTCACAACTATTAGGTTAACTGACACCATGACTGGCTGTAAAAAGAGCATCCCAGAGAATAAAGATGCACCATGAATATTTCAGGAAAACAATGCCAAACTGCATTCTGCAGATATTACAACAGCATGGCTCCATAGTAGAAATGTCCAGGTGCTAAAATGGCCTGTCTGCAGTGCAGACCCTTTCAACAATAAAAACAAAAACAATGCTTGAACGTTCTATTTGATTCCCAATCTACTTCCTCTGCATTAAGATAACATATGGAATGTTCAAAAGGAAGTCTTGTGGGGCCAACTATGATGCTGATAATGGAACTCTCTTGAAAGGGTCTATACCTGTCACACTTGAACACACACCGGTCAGTGCCAGTCTCGCCACAGATCTTGGGCTGTCTTTATGACATATTCGCTTGGATGAAAGAACATCACCTTCAGCTAAACGTCTTTAAGACTGAACTACTGGTCTTCCCAGCCAAACAAACCATACATCACAACTGACACCCTCTTTCTTGCACCTACCAAGGTGGCAAGAATCTTAGGTGTCATGATTGATGACCAGCTAACCTTCTCTGACCATGTTGCCTCTGTCATGCCACTTTGCACTATTCAATATAAGGACAATCAGACCGTACCTAACACGCCACTCAGCTTCTAGTATAGACCATGGTCTCTCATGCCTTGACTACTACAAAGCCCTCCTCACAGGCCATCCAGCTTGTGTGGTAAAACTGTTACAGATGGTCAGAACGCTGCGACCAGTCTGGTCTTCTATCAACCAAAAAGGGCACGTGTTACCCCGTTACACCCGCTGTTCATTGAACTCCACTGGCTTCCTTCAAGCCAGATATTCAAGTCACTAATGCTTGCATACAAAGTGATTGCTAGGTCTGCACACACTTACTTAAGGGGGGGTATCAAGACCAGAAGAAGGGAATCCCTTAAATCACACCATATATGTGTGCATGTGTTAAGCACATGCCTATAAGCCTATGTTAAACATGTTATGATATATATATAGCTTATGTTCAACATTGTTATTTTTGCCCATGTTTGTTGCAACAAAAATATTGGTTTGGCTTGAGACTTCATAACGAGCCTACCAACAAGGCTGACGTGAATAATTTCTTGCCTTGATTTTCTGAACTAATGCGCACCCTAGTGCTGATTTCGGGCATTGCGCTGTTATTATGCAGCGGTAAGGCCGATGTCAAATCCGCTCCGCCCCACATTGAGCCCGGCCTCGATGTGCAAGCTGCAGCCAGGGGTAGCCTACTTGGATGAAAGGGCGGGCTTCTAGTCAGAAACAGATGACGGTTGTTGAAATAGCACATCACATGGGGGGAGCTAGTTATTTTAGCATGATTCACTATACGTGAGTCTTGTTTTGTGTTTGATGTAGAGTTGGTTGTACCAGCAAGAGATATTGAAAGTGAGAACTGATTCAATGAGGGAGCGGTAAACCAATTTTAACACGTCCTTGCTGACCGGAAAAGTTCTAAAGTTTTCTGAGCAGGTGGAGACGTTGTTGTGCTTTCTGTAACTGCACAAGAGCCAAGTGACTAGTGTTAAGTCAACAGCCAAGTGTTAACCAATTAAGGCTAAATAATATTGAACAGGACATGACATGCTGACTGTTTTGACCATACAGTGGTATGGTGAGATTGAGGCTTTTTTTAAACTCAATTAGTACTGATCTACCAAGTACAATTATTTCCCAGCTGGACACCATCAGCTCTGTCAACTCTGATTATGTGCATGACTGTATACGCAGAGAGTGCTGGTGCTAGATTGGCCTATCAGCAGCCCTGGCTTGTTGTGGACTATGTTGTGTAGTGCGTGTGGCATATAGTGATGCCAAAATGACCCCAGTTGGTCATTTTACTAAATTGATGTCTTTAGTCAAAACTAACAAACACACACAGCATTAAATGCCTTTTTATTGAGAGAGTTAGCTCTTTCATTTATGTGTTCTTGTTGTCAGCCAGCACCTGATAATTGGCTGGCACAGGGATTTCTGCTTAGTGACTAAATGGTGAACACAGGTGTGTGTGCATGTTCGTATATATGCATGCATATGCCTGCATGTCTACTGTGTGTGTGTGTGTGTGTGTGTGTGTGTGTGTGTTGATGTGTGTGTGCATGTGTGTGTGTGTGTGCACTGGTTTAAGAGAGATCAGAGTAAATTTTGACATGACGACAAATAATACATCATAAACTTGTCAGAGTTCAAAGAAAAAACTTTGTTGGTTAATAATGTAGCATCAGATTTAGAGGCCTGTACACAATGAGGAAAAATAATCTGGCCGAAGTGGATCTGTGCATAATTAGGGGCATGCATGTCCAATTCAGTCAGTTGCTACCCTGGGAAAACCCTGACGAACTTCCGGCAAATTTGAGATTTGCTCTGCAAGTTCTTCTGGCCAAGAGTCTATTCAAGCCCATTTCTAATTTTCCTAAATCCAGACACCAATCACAACCGTTGAGGCAGGCTTTACCTGATGACGATAGAGCACCAATGTTGAAGCCAGGTTTTTTAAAAATGTCAAAAGCCCCTTTTACTCTGTCGAAATTCCCGCGAGTTTATGATGGCTGCTGCTGCTTGTTTGAAGCTGCTCTCGCGTCGGTTTTAGACAGGGAGTTAGAAGAAAGTTTCCCATACTAGCCCAGGCAAAGTAGCGTTTTACGACAGACTAATTGGCTTTTAGGGCAGAGGTAGTATACAGTTGTTTTCAGAAGGTGGTTTAGAGTAGTATAAATGAAATATAAGTATGTGCAGTGTATTAGCAGTAACTTTATAAGAGCAGAATAAACATGGCTATGTAATATGAACAATGTATGAACAACATGTACAGATATGTGCAATGGCAATACCATTATAGTAGTAGTAAGAACAATATAGATATATGCAGTGTATTAAGTAAGGGATAATGTATAGAACGCCGGTCAATATTGGGAAAATAAGTCCCGACAGGGCGAACCGTACCCCCAACGCGCAGCGGAGGGATCTTGTTCCGCCCTGAAGGGACTTATTTTCCCAATAATGACCGGTGTTCTATACATTATCCTGTTTATTACGGCTACTTGCCAAAACGAAATAATAAACTCCCCACGATATGACTTTAGCCTACATAGCCTAGCCTATTTGTTACCATTCATTGTGGCATTTGCTGAGAAACAAATAGTTTGCAACAACACACACTGAACTTGAATCAAACATTCTTTATAACAGGGGTTCTCAATGTTTTTGGTTCCAAGGACCCCTTTTGGAGGAGAAAATATTCAGAGGACCCCCTCATAACCGTAACAATTAAGCATGTAATTTGTATTCTCTGAAGTTGTAGACAGGTCCACTATTCCATGTTTTTTTGGCAGATGTGCAACTGTTTTGGATTTTGTATCACTTGACAACATGGACTGACTCAAACAATTCTACACATTCATCAGCTAGCTAGCTAACAAATAAGCCAAGCTAAGCATTATTAGGAATGGTTCTTCATGACCTAAGTGAAGTTAAATGTGGGTAGGAGCAAATAGACACAATTTGCTTATTTTATGGGTGAAAAGGGGCATCATCTGTAGATATTAATTTTTAAAATGATAAAACTCAACTTTATAATTTCAAGCAAATTATTTTGCGGACCCCTTGGCTATGGGTCGTGGACCCCACTTTGAGAACCACTGCTTTAGAACACAGCTGATCAACTGTCTGCTTTCACTTTTGAATGAAGTTCCAGTCCTTGCGTAGTGATATGAAATACCTGAAGAAGAAGCACAAACTCCGTTGCCATTGACAGCGGTCATTATTTTTTTCATAGGTCCTTTCCTCGAAATTAATGACAGCTAGAACTTTGGGAAATCCCATTCAAGTCAATGGAGCGTTCTACTTGCCTTGTGAAGAGCCGTGTAATAATAGGATATATTACAGAAACTGTTTGATATTCTGTTCATTTATGCAGTAGCTTAGAGTGGACCGATGACACGTAGCCTACAGAAAACACTTAAAGGGACACCAGGCAAGCCTGATGCTTTTTCTCTACGAAGCTCCCCCTAGCGCCTGTACGTGTCGATTTGTGTGCGAGCCCTCGCTCGGTCTGAAGCTCTTTTCCTTTTCTTTGCATATTCCGTCAAGGGTTTTCGCTGCTTCTTCGCCGGCTCTGCCATTATACACACGTTTGCAACAATCGCTAGCGTTTCGTTAGCCTGCCTCTGTGCTGGGGATGCAGGGTGTAAACTGATCCTGCTTCTCGCGATGTCTGAGACTTTGTGCGACTGAAGGTCGGTGGGTAGGATACATTGAACTTGCAAGCGGGATAATCTTCCTACAGGCAGTAGGGGCGGGCGAGAGAGTCTTCATTCGCCCTGTAATGAGTCATTTAACCATATACCGACACGAAAACGTTGCCTGGTGTCCCTTTAATTCTGAATTGATGTGCTTTGCTGACTTGTTATATGTACAGTATGCCAACAATGGTTTATTAAAACAGTAATTACTTTTTTTAAGTGGCGCCATGCTAATCTTTTTGATTCTTGATAAAACACAAACTATGCTCTTCTAGTGCATGTCAGCTTTGACCTGTGAACTTGAATGAAAGAGAATAAAGGGATAGAAATGCAGAAAAAGCTCAAGTTTGATACTTTTTGGGTTCTCTCAATCTCCACCAAGTAGTACTAGTAGAATGGAATTGGTGGGTCTTCAATAATTCGTTTTCCAAGCATTTACATGAAGCACATGATTTGCCAAGTCGACAAAAAAATCCATTCAGATAGCTAGGTGGATAGGCTACCAGGCTCATAATTCACTTTTATTTGCAAAACGAAATGTGAAGCAACATTTCATTGCATACTTTCCAAAGTAATGAAGGCTGCTTAAAACAACTTAACATTGTGCATATTATTGTTAATATTGTGCTATCAATGTAACTCAACAAACAAGGCTTGTAAAAAAGAGCTGGCAAAAGGGCATTATGAGAACGTAAAGATCAATGCTCTTAAAGTGATAGTGCACCATTTATAAGAAAACAGCATTTCTTCAGAAATTAACACACTAATGGTCTGTAAATAATAGGCCTTTTATTTTACTTTAGGTGTTTGAGTTATCATTTAAATGTCACTCACTCAAAGCCACTCACTTAGGACACCGAAATGCCACCCAGGGGCGGAGTCAGAGGGGTGGCTCCGGGTGGCACAGGCCACCCTTGAGATTCGATTGGCCACCCCAGGTGCCACCCCCAAATCTTAGTCTACAATTGGCCATTAACATGGTCTAAGGCAGGACCTTTCTTTATGCACTTGCAGCAGTTTGAAGTATCAGACGTCAGAAATGTAAGTGGCAAACACGCTTGCCTTTATTGGCCTACAGGCTACTGCTTGTGCTAACACGCAAAGATATCTTACCTATTGCATCTGCCAGTGCCTATTTATCTAATCACACACTTAAGTCGCCGACATTTGATAGGTCATTAAGTGTTAACTGTAGGCTAGGCCTATACTTTTGTAAAAGTGTTTAATGGTAATAATGTCCTAATGTAATGTTAAGAAAACTTTTAATTTATGGTTCATCAAGCTTAGGCCTACTCACTAAACACTCGTCGCATCTAGGCTACAGGTAGCGATATTCTGATGACATGTATGACCATTCAACCAGTCAAGCATTTGTTGTAAAATATTGAAATTATTGGAAGTTTACATAGCTTAGGCTAAACTGTATGCTTATTTCGTCCCCAATACCTGTTTTATTCGTCCCGATCAGGAGGGATAAATGAAACATTGTGCACGTTCCACTTTTGCTTATAATAATTAAATAATTCCTGAGCGCAGGGCTGGACTGGCCATCTGGCATACTTTCTCCTCTTTTTTTTATTGGCCAAGCCGGTCTTTATAAAGTTCATTTTCCACAGTAGCGCGTGACAACAAAATCATATGCCTGCGTTCTGTTCCCAAAACTTTCTCTGTCTATGATCTGCAGCGTTTCTTAAATTATGAGCCTCCTCGACAAGTAGATTGCTGGTCTACGGAGCCATGAATTTAAATTACGCCCCACTTCTGTCTGTTAATTTGCGGCACAATTGAATGATATTATAGAACCGCGGACCGAAAGGTTTCCCCGATCAGGAAATACTCCTTAATTCGCAACTTTTTGTAGGCCTAACAGAGGTAGCCTAAATATCGTGCCTATGGCGATGTCCGCTTAAAAAAAAAAAAAAAACATTTATTTCACTTGTCTCTCTGGATTGAACGCAGAATGTGGGCTGTTGCGCAAATAGATGAATGAGGGAGGGAGATTCCGTTAACAAAAATCTAAAGTTTTTCTAACATTTTCTCCATTATTATCGTAAAATATGTCTCCATGCAGGGCAGGGCTGGTTCTAACCAAGGCTAGGCTACTATATTTGGGTGGGCTGGTAGAAATTTTGGGTGGGCAACATAGCAAAGCTGTCAAATTGGATCAAAACTAACATAAACACAAAACAAACACAAAACAATAAGTACTACCTAGCTTGAGTTACTGCAGCCAACAGCCAGGGATAGGCATGTCTGATGTATTTAAAATACAAATTTGTATTTTATTTAGTTGGAAAAAAATGGCATCGTATTTTGTATCAAAATACTGCCAAATACTTTTGGTAAAACCAATAACCTACTTTTGGTGATGTGATTATAAAAGTGAAAAACAATGAATGCAGCACTGGTGCTGACTTGTAATTTGCCCACAGTTGTTGTGATCAGAATATTGAGATTCAGGCAGATAAGTAACATGTAGGTTGCTCACACACTCATCCCAACCTCAAGTTTCTTGAGAACTTTAGTCATCCAATTCGAACACATGGAACTGGTTATGTGGTTGCCCTGCAACAAGTTGCCCCATGTGCAACGTTAACAATGTTTGCTCACATACACAATACACTCCTTCATACCAACTTCAAGTTTCTTGAGAACTTTACTGATCATTAATCATCCAATCGGAAGACATGGAACCGGTTATGTGGTTAAGTTACCCCACGTGAAAATGTAATTAATAATTTGCCCACACTTGTTGTGATCATAATATTGAGATTTAGGAAGATGACATTGCTCACATCCATAATACACTCCTTCATACCAAAATGTATTGGATGAGTATATTTGTATATCTTCATTTAATAGAATAGAATAAAATGGATTATATTTTAATGTCCCCATGATGGAATTTGTTTTAGCACAGCATAGCCCATCTCTGTTTTTTCTCTTGCATTTTATTAGGGCTGTCAAAATAACTGATTCATTTCGATTAATTAATTTGAGAAAAAATAACTGATTAAAAAAATAGCGCAGATTAATCGATTCCGTATGACCTTTGACCCCGAGCCGTTCTAGCCAGTAACCATTAGACTGTAAAATGAAGGAGAGAGAAGAAAATGTGCTGCCTAGATCATTGATTGGAACATTTACTTTTAAAAAACGGTCTGATGGTGTTATAAAACGGTCTGTGGTGTGATAAAAATAAAGTGTTGATTAAAATAAAGTCTTCTACAATGTCTGCAGCAAGGAATTTGCATATCACCGGAGTTTGTCAACACATCAATGCAAAGAAATAGTGTTGACATTGAGGGATGTGTTAATTTATTTTCATTGTGTCCCCTAGGTTATATCTGTGGCCTGAAATGCCTTGTATGTGAAAAAAACTTCTTCCCGAAGCACTTTTGAATTTATTTTCTCAGCATATTAAGTCATATCATAGATTATTATGGCCATTATTTGAACAGTGAAAATAACAATAAAAGAGCTTTAATGTCTTTAACTTTATGTCACTAATGCTGATTATTCAATGACTTATTGAATGAATTTAAATATTTAAAATACTTTCACAGCAAAAATTATATATGCGATAAATTTAGATTAATTAATCACAGAGTATGTAATTCATTCGATTAAATGTTTTAATTGATTGACGGCCCTACATTTTATACAACCATATTTCAACAAAATGTTTGGACACTGGGTAAAATGTAAAGAAAAACAGGATGTAATAATTTGTAAATCATGTAAACCCTATTGAGAATAATAAAAAGACAAAATATATTCATTGAAACAGAAATGTTGGTACTGTATGCTGATTTTGAATTGATGCCGGTAGCACGTCTCAGAAAATTTGGGATAGGGCCATGTTGCGTTGCATGACCTCTTCTTTATACAACAGACCTTAACTGTACTTTGAGCCCATTCTTCCTGACATACTTGTCCCATATGATTTACATTTAAAGGAGAATGACAGTACTTTTTTTTCAGCAGTCACAAAACTGTAACAAATTAATTTAAAACGATATATTGTGTGAGTTTTATTTTCTCATTTTGGCAATAGCCGCAAAGTTAATCCACTCAAGGTTTTCTACTGGTTAACCAATCAAATTCCAGATTGGATTTGGATTTTCTGTTGTCTTTTTCACTTTTCGTTGACCTTGATGGAAAAATGTCATGACATCAAGGAAATATGTTAATAAGAATTCATAAGGACTTAGGAAAAGACAGCTGTGGTATTAAGAGAATCCAGCTGCACTTGTATTTGTAGGCCTACGTTACATACGAGTTACATGTGTCCTTTCAAATATCAAAGCGATTTACTGACGTGTCATCCTGCAGTGACACCTGGAGTCTGGTTTCTCCAGAAGACACTCCCACACTCTGCTGTTGACCTGTCTGGCCACTGGTTTCTACCCCGGTCACATCATCCTGACCCTACTCAGAGATGGCAAGCCTGTGTCTGACCACCAGATCACTGGGGGGGAGCTGCTACCTAATCTTAATGGAACCTACCAGATGATTCTTTTTTTTTATCTAAATGTATTCATGTATTTCTATTTTATTGCAACATACAGTATACTTTGGAAAACGTATAACGAGCGGCATGGCCTCTTTGCCATAATGTGCAACGTAACGCATGTGCGCACACTCACAGATAAAAAATGCATTGACCATGGCGACAAGAAGTCCTCCCGGAGTGCCTTTTATCATTACTTTCGGTTACAATAACTTCGTGCACAGAGGAAATAAGCGAACAGCTACATGCAAGGTGTGTGGCAACAACGTCTGATTTCATCAGGCATCTCCAAACGCACCCATATAGGTCAGTCACTTAGGCCTAGCATATATCGTCACAGGTGACAAGCTAACCATCGCAAAGTGTTGTGCTAATGCTGGGAACAGGCAGGGATGGGCAAAAATACATCAGAATGTATTTCAAAATAAAATAACTAATAGGCCTACCCTCATTTTTAATGTATCGAAATAAAATACTGTATTTTTGTATTTAGAAAATACTCAAAATACTGTTTTCAAGGAAGTATGAAAGCACTGCAAAAAAGCTTTTTTTTATCCCAAACATTGAGCCTATAAACTATACAGTAAAAAACAATACAATTTGGCCCCCTTCATGCCATTTTGGATATACCGTATGCAAGTTCATGTAGTGTGATCAGAATTAAGAATAATTCAAGAATTTACATTTCCATTTAGTAATTCCATAATTTTACATCTAGCTGATGCTTATCCAAATCGACTGACAGAGCTCTCAATTCGGCAGCAGTGGCCTACTGGTTAGCGCTTCGGACTTGTAACCGGAGGGTTGCCGAATCGAACCTCGACCCCTCATTGCTACCCGAGCGCTGTTGTGTGCTGAGTGTTTCACTAATTCACGGATTGGGATAAATGCAGAGATTATATTTTCTTAAATGCAGAGATTAAAATATACTTATACTTACAATTAACCACATTATAATCAATAGGCCAAAATCATAATTGTGTATCTGTGCCGAATTTCGTAATTCAAGTCCAGTGTAGAACTGAATAAGAAATTCATAAGGCTGTATATCTTGAACTTCCAGTATGTGAGAAACTTGACTTGCCTTAATATCTGCAACCTCAAGTATGCAGCTAATAAGGAAATAGAATTGTTATTTAATTAAACAAGGTGAACTTCTCCCCACTGTGCAATGCAGAAAAGGATGCTACAAGGAAGGGAATTCAAACACACTCAACACCTTACCATCTATTGATGTCATTGTGGTTCATTGAGATATGACATTTTTTCTGTTAATTGGCTTGGATACAAAAGGACATTGTTGCCTTTGTCGGTTGGCAACAATGTCCTTTTGTATCCAAGCCAATTAACTTGCACAGGTAACCTTGCTCATCTTTACTTGCGTACGACTTCAAACCAGTGCTTCAGGGCAGCCGTGGCCTACTGGTTAGCGCTTCGGACTTGTGACCGGCGGGTTGCCTGTTCAAATCCCGATCAGTAGGCACGGCTGAAGTGCCCTTGAGCAAGGCACCTAACCCCTCACTGCTCCCTGAGCGCCGCTGTTGTTGCAGGCAGCTCACTGCGCCGTGATTAGTGGGTACCTCACTGTGTGTTCACTGTGTGCTGAATGTGTTTCACTAATTCACAGATTGGGATAAATGCCAATCTGCCATCAGACCAGAGCTGATGCTTCAGCAAAGGCCGTCACTGAAAAGCTGTGAATGTTGTTGAACACAGCTGTTACAGCTACTTTTTTTTAGTGTTTTTCACATATAGTATTTTGCAGTATTTTTAAAATACAAAAATACACACCAATAAAGTATTTTGATACAAAATACAGAGCCATTTCCTTCAACCCAATAAAATAAAAATTACAAAATACTATTTTGTATTTGAAATACATATTACATGTTTCAGAAATCTTGACATGTCTAAGTTTTGGGTTGCAGTATACAGGTAGTGGGCTCTCTGTGAATTTGAATGAGTAGGCCTAAGCCTAAAGTTACAGCATTTCTATCACAATTGACCAGACTTTGACCTTTGGTCTGCTTTTAACAAAATTCTGGCTATGATTGTTCCTTGTATTGCATCATGAGCCATCACTGTGCCTATTGCATTCTACTGTTGTTAGCCTTAAGCCTAGCTCAGTTATTATGTTATACCACATCGCCCTCCATTAGAAGTGCAATGAGCTGCATTGAGCATAATAAACTGCATTTAGAATGCCAAATTCATATTTCTAGATATTTTGGTGAAAGTAACTCAAAAGTAATACAATAGTAGTGTAATGCCTTACAATTCAGATACATATTATAATGTAACAAATTACTTTGAAATGACAGTAATGAGTAATACATAATACGATTTTGAAGTAACTTGCCCAACACTGATGACAACCATCACTTTCTATGTATGTCTGTGTTTGTGTGTGTGTGTGTGTGTGTGGAAGGAAATTGAGATTCTTCACTTAGTATTGGTATTGAAACACTAATGTTGGTATTGTGACAACAGGAGTTGGGGATGTGTCCCCACCAAAGCTGAGACCAAACCTACGCCCTTGAAAGGGACACCAGGCAACGTTTTCGTGTAAATTAATCATCTTCGTAAGTCGGTATATGGTTAAATGACTCATTACAGGGCGAATGAAGACTCTCTCGCCCGCCCCTACTGCCTGTAGGAAGAATATCCCGCTTGCAAGTTCGGTGTATCTGACCCACCCACCTTCAGTCTCACAAAGTCTCAGACATTACTGTAGTTTACATCCTGCATCCTCAGCACAGAGGCAGGCTAACGAAACGCTAGCGATTGTTGCAAACGTGTGTATAATGGCAGAGCCGGCGAAGAAGCAGCAAAAACCCTTGACGGAAGATGCAAAGAAAAGGAAAAGAGCTTCAGACCGAGCGAGGGCTCGCACACATATCGACACATACAGACGCTAGGGGGAGCTTCGTAGAGAAAAAGCATCAGGCTTGCCTGGTGTCCCTTTAAATAACCTGTATTCCCATGAACACTCCAAAGTCTGTTTCAGTCAGTTTCTCAAGGCCCGTCTTTGTAGACAAGTTAGAAGGATGTGGGAAAGTATGTAGTTGATAACAACCTGCTTTAGATGCTTTTATACATGTAAAACATGTTTACTGAAATGTAAGGTGTGAAATGTTAAAGACATGTCTTACTTCTCTGAAGACTTGAGACTATTCAATAAACAACTTCTCCTGGATCCCATCCAGTTTGGATGCTCAGTCTTGTTTGGATGTTTCATTTCCGTGTAGTTTGTTTTCAAATAGACTTATTTTTAACAGAGTGGTAACCATGGAGGTTAAAGCTGCAGTTGGCAAGTCTGACAGATTGAGGAGACTTAGCCAAAATTTTTAATGTTTACAACTCTCATGCCCCTCCCCCACTACCACCGAGTACCCTCTCATTGAGTTTGTGCTCGTCAGTGTGCACCAGACTGTGATTGACAGTCAGATCTCACGCAGCCCTGCTCTGATTGGACCAGAAGAACCGGGAGCTGTGGATTTTTGCAAAACAAATAACAGCCTCTAGGTGGAGGTAGAAGTGTGGGTTTTTTTCTAAAACCGGCTGATTTATGTTGTTCTGTCGGAGCATAGTGACGGTTTCAGTAAATATGATCAAAAACATCTTGCCAACTGCAGCTTTAATACAAACTTGCAAAGACTAAAATACTCTGTAAGTCTGTATGTTTTGTTAGTTATACCTGACTCGCCATTGCCTTCATGTATCCACAGTAACTTCATTCAGATTTACCTTGTAAGAAGTGCAAGTCTATCGCCTGAAAACATTTACCCTAACTGTGAAAGGAGGGAATGGTAGGCCTATTCCTACATTTTCAGATCAGAATTGAAATTCATAAAAATGACTAGTTCTCTCTCAGTTGAGTTCACTCTTTTTTTTTTTAGTTCACTCATTAACCAATGGGAAGCCATCCCTGCATGATGTTATTGATTTTAACCAATCTCCAATCATCCATCTCAGGATTTTTTCTGTGGCCATTATGTTATATAAGGGCACACCACAATACATCAGTGCTCTTTTTCATTCTTCGGTGACTCGAGAACCACGAATGAACAAGCCTCCAACCTGCCTGCGAGTTTCAATCTGACCAGTGGGCCAGACTTAAGAGACCCCTTTTAACGAGCCGTCTCAGCGAGACCGAAGTCAAGAAGTCTTGTCCAAGGCTAGATCCAGCCTACAATGCAGCCTTAAAAGCGCTTAAAAGCAGCAATTATTTCCAAATATCTGACATGGCAGCAGACTATGGCAGAGACACCACTTCCATGTGACCGGGTTACCCTCCAATCGGGTGGGCATGACGGGTGTGTAGCTTGCCTGGATGCCGAGCACACCCCACTGCGCTGAGATGGAACTCTAGACGCTGCACTTAGCTCGCAGATCGCCACAGAGACGGTCTCTTTGGTGCGCAGAGCTGCTCATAACAAGGATTCCTCCCACTCCTCATCCGTGCACATGCCTGGGGTGCTGAGAGCGGTGAGCTGCCAGTGGACCTGTTCGGACTTGGCGATGAAGTGATGTCACTGCTCACCTCCTCACCTCCCAGGTAGGAGAAGTGCCCCAGACTACTGGCCCCAGCACCGATGACAGCCCCCAAGCTGACTCACACTTCCTCCGGGAGCCCCACGGCGTGTTGAGCCACATCCCCAGGCCGGCACCACCACCAGTGGCTGAGACCAGGATGGATGGTTCGCCCCACTAAGTATGACCGAACATTGCCTGCGATCCTGGACTTTACGCTGGAAATCTGGTGCTCTTGGCGCTGGTGCTGCTTCAGAGCTGCTCAGCCTTCTCATAGTATAAGTATAAGTATACAGTATAAGTATATATACTCTTTTGATCCCGTGAGGGAAATTTGGTCTCTGCATTTATCCCAATCCATGAATTAGTGAAACACACTCAGCACACAGTGAGGTGAAGCACACACTAATCCCGGCGCAGTGAGCTGCCTGCAACAACAGCGGCGCCTGGGGAGCAGTGAGGGGTTAGGTGCCTTGCTCAAGGGCACTTCAGCCGTGCTTACTGGTCGGGGTTCAAACTGGCAACCCTCCGGTAACAGGTCTGAAATGCTAACCAGTAGGCCACGGCTGCCCTCATTGCTCTGTGCCACAGACTGGCTCCTCCCTGCCCTGCAGTAGCCGCCCACCTCGCCCCACAGGGCCCATCGAGCAGCAGTAGGACCACCCTGCAGACAAATCAGATTCTCTAGCTGTCAAAGTGTACTGTATGTGTGTGTGGGGCAGTTGTGAAGGGCACTTAACACTGCACCCCTGCTCCATGTCTATGCTAGGGATGTCTTCTAATGCCCGGACGCTTCAGTGATCTTCACTTATCTCACCGAGCTGCGAATGGTGTTGGACTTCACTACGGGTGATGAAGTGCTCTGCACTACCCCAGGGCTGTGCCCTGGGTTTCCTGGTTGTACAATGGAATCATAAAATCTTTTCCAAAATGCCTGTTTCTGTTACTTATTGCTTCATTACAATCAATTTATCCACCATGGCACATTTCAATTCTTGGCTTTAATTTTTGGACTAGCCTCCTTTGCTGCTATTATTAACAATTTGATCATTCTCCCTGGCGACCCTCACTGATTTCTCTAAATTTGTCCCAATCAGCTTTTTCTAAATCCATCCTGCCTCCCTAATATCATTTTCAGTTCCATTCCTGTATGAATTTAGCCTGGCGGGCCATCCTATATCATTGAAATGTATAGTCTGGAATCGAACCATTCACCTCGCTTAATCCAAGGGGCGGGCAGAGAATTGTCTTTCAAACTGCCTAGGCATGCAATAGGCCAGCGCTACGACCATATCCGTATCCGGTCAGCAAAACGGCAAATACATCCTTCTTCGAAAGGAATTACTTAAGTGCATTGTGTTGCTCAACTTTCAAAGAAAAGCACAAGTCCAACTCCTCCAAAGTTGACGCCAACGCCGATTCAAACAACCGCTCTTCGTTAGCCATAGCCACCTTCCTTGTTGTTCACCGTCACAGGACTGTCGTTATCCTGTTAAGCCCGCCTTAAGACTCTCTAACAAAATAGAGCGCTGTGATTGGATGAAGTCCACAGCGTCAGCCAATAGAAATCCCTATGGTTTGATACTAGACGTACAGGCTGAGCAAATTTCTAGGCTAGTATGAATTAATATCATTACCTATAGTGCTTTCCCTTAATACTTCCCAACTACATTTTGCTATTGTTTTTGTAACTAACGCAATATCCACCGCAGATTCGGAAAGCATATAATATCTGGTTTAACATACCTTCTATAAAACCTTTTAAATTCTTGTACATTTGCAGCAAGGCTTCTGGCAATCTATAATGTATAATGAATCTATAATTACTTTTGTATTGATTCATAATAAATCATTTATTTATTGGCACAGAGATTTCCATTCTTAGGATAAAGGGGTGTTGGCATTTATTTGCCGATAGATAGATCAGAATTTAACGGTGGTTGCATGTGATTGGTTTGTTGAAATTCACTTCACCAGAGAGATGTCGCCCATTTCAGAGTCCATTTCTTAACATAGCTTTCCGCCGGGAGATATCACACTCAAACTCGGGCCCATTGTGTGGGGATGGTGGGTATCTTAGAATACATACATGCAGTTCATTATTTTGTTGCCAAGTTTTCCTTTCTAACTTTGGCTGCTGCTGCAACTGTATTGCTTTTAGTCTGAACTATATTTTCTATTATCATTGTTTGTTTTTCTGTAGTGTAGGTGGCTATACCTCTCCATATTTGCAGTTGGTCATCTGGTGCCAACAAAGTCCAACACCGCTCCTTTTAACACAATGTAGGAATTCCCCTTTTCATCAATTTGAACAGACTGGGTACCATTTAGGTGGTGCCTAACTCGTCTAAAACCAACAAAAAGGATCATGCTCCTGCCCATGACAACGAGATATATTGCAATACTAACACTTTCAATTCAAAGTGAATTTGAAGCCATTATCTGAAGGTAAAATTACTACTTTGTGTTGCTATAATGTACTCATAATCCACTGGGGAAAATCTGGGTTGACTTAGCGAGTTGAAGCACTGTCGTGACAAAACTTGACAGTGGTTAAGCTTTGTCCAACCAGCTAACAAAAAGATAACCTGAGCATGTTGCACTTGCTACCAATAGTAGTTGCATAAATTGCAGAGAATGTTTGAAAGCCATATTGGTGGGACCCACTTCATACTGCTTAACATTTCTGAGTAGGCTATAACAGCAGTAGCCACCACTTAGCATGTACTATATGGTATTGTTCATGATAAAGGCCTACCATTGGAAATCCAGTAGGTTTTAGGCCTACTTTTTGATATGACTTGTGAATGTAAGGTGAAAAAAAAGGGTAAAATAATGTTATTACCAATCACAAGCCTTCACTGCAAAACTCACCTGAGAGTTCAAAATGACTGCACAAGGGCTATCTTTTAATGTATACATGATATGCATATGTTAAACATTGTTAGGCTATTTTTGTTGCAACAAAAACATGGGCATGGCTTGAGACTCTTTCCATGAAGACCCTACCAACATGGCTGACGTAAATTATTGCCTGGCTGATGCGCACCCTGGTGGTCATTTTGGGCATAGTGCTGCAGAAGTAGGCCTACGGCAAATGGAAGAAGGATAGGCTGTGGGGAAAGGTTAGGCTGCTAGTCAGACACAGATGCCGGTTGTTGAAATGGCACATCATGGCCATCCCTGCCACATATTGCAGTCCACTGAAAATTCGCGGTCTCTTTCAATTTTGTTATCGCACCAAATTGCAGATGACGTGGAATATTGCGGACAGGCGTGAGTTCAGCTGCTCGGTGGCTACAAGGTAAATCATCGCTTCAACCATGCGAGGGAATACCAGAGTGCCTCCATGCGGGGTTTAATGGGTAGTACAGATTATATGAAAATAATCTGAGTTGAGCACATGAATGGAAATGTTAATTAAATTATGGAGACTGTTTAAAGCGATCTTTCGACTGTCGTTTGCTTTTCGCGAGGTAGGCGTAAGCTATAGACTAGGCTATTGCACTTAATTGCCCGTTTGAACAGAACACAAACAAAACGGATATTAGCCTACACTTACAATTTACGCTATGGTAAAATATCTAGTTAGCCCGTTGGTTAGCACGTTGCTGGCCCTAAAGTTCTACCGACAAATATAAGACCGACATCATTTTTTATGTTTGAGGACCGGGGACCCATTACATTATATATATTATGCGGGCACCGTCCTTTCATTCATTGATGCCATAACGTAAACGACGTAGCCTAAGCACAAGAGCAAGTGACTACAGTGTTAACCCATCAGTCAAGTGTTATCAGAGAATGTCTAATAGGAAGACGGGCTCTGGTGTTATCCAATTAACGCTGTAAAATATTGAACAGGACATTACATGACTGTTTTGACCATAGCCTACAGTGGTGTAGACAGATTGAGGCTTTGCCAGGTTCTAAATTAACTCCTCCTTGAGTAAACTAGGCTTGGCTTAATTCACCCCGGCCCAGGTATAGCCTATGACACTACAAAAGAGTGGTTGACAGTGACAGAGCTTTATTCTTTTAGGCTGTCCATTACACAGATTGTCTAACATAAAAAAATAATGTATGTTGTATTAATCAATTTCCAAACCTGTATTACACATGTTAACACAACAGTAGAGTATACAGAGAACAGAAAGAGAAGAGAAATAAGAGGTACTGGTACAAAACTGTGTGTTTACAGGTATGAGAGGGCGCAGAGAGTGACCTAAATAAATGCCATTTTCCCACATAGCCTATGTCCAGCCTGTAAGCCAGCCTGAATTTACCGCACCACAAAATTTGAGAGAGGGACATTCGGTCTTGAGATGGTCCATTGAGGTTAAGATGTGTTTTAGGCCAATCAAATTGTTTGGGTGGACTTTATACAACGTTTTTGTGGATCTTTGCCAGCCTGCCGCTGGAGAAGTGAGATGTTTAGATTCCGCTATCGTGTCTGTTA
Organism: Alosa sapidissima; assembly: GCF_018492685.1. NCBI lineage: Eukaryota > Metazoa > Chordata > Actinopteri > Clupeiformes > Clupeidae > Alosa > Alosa sapidissima. Next base: position 24,541,684 of record NC_055964.1, on the reverse strand, counting down.
TACAAGATATTGACAGGGCATTAACTTTAAAAGATGATTGAGGCATTTGACATATTAAAACTTTGTGGGCAGGGTAAATTTGGGCTGGGTTGAAACACACCCCATAATAAAATCCAAATGGCGTGTTACCGAACTCTCATAAGAATTAAGGTCTGGCTATGCCAGGCTAACATATATTATGTTTACTCTGGCATGTATTTCTGTGTGTGGATTTGTAGTTATCCTGCTGCAGTTCTGTCTGGCACAGCAATTGCCCGGCAGATCCATAAAGAGATACAGGCCAGTGTGGAACAGTTAGTGGCTCAAGGAAACAGACGACCTCACCTGGCCGTGATCCTGGTAGGAGATGATCCAGCGAGCAGAGTGTACGTCAGAAACAAGACCAGAGCTGCCTCATTGCTAGGTAACGCCCAGATACAAATAAACACACGTGCACACACACACACACACACACACACACACACACACACACACACACACGTGGTACTCACCCAAACATGCCCATCTGTTCTCGCTGTCGTTTTCTACTTCCCTTTGCAGGCATCTCCAGCAGTGCTCTGCTGCGACCTGCTGGTGTGAGTCAGGCAGAGCTGCTGGATTTGATCGATCAGATGAACAGAGACTGGAGAGTCAGTGGCCTACTGGTGCAGCTGCCACTACCAGGTTTCTCTCTCTCTCTCTCTCTCTCTCTCACACACACACACACACACACACACACACACAGACAACACATGAACACTGTGTGTGACATGGTATATTATCCATATTTTAAGTGTAGATAATACAAATGATGACAAAATGATCATCTTTCTGTGTCGTCAGTGTCTTCATAATACTTTCTTTGTCTTCATAATACTTGGGTGTGTATGTGGAAGACCCTGCAATGAGTAGTTTTGAAGGTGTGAGAGTAGCACAATAACGAGAGGGCTATGTCTGTGCATGTGTGTAGGGCACATTAATGAGAGGGCTGTGTGCAACGCCATTGCCCCAGAGAAGGATGTTGACGGGTTTCACATTGTGAACATTGGGAAGCTTGTGCTGGATCAAAGAACAATGGTTCCGGCAACACCCGCAGCTGTGTGGGAGATCATCAAACGCACAGGTACCACATGTACACACAAAAGACACACTAAGAGGAGTGGAATGATGCTATTCAAAAACACATTGCCACTCTAAGTAGATAACCCTTATAATTTGTTGCAACCAAAAGCATTAAGCCTCCCAAATAGTTATCATTGTCAACTATTTTAATTCAATCTGTCTCATGCCCTTATGATATTGATGACGGTTGTGTGTGTACGTGACCTTTAGGAGTGGCCAAAAGCTAGATAAGTCTTGGGGCCCTATTTTAACGATCTGAAACGCACGGTCTGAAGCGGATGGTTTAAATGCGTTTAGGGTGTGGACAGTCCAAAATTGTTATCTTAACGCCGTAATAAGTTCGCCAGACACCAGGGGCCGTATTCACAAAGCCTTTTATCTTACCACTAGGAGTACTTCTAAATCGCACTAAAAGATTTTAGCTAGGAGTTTTCTCTTAAAAGTTATTCACAAAGCCTTTCAGACCTACTCTTAGTAAGGAAAAATGACAACTCCTAAACTAAGAATGAGTCTTCGTTGCTATGGTTGACATGCGGGAATGATTCCAAACACCTCCCTTACGATGATGAGTGACTGTCAGGTCTAAGAATGAGTGCGAAGTAGTGCGAAGGACGGAAGATGATGAATAAGCTGAACCGAATAAAAAGTCCTAGCCTAAATGAATAAAGAGTAAGGCAAAACAAAACAGCCTAATGAAACATGCGGATTGATGCAGTATCTTTGCAACATTATTAAATTAACCTCACCATAGCCTATGCCTACGTTTGCAAAGAGGAGAACATTTTAATTTGATTCACAATGAAACGTTACATTTAATTTACATTTTGACGATGAGTAGTTTTTGTTGATGGTGGCATTATTGCATCCCTTTTATGCCTACAATGCAAAATTGTTCCCTCGCGATTGGAAGCTGTAGCCGCATACGCATTTCAAAACATCGCGACGTGAAATGCCACAAAAAGGGTTTGTGAATAAGTCTTAGTGAGTTAGGAGTCCTCTCGACTTCTTTTAAGCTGAAGTGGAAAAAAAATAGAAGTCCTAAAGTTAGGAGTGACACGCCCATTATGTTTAGGAGTTGCTCCTAATTTCGCCAGTTAGGAGCTACTTAGCCTTAAAATTCTTTGTGAATACGGCCCCAGGTGCATTGTTCAACATGGTTGTTCTTATGTTTCTTAATCAGTCATGGGTGTGTTTTTGGGCGTAACATCCATTAAACCAATGAGAGTGACATCTGTCATTCTCTTTAACCCTTAGAACCCGATTGACGCAAAGTGCTAGCCTAGAACATTTACATTTGCTGCCTCTAGCAACTCTCCGTTGGCTTGTGAGCTCCAGTAATCGAAACTCAAATGAAATCGTGTATAGAGTCGTTAGGTGGGCTTAACATAATGATTGATGGCAGAGTTGCAACTTTGGCTTGAATTCCCTGCTACTTGAAAACAAACTAGATGTACCGCATAGCGGTACAAAATATGACCGCCGCTCAGTCCTGTACATCCATTCCGCGAAAATAAATCACACTTCAATTTGTCTCCATATTTTACTCCATCTCCCACTCTTGAAACTTTTGTGTATGCTTGTTTGGCATGCCTGAGTGTGTGTGTGCGGCTGCACAGAAAGTAGCCTACTGGTGCTGAAAAGGTGAATAGATTGTAGAATAGCCAAAGAAGATGTAGCATTGTTATAAAACCTTTAAAATCTCTAAACAATCACAAGTAGGGCAGTTCATCACAGTTCATCCATTGCAACTGGATTGATGAAAGGTCACTTACACCTGTAGGCTACATTGTATTTGGGAAAAGCAAAAGGTATCAGCATAATGTTATTTATTTATTTATTTATTATGTATTTATAAACAAAAACATCTCTGTCAGTTCCATGCCGTTTTCAACAGCTATCAAAAACAAAGGTCATTTTTGGATGGATGGATTTTTTGTGAATGTTTCTTCTTCTACATAAGATTTTAGTCATCTTTAGTTCATGTAATACTTTATTGTCAATGCACAAATTAAGTAACAGTAGTCTGAAACGTTATTGTTAATGCACAAATTAAGTAACAGTAGTCTGAAACGAAATGCTGTTTTACATCTAACCAGTGGTGCAAATAACTGACATGTCCAAATGGGCCTTGATGAAATGCGTCGCTAGACTGTTCATACACATTTTAACGGGCCAAAGTTGAAGAGCTTTTGTCCGTTATTGTTCGTGCAAATATAGGCTGATTCATGTTCCCTTGCATTGTGTAACTGAGGTCCATGCCTAGTCTGGCTTTCATCAGACCAAGCTCAATCTTTTAAGAAATCAAAAAATAAATAGCGGGCAGATCAGGCTGGGTTCACCCAGCCTAGTCCATAGGCACCCGATATTGTTTAATTTTCAGATTGAGATATACACGCTCTGGCTATTCTAAATGCAAAAATGCATTAGGGAGTTATGACAAAACTGTAACTAACAAACTAGATCCTAATAGAAAGCTGTTAGCTTCCCTAAGCTACAGGTAGGATTATAAGGTAGGCCTATTTACAACATAAATTGTCAATAGGCTATGCTGGCGACACAAATAAAATCTCCTTTGGAAACCAATGGCTTACGACTTACAGTATCAAGCGGACTTAAACTGCCATATCGTGGCGAAAAGTTGTAATAACATTCACGCAGCTCCATGAGTCAAGGAAAGCGCGAATGAAGTAGCCACTTCTAAATGGGACCCACTACACAGTAGCTAGTAGGTGTGTTGCTAAAAGCAGCCATAATGAAATTAAGGTGTCATTGTTTGGATACTTCACACACACGTGCTTTTTAATTTCACAGACTACAACTACCAAGCTGGAATCAAAGCACATCGATTCCCCTCTCACACCCTGCACGCACTTAAAACAAAATAAACAGGCGTCTCAGTCTCACGCATGTATAGGCAAAACTGTATCAGACCGGTGTAACGTTGGTAAATCTTCCATTGCACAGAATGATTTTGTAGCACGTGCAATAAATGACAGTCGAAAGATACAAACAGTGCTGCTATCAATTTGCTTGGTATAACCGCATTTATAGTTTTCTACAAATGCAATCAATCAAATGGGTCTCCATCACTCAACCAACGCTAACGGTAACATTACCTAGGTCCTTATTGATATTACAAGATTAACGTACCTGCAGTAAAAACCAAGCATGTCCGATAAACATCCTCAGATTTATTTCGGCTTCAAGAAGAAATGGGAATTACACTTCATGTGAACATCGTCCTGTCCTTATTAGATGTTCGCTGCGGTAAATTACAGTCCTTGTAGGAAGTGTCCATTGTTTTTCCCCAACCCACTTTTAACTTCCAACAAAATTACGTCTCACTGCAACGATGCGCCATCTAGTGGACAAACGACTACTTATCGCCAATACTGAAAATGCAGCCATGATGATGATGATGAATATTTATTTTGGCTTTCTTTTGATCCTACTGAATTTGTAATTATGTATCGGCCGTTCTAATACCGATAGTATGTGGGTGCCTGTGTGTGTGCATGTTTATATGTGTGCACTGCCATTTACAGGCCAATGAGTATATAGAGTCACTAAATGTACACATAACCTAATTTCTTTAGACCCCCCCATGGATGAAATTCTACGAAACTTGGCATACCCCCAGAGAATGCCAGGTCAATCATACACATAAAATCTGGTGCAGTTCTGAACATCTTAACTGAAGATAGGGGCGATTAAAGCAGAATAATATTGCGTTTTCATTTTTTACCGGGGGGGGGGGGGGGGTGCAAATCACAAATGAGTGATTATGAGCCAGGTTGATGTGGGCCCTTGAGACCAACATACCATAAAAGAGAACTGTGTCTGCCCACAGAGAACTGTGTCTGCCCTACCCTCCTTTCGGGGGGTCCAGTCCAGCGGGGGGGCTGCAGATCAAAACGAAAAATGACGGTTCCATGCTATCCATGTGGGGGTACATGCCCACCAAGTTTTGTGTACCCCGGTCTTTCAGTGTCCCGGGAATCCTTGTTGGTGTACATCACTAAATGTACACATAAGTTATTTTATTGTAGGGCCCCCATTGACCGAAAGTACACAAAACTTGGCATGCATTCGGAGGGTGTCATAATGATCCTACACTTTTAATTTCGTGCAGTTTTGACCTTGTCAGCCAGAGATATTGTGATGAAAACACCTAATTTTTTGCTTTTTAATTTTTAACTAGGTGGCGCTATACATGAAATAAGTGGTAATGGGATGGGTTGACATGCCCCCTTAAGACCAACATACAAAAAAAAGGTGGACCTCCTAGGCCCTACGGTTCTCGAGATATTCACAGAAAACTGTCTCCGGCCACCTACAGGCCAGTTGGTGTATAATAACATAAATTAATTTATTGTGTGGCTCCCCATGAACGGAATTCCACAAAACTTGGCGTGCATACAGAGGGTGTCATAATGATCCTACACTTCCAATTTCGTGCAGTTTTGACTATGTTAGGTCACAGATACCTTCAATTACACCACCTCATTTTTACTTTTTTGTGTTTAACTAGGTGGCGCTATACATGAAATGAGTGGTTATGGAATGGGTTGACATGGCCCCTTGAGATCAACATACAAAAAAAAAATGGTCCTCCTAAACCCTACGGTTTTCGAGATATTCACAGAAAACTGTGTCTGCCCTACCCTCCTTTCGGGGGGTCCAATTCAGCGGGGGGGCTACAGATCAAAACGAAAAACGATGGTTCCATGCTATCCTTGTGGGGTTACATGTCCACCAAGTTTCGTGTACCCCGGTCTTTCAGTTGGATGTTGCTGTTGGCGAACAGTGTGACACGAGTTAAGCTTTTATTAAGTTGGCAAACGTTTGAACTAGCCAACTAGCTCTGCTGTTGGGAAACGCATGGGACTCATAGCGCTGCCGCTGTCCTATTGTGTGCAGAGGGAATTTGAAAGAGACAATTATCCCGCACCTCGGACTGAGCACTGCGAATGGTGAGTGCCCAGACCCTACATTTTAATGTGGGTCTGGCTCGTCAGGCTAGCAAAGTGCGTCAAAAAACACACCCTTTCTTCTCTGTCACATTGCTCCGGATTGTTCATCGCAGCGAGAGGAAACCTTTATTGCGTGACATAGCAGAAGTGGGGCTTTCCAAAGAGACTATGCACTTGTCTGTACGATCAAATATGAACATTTAAAAAAATCATGAAATTAAATCAAATTGCATCGTATTTACAGTCTATACTTCTCTGCGTTCACCTGCGCACCCATTACTCTCATCAGATGAAATAGGAGACACAGGGCTATCCATTGGTACCAAGTATATCGATCCTTCTGGGTTATAAAAACAGACGAAGTGACCGCAAAATAATAACGTCATGCACAAAAACCAACGCTGCACACCCATTACTCTTGTTTGAATTACTCCCGAACCCGTGATCGGATAGATGTCAGAGGAGACACAGAGCTATCATTTGATACCAAGTACATCCTTCTGGGTTATAAAACAGATTAAGTGACAGCAAAATAATAACTTAATATAGCTCAACTTAGCCCATATTTTTCTGTGCTTTTGTGGCAAAGCATGTCCATAATTCAACGCACGTGTTTCTCTATGGCAAAGCATGTTCATAAACCGGTTTTGAAATCCTAGCAACACCTTTTTTGCCTTTACTTTGTTCATGGCAATGCAGTAAAAAGCTGTTGTAGAGAATCATGAGTGCACACACAGACAACACGTGTCACAGATATGGAGCGCAGAAAGCTAAATTAAAAACAAAAATGGCATTTTATTTTTAAGACATATTATGTCTGTAAATTGCTCAGCCACTATGGTTCTTATATTACCAGATTCAGGACAGTCTGGCCTATACATACATGAACGTCATGTCCAGCTGGCAGCTTGCAGTCAAAATATAATAATTTTTATATTACGCCTTTTGTATTTTTATTATTTAAAAATCAAAATTAAATCAATGCAAGTATTAATACATGGAATGTATTAATGGCAGAAAAAACAAAACAATATATAGCTACAGTATATGTGTGTGGCACTTACAATGACCAGGATAAATGCTTCGAACTAAAGGTAGTGAAAATGCCCTTAAAAGAGTCTAGGGTTCTAAGGGTTAAGAGCAAGGAGCGCAGCATCAAACAGCACATCAGTATTTTGACAGTCTGCGCATCTGAAGGAATCTGATTGCACGCGAGACCATGTATGCAACACCAGGATTCCACTAAACCTGTCAGAACATAGATTGGGAATCAAGAGCAGATTCAGTCAAACTCGCAAATTTATTAGCAACAAATTTATTAGCACTAAATCAACCGGCAGGCAAAAACACAGTCCAGGAACGGGCAGAGTTCATAGGCAGACAGGCAGTCGGGTACAGGCAAACAATCCAGACAGGGCAGGCAGAGGACTTGGTCAGAGACAGGCAGAGTTCAGAAGCAGGCAGGCAGACAGGTCCAGGCAAACAATCCAAAACGACAGGCAGAAGGCTTGGTCAAAACAGGCAGGGTCCAGAACTGGTAGAAAAGTTAGTCTTTTACTCACAAAGTAAGTCAGGCAACAAACCGCATAAACTGTGACGATCCGACAAACTAAACTAAAAAGGCAGGGTTTAAATACCCAACTGATTGACACAATAAGGGACAGGTGAACAGACAAAATGGAGGGAAAAGAACAAAGACAGAAAGTTGCCCAAATAAGGTTATGGGCGTGGCACTGGGCACATGACCGCACATTGCTAGATCCAGAGCCATAGAAAAAGAGAGTTGCGACCAGAGAATGTCTAATAAGGGGACAACTGCCACTCACGGAAAACTTCCGGTTTCTGAACTGGTTGCAGTTCCTTCTGTGGTTCCACATGAGGGCGCGCGTCCACGAGTGCAGAATGCATGGAGGTCTATGGAGCTGTACCCATCAAAATCCACTTTTCTCGGGATATAATTTTTTTTCAAGTAATTTGAATATTGTATTCGAAAGGGGAGGCAAAGAAAATACACTTGGTTGAGTATTATATTTTTTAAAGTCACTTAATTGTTCTAAAAAGCCTTTCAAACATGTCAATGACGTCATTAATTAGCACAATGCTAGCGTGTTATGGGCAACAACGACCCAACCTGTAAGAAATCAAAAGGACATAAGTACTTGTTCATTCAACTTTTGACCTATAACCCATGTTGAAGTTATACAAACTACAATCAAATCTGAGATTTGTCAACGACAATCAGGTGAAAGAGACAAATTTAGCCGTGTAGCTCCATTGACTCCCATTCATTCTGCACTCATGGCGATTGCCCCCAGTGGAATTCTGGTGGAACTGCAACCAAAATTCAGTACAATGGGACTTAAAGCCTGTGTTGCAGGTTAAACACCACTGTTGATTAATGGGTACATAAAGCACTCAATATATGTATATCATTTTAAAAATGTCTCCAAATGGTGTTAAATGCCAGTTTTTGTTGTTTTTAGCATTAGCGGGTTTTTTGTACGCAATTCGGTGATGACGTCACTTTGGGGACTACTTGATCTGTGCTTCATTCATTTCAATGCATTTCAATGGACATCGCGGTTACACTTTCAACATAAAGTTTGTATATTTACACTTCGAATTTCGTCACAGCATTTATATCACAGCTACCCTATGATCTACCAATGGTAATAACGGTGCCTGATATCAATTTAGTATTTTTTCAGAATTTCGGGAGGTCTCGTTTTGGAGGGTATATGTTTTACATTCATTCCTATGGGAAACGGTCGCGGTTACACTTTCAACATAAAGTTTGTATATTTACACTTCGAATTTCGTTACAGCATTTATATGACAACGACCCTATGGTCTAACAAAGATAACAATGTCTTCCGATTTTAGTTTAATGCAATTTTCTGAATTTGAGAGGCCTCGTTATGAGGCTATAATGCACCTATTCAGTTCAATGTATTATGCTTATAACATTACGACACTTTTTTTGTTACTGTCAGTGAACAGCACCGAATGAAAGTCAACATGTTCTTTATATCTAGTGATAGTGATCATGTCGTTAGTTCAGATAAGTAGGCTACTGGGCAAACTTAGTCAGAAGATCAGAATATGAAGCATCATGATAGCTAGCTGGGCTAACTTTTTAGTCCCACCTGTGAGCCACCCCAGTTACTTAGCTTCTAGCCGCCGCCAATTAGGCTGGTCGTGTCTTCAGCATGAATATTTTCGATAACTACTGCTCGTGATTGATTGCCATTGACATCGTCAGGGTACGGCTTACCAAAGAGGGAGATAATATGGGCAAGTCGCAGTTTTGCAGGTGCTTGTGTGGGCTGTGCCGTCCCGATGGAAACTGTGGTGGAGAGCTGCAGTAACTAGGGAAGCGAGTGCATTTTGGCCGCTGGTCGAGGAGCTCCCCTGTGACCAGCATAATGACATGATCTATCTAGCTATCTATCTGTCTATATACATATCTAGGCTATCTATAGCCTATATATTTATCTATAATCTGCGCTATCTACTGCTGAACAATACCTTACTCGTCTCTCTTTACTCCTCTCTCGTTATTCTCAAGGGTCTCAAGGTGGGCTTTGGTCTGTAGTCTCCCCAAGGTGACGTAATGCAATGCATTGTGGGGGAAAGGAGAATCACTTCAAATGCTGTGAAATATTACCTGCTTTTTCGTATTATATTCCGTTTTGTGATACCCAACAACATCAAATACAATGGATAACAGTTTAAATGTTTATTATCAACAAGCAAATTGTGCAAATTCGTTGGAAAATGAACCCTGCAACACGGCCTTTAATACGGAGTGGCCAGGCTCTCCGTAGACGGGCTCTGGTTGCAACACTCTTTGAAGTCGCCGACACGTGGTTCACGTACGCGGTCACGTGGTTCACGTACGCTTCAACAGTTCCAAACAGCTCTTTGCGTGTAGTGTTATTTCAATGGGATAGACAGCAGCGAGTGCGTTATTGAACGGGAAACATTACAAAAGCCAAAAACGAGTGTTATTACGTGTTAGCATGCTTACATTATAGTGTCAATTACATATTGCGAGTATAATTGGTCTTACAATAATCAAAGTTGTGTGGTAGATTTGGGGGGGGGGGGGGGCACCTTCAACATCGATCTAAAACATGTTCTTTGGTAGTTCTAACATTGAACGTTTGTTTCCTTGCTGGACATAAGCTGTTATTGGATTCCTACATTTGCCTTTATCACGCTACATATACTTTACTTACATTGTCAAAACGTAGGCTATGCATTTTGTATCCTTTTTGTGTGTGGACATTAGATCCAGTGTCCTTTTCAGTTCGTTTGGTGAGATGAAGATGAAGGTGCCCCCCCCCCCCCAAATCTACCACACAACTTTGATTATTGTAAGACTAGCAATAAACGTCTATCAAATATATAAATATATGAATAGCATTCAGTAGCCTAACAGCTTAAAGAAATAGCATAAAGGTGGCCACCACACAGCCTTGCTAACATTTTAAGACTAGCCATAAACATGTCAAAAACACATAGGCTAAATAAGAATCAACAACAACTTAAATGTGAAAGGTTTGATCAATACTGCAAGATAAGACACCCACTGTTTCAATAACACACTTGTAACTCAATAAGCAATAAACTGTTTCAATAAAATACTTATAACTTATATTTCAGCCGGCTGGTGAGACTACAGCATGAAAAGGATGACTGATACATGTTTGGTTTTTTTAATAGATTTTTTATTAAGTTTTCAATGTGTGTTTAAAACAAGAGCAGGAACAAATGCAAAAAAGACTGGGAGGAAGGTATGGTGACACTGCAACATAAAAAGGAGGTCTGACACTCATTTAGGTTTCCAAAAAATAAAGATTTCCGTTTCCAAAGTTTGAACAACAATTGTGTGTGAACTACACAAAAGACACAATGTGGAAGGAATGGATAGCTCTCCATACTCTGTACACCTATAAGAGGGAAATGGTAAAGCAAGAGGCCATCTCCAGCAAGAGTTTTACAAAGGCTACCCATACACAGCCAACCATTTGCAAAGCTGGGGGTGCCACAAGTCCACACAAAAACTATAACAATAACAACATGAAGAATAATTTTGTTGGAGATTACTTTCAGAGTGACCTATGCCCTATTAACCTGACTACACTTTTCAGTTATCCAAAAAAAGACATTTGTCCTACTTACAAAGATCACTGACCTAATGAAAGGCAATGCCCTCTTGTCACGTCAGTCTCTTCCATGCAAAATCCGCTATGTATTCGCTATGTATATGTTTTATCTACCACTCTGGCTAGATCAACAAAACAAAGAACTGTCATCACATTGACAGGTAGGGGGAGACAAAAACTAAAGTCCAGGTGAGGATCCTGACAAAACCATGCTTAACTAAAACATGTGTGACTAACAGAGTATAGCCTATATGCATCTGCACTCGCCTATTATTCGAACTCCTAGGCAAACAAGTCTAGTGTCGCGCTTGGCGCTACGTTGCACTGGGTGTAACATATAGGGCCCTTGATGTTCTGCTCCATCTCCACCTTGGTACTTACGACCCTACATTCCTTTCGTTGCCCCTGTCCTGACGTGTTGCTGGTATCAAATTCAAAATGAACTTATGACCGCCGCTAGCGAAGCGACACCGAACCACCGGGGCACATGAAATTTGGTGGGTATGTAGCCCCACTAGACTTTTACGGAAAAATTTCGTTTGATCCCGGGGGCCACTCCCCCCCCCCCCCCCCCCCCGCGCTGGGCCCCCGAAACCCAAAAAATGCAGTTTTTAAAATAACTACCTGAACCGTGGCACCGAGGATGAAGAAATTTGTATGGTATGTTGGTCTCAAGGGCCCACATCAACCTAGCCCATAATCACTCATTTGCGATTTGCACCCCCCCGGTAAAAAATGAAAATGCAATATCATTCTGCTTTAATTGCCCCTCTCTTCAGTTAAGATGTTCAGAACTGCACCAAATTTTATGTGTATGATTAACCTGACATTCTCTGGGGGTATGCCAAATTAAGTTATGTGTACATTTAGTGACTGTACACTCATTGGCCTGTAGATGGTGGTGCACACATATACACACGCGCAAACACACACACACACAGGCACGCACCTACCATCAGTATCGGCAATTACAACGACTGATACATAATTACAAATTCAGTAGGATTAAAGGAAAACCAAATATTCATCATAATAATTTGGCTGCATTTCCAGTATTGGCGTCACAGTCGTTTGTCCACCAGATGGCGCATCGTTGCAGTGAGACGTAATTTTGTTGGAAGTTAATCTAAAGTGGGTTGGAAAGACACTACGCTTCCTACAAGGACAAGACTGTAGTTTACCGCAGAGAACGTATAATAAGGGTAGGATGATTTCTGCATTACATGTAATTCCCATTTCTTCTTGAAGCCGAAATAAATCTGAGAATGTTTATCGGACATGCTTGGTTTTTACTGCAGGTAGGCTACGTTAATCTTAAGTTATATCAATAGCCTAGAGTAGGTAAAATAATGTTACCGTTAGCATTGGTTGAGTGATGGAGGCCAATTTGATTATTAATGTATTTGTAGAAAACCATAAATGCGGTTATAGGCTACCAAGAAAATTGATAACAGCACTAATTGCATCTTTCGACTGTCATCTCATTTGCTTATGACCATAACCTAGGCTACTAACAGGAGCTAAGTGAGTTAGCCACAACACGTTCGCTACGTGATGGTTTTCTAATGGAAAATATAGGCTACCTGAAAGATAACCTGTCTATGATGCATCCTAAACACCAGGCTGGGACATTTAGCTCAAAGTCTCAAAAAGCATCTGAGTCAACGTTCATTCCCAAACACCCATATAGGCTATATCCAGTGCGTGGATATCTCAATCGCAAAATTAAACAATATTTCTATCGGGTGCCTATGGACTAGGCTGGGTGAACTCAGCCTGATCTGCCGGCGATTTCTTTTTCGATTTCTTAAAAGATTGAGCTTGGTTTAGCGAAAGCCAGACTAACCATGGACCTCATAGTTGCAAAATGAAAGGGAACATGAATTAGCCTATTTGCACGAACACTAACGGACGGCAGCTCTTCAACTTGGCCCGTTAAAATGTGTATGAACAGTCTAGCAACGCATTTCATGAAGGCCCTTTTGGACATGTCAGTTATTTGCACCACTGGGTAAAACTGCATTTTGTTTTAGACTACTGGTATTTAATTTGTGCATTGACAATAAAGCTGAATATCATATGAACTAGATGACTAAACTTATGCACATGTAGAAGAAGAAACATTTACAAAAATCCATGACATGACCTCTCTTCTTGATAGCTGTTGAAAACCGCATGGAACTGAGAGGGATTGTTTTGTTTAATAATAATAAATAAATAAATAAATTATGCTGCTACCTTCTGCTTTTCCCAAATACAATAGCCTACAGGTGTACTGTAAGTGACCTTTCATTAATCCAGTTGCAATGGATGAACTGTGATGAACTGCCCTACTTGTGATTGTTTAGAGATTTTAAAGGTTTTATAACAATGCTACAACTTTTTTGGCTATTCTACAATCTATTCACCTTTGCAGCGCCAGTAGGCTACTTTCTGTGCAGCCGCGCACACGCAAACAAGCATACACAAAAGTGTCAAGAGTGGGGGATGGAGTAAAAGATGGAGACAAATTGATTAGTGTGATTTATTTTCGCGGAACGGATGTACAGGACTGAGCGGCGGTCATATTTTGTACCGCTATGTGGTACATCTAGTATTTTCCATGTAATAGTCACATTTTCAAGTTTCAACATTTGATATATTATCTTTGCCCTTTTTGCAATTAAATATAGGTTTATGAGATTTGCAGATTTTTATATCTGTTTTATTTACATTTTACACAACTTTTCTGGTAATGAGGTCGTAGTATGTGTAAACACTGTAACTGTGACGTCTTATTGACGGCCAATATCAGGAAATTTCAAGCAAACATGGACAACTGAGAGGAAAGTAATGTAAAGGACAGCTATAGAATCGCAACGCCATGCAATCTTATACATATACATATCTGAGTATCATCTGAGTGGGGGCATGCATGCAAAACCCTCAAGGAGAGAGTAATGTAAAAAGACCTAAAATGTATGAGAAAATGCTTTGTCTTAGGATGTGTATTTCTGTGTAGGCATTGAGACAGTGGGCAAAAATGTGCTGGTGGTCGGACGCTCCAAGAACGTGGGAATGCCGATTGCAATGCTGCTGCACTCAGACAGAAACCATGAGCGTCCTGGAGGTGAGACAAGTTCACTGATGCTTACTCAGAACATTTATACATTAACAATCTATTTCTTATAGTTATAGTTTACATGGGCATATAATAATCATGGGTTCATTGCTGTCAGAGCATAATATCTATGGTCAAAGTGTTCCATTAATATTTTATCATAGCAGGAAAAGGTACAGAATAGTGGGAATCATTGCATTAGCATGAATGGCATGAGAGTAGGCATTAGGTTCATATTTAAATGGTATTGTATCCCTTTACCATTTACACCTTCATTGATGTGTAAAGATAGATAGACTAGATAGACAATGTACTCAACAATTGCCAAGTGTTTATTATCAAATATTCTTGCAGTTGTAATGTAAAAGCAACTTGATATGAGAGGGGCCAACCTTTAGTGGTGTGAAAGCAACTGTTGATTTACCTGAGAGTTTGTGTCTACCTAGAATTGTTTTCAGTTCAAGTGTATGGTGACAGTAACATTTTTACGTTGCTGGTAAGCCACCCTCAAGCCTAGCTGTAGACATTTGGCTGTAGGCTAATTGAGAAAGATGATGCTACTAGTATCTCTCTGGTACATGTGACTTAATGAATCGTAGTCCAAATGAATGTGAAGTATGAAGTTCTGAAAAATGCTTAGTCAAGGAAGGACCATACCCTGTTCTGCCAGAGGGTGTGCAATTAGGATTCATTAATGCAACTATCATGGTGTTAAGTTTGGTCTTGTCAACCTCTAACAGCAGCTGTTGCTGTAAAACAGAATAAAATCACACCCAGGCAGTGTATGCAAAACAGTAAGGCTCAAAGCATGTTTAGACAAGTGGTGCTGGCTCTGGGGGTAAATAGTCTTCGCTGTACTATGTCACTTGGCGTTGGGCTGCAGGTGCCGCGATACTTTGTACTTTATCATGTTTTGTGTTGAATAAGGATGTCTATCCATGAATCTGATAAGTAGAGCGATAAGGTGATGTGTGGAGAAATCCTGTAGCCTACTCATCAGGTTAAGACAAGTTCAATTGAGCAAGATCATACAGGCACATAGTTCTATATTTCAGCCAGGGATTTATTTAATGTTACATTTTTGAGAAAAAGATCTCAAGAGAAATGCTTTGACGCTAAACTTTTCTATGACAGCTTATTGATGTGCATTATGAAGGAATGGTTTGGCAGTACATTCAGAAAGTATTCAAACCCGCTCACTTTTTTACATTTTGTAAGGTTGCGGTGAGGGATGATACCAAGAAATTGACCCTGGTACATGATTGGTCAGAAAATACTTCTACAGACATAACCATGGCATGTGGTCATATGGTCACATGCATCGGTGTGTCCAAAGTACAGTAGGCATCGCTTTCAAATGGCCACTTCAGTCGCGCATTACGAGGCGTGAAGCTGCGTAAAGCTTTAGTACCACTTTCAGCCACTGTGCGTCACTCTGCCACTGTACATCGCTCTGTCAGTAGCCTGACTGCCGCCCCTTCTGAAAAAGCAGGAGGCTACCTTTAAACATAATTGTTACCGAGAGGAATCCCAGCCTACGAATTCAATAACAAAATAAATCATGCATAATTAAACATTACCTCGGTTAAGGCTAATTGGGTATGGTTTAAGGCTTGACTACATGGTGGTAGCGAATATCGAAATCTGCTTTTGATAGCCTACCGGTGCCGCTCCACAAAACGAAAAAATATCTTAATTTGCTGTCTATGTTATTGTCAGTGTTGGGGGTAACGCAACTATGCAAATCAAAACAGTGTCTTAATTTGCCCTACTTCTTGACTGCAATGTAGTCAATTGACTGCTTGACATGTCATTTTTATTTTTCTGTACAATAAACAAATACATCTGCTTTATGCCGCAGAATTACATTCATATTTGGCTGACTGCAGACGCGCCACTTCCCTCCCCATATTCCAAGATTAAGATAGTAGCCTATACAAAAAGCACTTCATACTATCATAAAAATTCGTTAAAACGAATAGCTATTTGCAATTTGACAAAACACTGGTCCTCATTTTGCGAATGCGAGGACGATAAGAGCCTGTTGCATTTAGTTAGATGTCCAAGTCACGCATAATGTTTGAAAACCACTGGCTCGTAATCACAATAATTTAACACACGACAGTTGGATAGCCTACTTCATCATGTCCCCATGCCTACATTTTTGTGAGTAGCATAGAGATCGTTAAAAACAATAAAGTATGGCTCTCTGTTTGGGACATCGAAAACTTATATTTTTAATAGGGTAGACTACCATCGGAGATTAATTCAAGTCATATTAATTAGAGGTGTGTCTGATTAGTCCCATATAGGATAAGTATTCTGCATTGGTTTGGGATAATAGGATAATTATTTTATATTGGTTTGGAGTCCCTAGGTCACACGGCTTATTGAAAAAAGAGACCATTCCTTATGGGAAATAATGTATTTTCTTTAAAATATTCATATAAAATACATTGTGCATACAGTGACTATAAGAAGAGGTGTGTCTTATTAGTCTCATATAGGATAACTATTCTGCATTGGTTTGGAGTCATTAGGTCACATGGCTTGCGAGGTATTGAAAAAAAGGAAACCATTCCTGATGGCAAATAATGTATTTTCTTTAAAATATTCATATAAAATACAGTGTGCATACAGTGGCTATACAAATAGGTGTGTCTGATGAGCCCTATATAGGGTAACTATTCTGCATTGGTTTGGAGTCACTAGGTCACATGACTTGGAAGGTATTGAAAAAAGGAGACAATTCCTTATGGGAAATAATGTATTTTCTTTAAAATATTCATATAAAATACAGTGTGCATACAGTGACCATAAAAAGAGGTGTGTCTGATGAGTCTCATAAAGGATAACTATTCTGCATTGGTTTGGAGTCACTAGGACATATGGCTTGGGAGGTATTGGAAAAAAAGGAATCTGTTTCTTATATGAAATAATGTATTTTCTTTTAAAAATTCATATAAAATACAGCGTGCATACAGTCGCTATAAAAAGAGGTGTGTCTGAGTCCCATATAGGATAACTATTCTGCATTGGTTTGGAGTCACTAGGTCATATGGCTTGGGAGGTATTAAAAAAAAGGAGACAGTTTCTTATGGGAAATAATGTATTTTCATTAAAATATTCAGATAAAATATAGTGTGCATAGAGTGGCAATAATAAGAGGTGTGTCTGATGAGTCCCATATAGGATAACTATTCTGCATTGGTTTGGAGTCACTAGGTCACATGGCTTGGGAGGTATTGAAAGAAAGCAGTCTGTTTCTTTCTATGAAATAATGTATTTTCTTTAAAAAATTCATATAAAATACAGCGTGCATTAGGGGTGAACGATTTTGGAAAAAAATCTAATTGCGATTTTTCTCACCAATATTGCGATTGCGATGCGAAATGCGATTATTTTTAAGCTCTTTATCTTCTGTCTTATTCAACAAAGACAAGCAATATATTATTCTATAGTATGACCAACACAATTAGATAAGTTAAACATAAACTGTTCTTTCCTGGAGCCCAGGCCTATGTTATGATGGCATTAAGTCATTGAATAAGATTGATGAATGAAATATTTTTTATTTAACTATTTTAATCACATTAGTAGACCTATTGTTGAACTTCTAGCCTTGTAAACATTTAATGATTCTGATTCGTTTCTATTTTGTTTCTATTTCATGTAGATATGACCTTCTTTCGTTAGTTAACAAATACATGCAGTGGCACCTACACGGCTTCTCATTGTCCTGCGCTCTCCATACACGCGCGCGCGCGCACGCCCACACACACACACACACACACACACACACACACACACACACACAGACCCGCTCCTCTCCTCTGTAGGCTACTTGCACGTGAATGGGAACAAACTACTGTAGATTGTTGTAGCGCAAATAAATGCGGCCGAATGACCGTTCGGCTCTGTGTTAACTAAAGGTTAGCATCATCAACACCGCAGCGCAATACGCATGCATGCAAATGAACTAGTTTGTTCATATCACAACAAAGCCAATCGCGGAGACAAAACTCTTTAAACAGGCAAAGTTATCAGCAGTTAGCAGCATGTATGTAGCCTAGAGCCTTAGCTGGTAAGCTAATGTTAGAACAGCTGGGTTTTTGGTGGTTAGCTGTGTCAACTACTTGCAGATAACATTATGCATCAATTAAATGTTTGTGCCGCCAACCCCCTTGGATATCACAAATGCCCCCACTGTCACTGTACTCCAGTAAACAAAGTCCCCAGTGCACAGGTGAATGGCTGCTGTGCAGCCTAAACAGTCTGGAGTGGAGTTTTAATCGTCAGCTGGACAAGTGAACGAAGTTACCAGCCAGAGTAGCAGCACAGGGGAATTATGAACTAGAACCAGGGACATGGCAGGTTCGGGCAAAAGGTAATGAAGAGGTTTATTTTTAACCAAAGTAGCTCTACTGATCAGACCTTTCTTGACACTGTTAGCTGGTCCTCTTGTTTACGTTTTTTGCTTCTTCAGTGGTCGGTGAGAAGAGTCGGTGGCGCGTCGGCAAGCGCAAGTATAAATGCGTTTTGGTGACGTCACATATTACAAATCGCAGCCTTTGCGGTTTGAAAATCGTGTTTCATCATATCGAGATATTATCGCAAATGCAATAAATCGTTCAGCCCTAGCGTGCATACAGTCGCTATAAAAAAGGTGTGTCTGATGAGTCCCATATAAAATAACTATTCTGCATTGGTTTGGAGTCCCCAGGTCACACGAGTTGGGAGGTATTGAAAAAAGGAGACAATTCCTTAAGGGAAATAATGTATTTTCTTTAAAATATTCATATAAAATACAGTGTGCATACAGTGACTATAAAAAGAGGTGCGTCTGATGAGTCTCATAAAGGATAACTATTCTGCATTGGTTTGGAGTCACTAGGACATATGGCTTGGGAGGTATTGGAAAAAAAGGAATCTGTTTCTTATATGAAATAATGTATTTTCTTTTAAAAATTCATATAAAATACAGCGTGCATACAGTCGCTATAAAAAGAGGTGTGTCTGATGAGTCCCATATAGGATAACTATTCTGCATTGGTTTGGAGTCACTAGGTCACATGATGTAGAGTAGAGTAGAGTAGAGTAGAGTATCATTTATTTATCCCGAGGGAAATTAAGGTGTCCAGTAGCATACATACATAAATACAGAATAGAAAAACAGAAAGACATTACACACATCATTGCACATATGTTCACCATACAGCACACGCTTACATACATCTTGCCAAAGTCAGATCTCTCACACACACACACACACACACACACACACACACAGCTGTGGTTGTGATGAGAAGAAAATAGTGGTTCATCACATGTGCCATAGCTGAGTGGTACATAGCAAGAGCAGCTAAAAAGAGTCAATAACTGGAAAAAGTGTTCAAGTGTCAGGTGTCTCAAAGTGTCACTATGTGCAGATGAGTGTGCAGGTGTGGAAAGGTTGATTATGCAGTCCAGTCACCTATGATGATCTCTTTCTGGGTGTCCTTCTGTGTGGTGTTGAACAACTGGATGGCCCTGGGGACAAAGGACCTCCGTAGCCTGTCTGTCTTGCATGGGATGGCACGGAATCTGTAGCTGAATGCGCTTCTCTGGTTGTCAAAGACTGGGTGCAGGGGGTGATTGTAATTGTCCATTATAGAGTCAAGTCTGCTCAGTGTCCTCTTCTCAGCAGTGGTAGTGAGAGTCTCCAGTTCTGTGCCAACAACTGTGATGTCAAAGCTATTGACAAAAAAGACTATGAAGGTAATTCAGAAGGTACTTTATAGATGGTCCCTAAGTAGGTCGGCTGGGAGCAAGTAGACAGGTCATCTGTTTGTACATTGTCTGCAAACACGGGGTGAAACCAGCTGCATTAAAAATAATTGAATATCTGTCGAATATCAAATATCAAACTTCACCTCGGTCCCTACGCACACTGCATGTTCTTAAATAACAATGATCATCAGTAATATTCGACCATTAATTTGTGTAAATGGGCAAGCGGGACCACCTTGATTGGCTGATTGGCTGATGATTGTAACGCGGGCATGATTCCAAACACCTCCCTTACGATGATGAGTGACAGGTGACAGGTCTTAGAATGCGTGCGCTATACACAAGGACGGAAGATGATGAATAACTGGGCCGTAGGCTATTCACAAAGGCTTTTATCTTACCACTAGGAGTAGGCTACTCCTAAATCGCACTAAAAGATTTTAGCTTGGAGTTTTCTCTTAAAAGTTATTCACAAAGCCTTTCAGACAACTCTTAAACTACAGTAGGAGTGAGTCTTCGTTGCTATGGATGACGTCATTACTCATGCACGAGCTTGACTGAAGTGACCACCTTGATTGGCTGATGATTGTAACGCGGGAATGATTCCAAACACCTCCCTTCCGATGATGAGTGACAGTTGACAGGTCGGAGAATGCGTGCGCTACACAAGTAGTGCGAAGGACGGAAGATGATTAATAACTGAATAAAAAGGCCTAGCCTAAATGAATAAAGAGTAAGGCAAAACAAATAGCCTAGTATCCTAATGAAACATAGGCCTATGGATTGATGCAGTACCTTTGCAACATCATTAAATTAATCTGTCACCATATGCCTAGGCTACGTTTGCAAAGAGAACATTTTAATTTGATTCACAATGAAACGTTACATTTAATTTACATGTTAACAATGAGTTGTTTTGGTTATTGTTGGTGGCGTTATTGCATCCCTTTTATGAATACAAAATTGTTGTTGTTCCCTCGCGATTGGAAGCTCCTGTTGCTGCATAGGCTACGCATTTCAAAACATCGCAACGTAAAATGCCACAAAAAGCTGTTTATGAGGTCTTAGTGAGTTAGGAGTCATCTCGACTTATTTAAGCTGTTCCAGACTTAGGTGCTGCTTTTAGGTCTTAAATGCTTTGTGAATTACTTTTTGTGAAAAAAATTAGGAGTCCTAAAGTTAGGAGTGACACGCCCATTATTTTTAGGAGTTGCTCCTAAATTCGCCAGTTAGGAGCTACTTTTAGCCTTAAAATTCTTTGTGAATACGGCCCCTGAATAAAAAGGCCTAGCTTAAATGAATCAAGAGTAAGGCTAAACAAATGGCCTAGTAGCCTAATGAAACATACGGATTGATGTAGTATCTTTGTAACATTATTAAATGATTCTATTACTATGCCTACGTTTGCAAAAGAGAACATTTTAATTTGATTCACAATAATGTTACATTTAATTTTCATGTTGACAATGATTAGCCTGGTTTTGGTTGTTGTTGGTGGCGTTATTGCATGTTAGTTATGCCTACAATGCAAAATTGCTTCCTCACGATTGGAAGCTCCTGTATCTGCATCAAAACACGGCAAAATGGTTTGTGAATAGGTCATGGATTCCAGTTGCTGCTACTGGAAGAAACTGGAATCCATGCATTTCCATGCAATTATTTTTGGAATCTGATCCCTTAACATACCTGTTCATTCTTACTCGTCGCTCGACTTATCGTGACTAAATTCAAGATAGCAAACGCTAAACTTCGTGAAGATACTGTCTGTATAAATCGTCTTGTAAGTAAACTACCAGTGCTTTTTCAAAGTTCTCAATGTCTCGTTTTAAATGTCAGGGCCCTTGGAAGTCTACCAATGAAGTGTGGAGATACATTGAGCCTCGTAAATGGTGTAAAACAGTGATTTATTTGCATGGCTAGCCCGATGCCGAAGCACCACCATTAAAAAAGCTGTTGGTAGCATCGGCTAACTAGCGCCAGATTTTGGAGTGCAGGGGACAAGCCGAGATGGGCTATGAGACATACGTTCACACTCGGTATCATGTTTCAACACACTTTAGGTCAATATCACACCGGAATTCTCCTTTAATATGCTCTATATTTTGTCCAAATGATGTCTGTCTATCATCGTTGCACTCAGAGAAAACCAGAATGTTTAATTTGTCCTGCGTTTCTTGTACGGCTGCAAACGGGATTCACTCGCAGTTAACTAAATATTGCTTTATTAGGGCAGGGCAGGCATATTTCTGGCTGTTAAATTATTTCTAAACCAGTCTGCTAAAGTCTGTAGTGAAGTCTGTGTAGGGTTTTCCAGGCTCCATTTCTTTTTACAAGACACCCTGCTCACTTGAGACATCTACCGGTTGTTTGGGTTGTTGCAGCGTCGTTGCAGCATCACTGGAAAAATACAAATTAAAGTCGCGTGATCCCGTACACGGACCGCGAGTGAAGCTGGCCAAGTCGAAGCACTGCCCACTGTATATTCCTTTTGCTGTGCAGATATGTCACAGATGATGATGTGGCAGCACCACCTCTTAGGCTAAAATAAACAGACCATTGTTACACACAAATTGCAGAGAACGTTGACTGATACTAAAGCCTAAAAATTAGGGCTGTCAAAATAACTGATTAATGTTGATTAATTAATTTGAGAAAAATAACTGATTAAAAAAAATTGTGCAGATTAATCGATTCCGTATGACCTTTGACCCCGAGCCGTTCTAGTCAGTAACCATTAGACTGTAAAATAAAGGAGAGAGAAGAAAATGTGCTGCCTAGAGCATTGAATGGAACATTTACTTTTAAAAAACGGCCTGATGGTGTTTATAAAAATAAGGTGTTGATTAAAAAAAAAAGTCCTCTGCAATATCTGCAGCAAGGAATTTGCATATCACCGGAGTTCGTCAACTCTAAAGTCGCACATCAATGCAAAGAAATAGTGTTGACATTGAGGGGAGTGTTAATTTATTTTCATTGTGTCCCCTAGGTTATATCTGTGGCCTGAAATGCCTTGTATGTGGAAAAAAAAACTTCTCGAAGCACTTTTGAATTTATTTCCTCAGCATATTAGGTCATATCATAGATTATTATGGCCATTATTTGAACCGTGAAAATAATAATAAAGAGTTTTTGAACTTTAATGTCACTAATGCTGATTATTCAATGATTCATTTCAATTTAAATATTTAAAATACTTTCACAGCAAAAATTATATATGCGATTAATTTAGATTAATTAATCACAGAGTATGTAATTAATTCGGACTTGTAACCGGTGGGTTGCCGGTTCGAACCCCGACCAGTAGGCACGGCTGAAGTGCCCTTGAGCAAGGCACCTAACCCCTCACTGCTCCCCGAGCGCCGCTGTTGTTGCAGGCAGCTCACTGCGCCGGGATTAGTGTGTGCTTCTCCTCATTGTGTGTTCACTGTGTGCTGAGTTTGTTTCACTAATTCACGGATTGGGATAAATGCAGAGACCAAATTTCCCTCACGGGATCAAAAGAGTATATATACTTATACTTCTTATTTAAACATGTTAACAAAACAGGCCTCATCTTTTTGTTAAAGTTGGCATGGTAGTTGATGATAATTCCAGCTTACGCAGATCATTTCTTGGTCTATCTAGTCATTTATTGTTGGTCATTTAAAGTTGGCAGACGTGCAAGAATGGGAGGGAACCTTTCACCTTGGCAGCTTGGGCCAATGATCACACATTCCGACTGAAAACGCGATTGAGTGATTTCCGGGGCACAGGCCTCCCCTTTTTAAATATATATTAATAATCACCTTGTTGCTGGCAATAGTTTGACATTTTTGTTTGTTCTTGCACGTGCACTTTGGTGGCCTGGTATCTAGGGATGTCCCGATCCAGCTTTTTGCACTTCCGATCCGATACCGATATTGTAGCTTTTAGCATCGGCCAATACCGATACCGGCCGATCCAAGCATGTATTAAAGACTAAATATATTTACTTATTTTGTTGTTATACTCATGTTGAAAAGGGTTTTACTCTTAAGAACAACTAGCCAACTTAATTAGGTTATTTTGAATAATCCACAATGGTTGGTAATGAGAAGCTGACCTGTTATTTTATTATTTTATTATTTTATTCTTAACAGGGTTAAATAAACACAAAATAATAAATAGTCAATTAACCACACAAACTGAATTGGCATCAGTGCTCTGCTCTTGAACAACAAGAGTGTAAACCAAGGCTTAAAAAGCCATCAGTATAAAAAAAGCAAAACACACAGAAAAGCTGGGTAGAAAATGAATAGTCAATTAACCACACAAACTGAATTGGCATCAGTGCTCTGCTCAAGAGTGTAAACCAAGGCTTAAAAAAGCCATCAGTGTAAACAATATAAAAGTATATATCAAAGCAACACACACAAAACCTGAGTAAAAAATAGTCAAATTACCACACACTCACTGAATTGGCTATAACAACCCAAATAACTGTCACGCCTTCTACAGTATTGCTATCTCCTCCACACTTTACTGCTCCATCTCCATACTTCAATTTCTACTGTTTGCCCTGGCTGCAGTCTGAGCATGATGGGGAGATTCTTCTTCACAAAGGTGATCATTTCAACATGCTCAGGTGTCAGCCTGCTCCTGTGCTTATCAATGATGTGAGTCTGCGCTGAAAAGCCTCTCACTGTTCCGTTTTAAAAGCGAAACTGATGCCACAACTGGTCTGGGTTTGCTGAAGTAACCTAGGCTACAGGCTGCATTTATTACAGAAAATCAAGCAACATAGCAAGTAGGCCTATCTACACTATTGAGAGACAGGAGCTTAAATTTACCACGACAACAGCTGTCACTAATTCACATCGTCGTAGGCTGCGCCGATGCACAGACTAAACGGTAAAAAAAGCTATGATAGCCTACTGGAAGCTTCTACCCTTTTGGATGTGTAGTTGTAGGCCTAGGTGCACTTAGTTGTTAGCGATTGACCAGGTTGCTTTTTGAAATGAATTGCGTTTGTTAGGCTAGCCGATTGTAAAAATAGGGAAATTAAAGTGCGTGCTGTGCCTAAACATTACACAAACAATCTTAAATCGCGGAGATAACATTAGTTAGACAGGCAAAGCTGTCAGCAGCAACATGCATAAGAGCCTTAATAATGTAAGAGGGTCTCGCGGACACTCGCGGTCGCGGTTAACATTAGGCTATATTAATTCAACTGTGACATGAAATGTTTGCTCGATAACTTGAAATTCTTAGTGGGACATGCACAGACAAGTGGGATGCTGGACAGGTCGCTAGGTGTGTTGAAAAACGCGGACCCATTTTGGGGGGAAAGCTGAAAAAAACTGGAATGGATTACCTACATCGGTGCGCTGGAAAACACGGACCGGAGTTTTGAAAACAAACTGGATCGGGAGTCCGGATCGGGATTTTCCCGTGCAGGCCGATCCCATATTGATATGCATTTTTTGCAAATATCGGATCGGGACATCCCTACGTGGTATCTATACATATCCATCTGAATGGAATCTGGAAATATATTTAATGAATAGACGTTTTTTTATCCATAGCTAAGCAACATAGCTTCTACCACATTTCTACAGTGACGGTAAATATGTTTGAAGATGATTATGTTGGACAAATCTGAGAAATTCAACAAAAAAAATGTTAGCTGCTGTGAAGGTTCCTTAGTTATTTTAATTATTAATGGGGGAATTATTAAATCATTAAATGGGGGGAAAATGAGAACAACCAGGAGCCATGTGAGGGCTGGCCACCTGGCTAAACTGAGAAATCGGGGAAAAGGGTGACCATGAACCCACTGGTGACTCTAGCTGAGCTCCAGAGAGTGTGGAGATTAGAGTGGCTTCCAGAGGACAACTATCACTGAAACATTACACTTTAGAAGTTTTTCTTCAGTGAAAAATCCTAAAAACCCCACTCGAAAAAGCCCCTAAGGAACTCTCCGGTGGGGGCGACACAGGATTCCCTGATGAAACCAAGATTGATCCGTTTGTCCTCAATGTAAGTGTCATGTCTAGAGGAACCTCTCATTACCAGGTCATACCATCCCAAAGGTGAGACAACACAGCACTGACTTCGGAATGTTCTTGCCCTGACTTGAACCCAATTAAATATCTCTAGAGAGACCAGAAAATGGCTGTCCACAGACAGTCCTCCTCCAACCTTACAGAGCATGAGAGGATTTACAGAGAAACAGAAAAAGAGCTTGTTGTATCTTACCCAATATGACTTGGGCATGTAATCACTGGAAAAGGTGCTTCAGCCAAGCACCTTTTATTTGTAACATAAATTCTAAAACTAAAAAAAAAGTTTGTCATTATGGTAAAGACAGATCATAAGAATGCCACGATTGAATGCTTCTGGGGCTTCTGGCCAACGTGAATGAATCAACCGCTTTCACGTCAACACATGGACCATGCGTGTTGCTCAATGTTGTGATTTCCTTGGTAAATGATTATTGTTCAAGGAAGCAGTGGGTGTTTTGCCACCCTCCATAAACAGGATGTGAATTGCTTTGAATACAGGCAGGATCGGATGTAGATAAAACATTCTCTTATATGGTCTTCTGCCTTTTAAGGCGTCCTAGTGAAAGTGCTTCCTTTTGAGAGAGAATTCAGAGAATTCTGCTGTGTCAGCTAATAGCTAATAGGATGAACCAGAGCCATATAAAGGTAGAGTTGCGACAACTAATGTTCCATTTTTTTCCAACAATGGCAGCTAACGGAAGCCTCAAATAGTTCCCGGAAGTTAACAATTAATAATAGCAGCAGTGCAGTTACAGCAGTATAGACTGTTTGTAGCCAACATTTCAGACTCAGATTTACATTCCTTTGCCTTATCCGAATAATAATAACAGTAATAGTAGTAAAGTAATAGTAGGCTATCAATAGCCTAATTATAATAATAAACGATTTATGTATCGACTATGACTTTTCTGCTGCTCAGTCTTTATCAGTTCCTCATCAAATAAATTAAAAGAGGCTAAAAGCCCAATAAATGTGCCACACGTAATAGCCGAATATAAGATAACCCGCCTATCCCATTTCAATTAGGCAGCACTACACCACCACGTACAAGCCGTCATTAAGTTTTTGCGTTTAGTAGGCCTACAACTTTTATGACGTGACGTTTCTTGGGCATTTAGCTTCACCATCACGTCAAGTAACGTATGCGCAATGCTCATCTAGGCTATGGATTTAAGTGGCTTAAAGGCAGCAAAAGTGGGATATGCAACTGCTTCCCCAAAACAATTCCTCCATAACTGTGTATTTAATCGTTTCATATGTGGATAACTTTCAGTGGACTAAACAAAAGGTAAAGATTTTGTTATCACAAGGCTAGCTGGTTCGTTATATGGCGAAGCATATAGCCAGCTTTGTTTGCAGCAGTGAAGCTGAGTTTGTTGTTAACATTGTTGGTAACTGCCAGGGAATTTAACCCCAACATATAGATACAAGAACCACAACACGTAGTATGGCTTTGCCCACAAACTCTGGTACCAAGAGGATAGCCTGCTAATGTAAGGAAGAATTCCTCACACCATTCGTCTCTGACTCTGCAGCCCAAAATCTGTGTCTTTTATTGTACAGATGCACACAGAAAATAGGAAGCAAGACATAGCGACTTCATTGTGACATACAATACTCTTATCTCACCCACACACACACACACACAGGGTGCAGTTCCTGTCTGGGTGCACGCTTAACTTGTACTCTCTGTTCTTAGAACTCAGCACAACAACATTTAACTTGAACTCTCTGTTCTTAGAACTCAGCACAACAATATTTCTGCTCATTATACAATGATAATAATGATGTCCTTACAGTAACGTTTCTTCAGTTAGGAGCAGTAGCCTACTGTTTTTTTTTTTATGTTGCATTCATTTTCATTGGCAAAAGCTAGCCTAATATGCATGAGAACCTATATAGATTTGAGGGAGCTGCAACACAGCAGCCCACTGAAGGATCGTGTAAACCCCATCCCCAGAAACCAGTTTCAAACCAAGCTTGCGCTGATATGATGCATGATCACTGATCAAATTGCCATTTTCTGACAAGATGAGTACAACCATGCAGGTTCTCTGAATCTCAATTCTTTACCCTAGCATCTTAATGCTGTATTCACAGCACGGTGAATGACAAACGGTGACAAAATGCTGTTGTTTATGAGTTCATATTATTTATCAAGGACTATCACGTTTTATATGTTATTATGATCACTCGCATCGCATTACCATGGGGTTACTGTGTAGGTAATTCTACGGTTAACTTAACATGCCAACCATTACACTGGAGAGATGTTAGAAAACGTTTAAACTTTTTTTTTATTCTCAAGGATTAAAGTTCTCCATCGTAGGACGGATTTCCGTCAATTTGATTTTAGAAATGCATATTTGAGATTGATGCAGATCTGATGAGGAAAAAAATAGGAGGGGGGGGACTATCACCTTTTCTTTTCCTTTTTTAAGGCAACTACAAATATTAGGTCCGATGAATTAATGTGTGTGATGGTAAATGTTTAAAAACCTAATAGTGTCTCAATCAGTGACCGCTCAAGAAGATACGTAAGCCATGAGTTTCGCTTTGTTTATGTTGTAGCTACACGCTTGTCTCATTGGCCTGGGGCGTTTGCTTAAAAAAAGAACACGTCTGGAGGACTAACGGTCTAAAAGTTGGATTATAGTGACACAATCGAGACATCTGATGAGGTTGGCCAATCCGTTTAACTTTTTTGGATATGATACATTGTGAGCTCTATGTGTGAATTCGGAGAAGAGGCGTAGGCTGTGTTCTTTCCATGCATCGATGTAGACAATTTCTTGCAAACTCTTGTCAGGGGAGGTCATTCATTTTGGGTGTCGCTATGACTTGAACAGACAGCCTGCTATGCCACCCGATGTAACCTATTATTGTTACAGTTTTTAATCAATGCAACTAATAATATGTGTAAAGCGTATATAAATATAAGCGTAATATAAACCGTAGCCTATGCAATTTATTATCCAATATGTTATGACATGTACAGCAATGTTTTTCACAATTTGCGGTAGGTTTTGCGGAAGATTTTGACTGAGCATGTTAACATAAAATAATAATACCGTCATTATCGCAAACTGTTAAGTAAGAGGGTCTGTCGTGTTTGTGACGCACAGACAGCCTTGTAGCCTATTTTGCTTAGGCCTTCACATTTAACGACAGTAGGTTGTGTGTGTATGTTGACAAAAAATAACCATGCAATTAAAATAGTCAACTTTAAACATTGCTATAAAATATTATTAATTTATAGCACAAAACCATGACCAGTAGCCAACCAGAACCTCGCATATTAGCGTCATGATTTGTGTGCCTCTATTTGGCAAGGCCACTAGCTGTCATGGATGCGTTGTTGCTAAAGTAAGGCACAGGTGTCATAAGTTAAAAAATAAATGGAGATGGGCGACTGTTGGAAACGGGGGAGAACTACAAACTACGTTTATCTATGGCTGACCGTTTTTGCGCTCAGAAAGTAGGCTACGCATGTTCTTTCATAGCGCAACACGACCTGTCCCTCACCATATCGCAACCTCTTGTCAACCCTATACAATCTGATGCTGAAGACAAAAGCGTCCTCTCCAGATTGTCGTTATTAAATGTGCAGACCTCCTGCATGAGCACACACAGTATTGCTGCTCATTGGAAATCTGAGTTGTCTGTAAAACTCAAAATTACCACGTTTTCATTAAATGCGGATGAGGCAACAAATGGAAATATTAACAATATCTCGAATGTTCTGATTCATTACTTTGATGAGGAAATGGGAAGTCTTGCAAACTTGATTTTATAGATTTTACTTGGTGTTGAATTGCATATTAACAAGAAAAGAAAAAAATCTCCCCTTTTGGCCTGAAGTAATTAAATAAGAGTGTAGTTAAAGCCCTTCTACAATATTGCTGCAGTAGAAAAGAACGGCAATGGCTTGTCAGCAATGGTCAGGGATGGTACTGAAATATTGTTTTGTTCATCAGGAAAACTCAGTCTCAATCAAAAACAATTCCAATTCGCCTTATTCACATGGCGGCCATTGGCGGCTAAAACGAGGCTACAGGGAACACAAACGGATTGTTATGTTCTATGCATTCACCTGTAGGTGGCATTAATTATATAGTAAGTGTACCCTTGTAGCCTCGTTTTGGTTTAAACAATGGCCGCCGTGTGAATAAGGTGAATACTCCCTTTACTTTGCTGTTTGCATCTTTTTTTACATTAAAAATCAATAGGTCACGACCGCAAAAGGGGTGCTATCTCTATCGATAGATATGAACAACGTATAACTTATGGCCTGAAAAAAGTTCAGTCAAACGATTTTTTAATCCCTGTATTCTCCCGAGACGCTAGCTACTTAAGGTAGTTCGCTCATTATCTCAGATCAGTGAAGAACAGAAAACGTTGGGGAGAAAACTCAAACAAGTTAATGTTAGACTTAGACTAGCTTACAGTTTCTCGTTGCAAAATTAAAATCTCCATGCGTTTTTGTAGGCAACATGCAGTCTCAAAAACACTGTTTACAGCTCTTGAGTCACGTACTAGGTCATTTTTTTAATAACGATAATTTAGATAGGCCTAGGCTATACTTATGGGGTGGGTGCTATTGCGTTTTCTAAAGAATCTCCCGTCTTGGTTTTGTACAGAAATTAATATTAAGTGACACATACGTAAAAGCGAGAAAAAAGGTCACCTTCCGATTTTTAGCAGGCTACGGTCTGGAATTTAATATTGTTGTAATGCTAGGATAACTACACAGTTTACACAATAATTACACTGTGTTATAAATATTGTATATCAATGCATTTATTGTCTGTCAATTAATCAAAATTGTGGCTCTGTCTCTCATTGAACAGTAACTTATTTAATGCATTCTAATCCATTGTCAATCACTTCCGGGAACTTTTTGAAGTTTACATGAACCACGTGACCTTAACGAATTTTGAACACCCATTGTCGCAACTCTACCTTTATATGGCTCTGGGATGAACATGCCACATTCTCCTTCAGCTCTTTACATGTACACATACCAAACAATTATTCCATGAGATACACTGCAAAAAATGAATTCTAACCAAGTGTTAATAATCTTCTATTAAGATCAAAGAATCTATTTGGTATTGTTTTTAGTATGGAAAGACTTACTAGTGCTCTCCCATAAGATCATTTTGACTTAAAGGAGAATTCCGGTGTGATATTGACCTAAAGTGTATTGAAACATGATACCGAGTGTGAACGTATGTCTCATAGCCCATCTCGGCTTGTCCCCTGCACTCCAAAATCTGGCGCTAGTTAGCCGATGCTACCAACAGCTTTTTCAATAGTGGTGCTTCGGCATCGGGCTAGCCATGCAAATAAATCACTGTTTTACACCCATTTACGAGGCTTCCTTTCTTCCAGTAGCAGCAACTGGAATCCATGCATTTCCACTGAATTATTTTTGGAATCTGATCTCTTATCATAACTGTTCATTCTTACTCGTTGCTCGACTTATCGTGACTAAATTCAAGATGGCTGCAAACGCTAAACTTCGTGAAGATACTGTCTGTATAAATCGTCTTGTAAGTAAACTACCAGTGCTTTTTCAAAGTTCTCAATGTCTCGTTTTAAATGTCAGGGCCCTCGGAAGTCTACCAATGAAGTGTGGAGATACATTGAGCCTCGTAAATGGGTGTAAAACAGTGATTTATTTGCATGGCTAGCCCGATGCCGAAGCACCACTAATGAAAAAGCTGTTGGTAGCATCGGCTAACTAGCGCCAGATTTTGGAGTGCAGGGGACAAGCCGAGATGGGCTATGAGACATACGTTCACACTCGGTATCATGTTTCAATACACTTTAGGTTAATATCACACCGGAATTCTCCTTTAATTTAAGAAGACCTTGACTTATTTTAAGGAGTCTTATGAAGACAAATTTACTCAACGCACTGGCAGACAAATTTGCTTGTTTTTAGGACAAATTTGCTTAACGCACCAGGCAATGTGCTTAAGCACATTGCCTGGTGTCCCTTTAAGCTGAATTATTATAGAATTGAATGTCCCATGTACTGTCATCCTGGTGTGATGCTGAAGAGGCCTTAACCATTTAAAGACATTTTTTGTTTTTATTCCCGAAGTGCATTTCTTTTGAGAGTTTTGTAGAGAAACTCTCCCTGCATCATCAGTACTGTCAGAGATGTTCATTAACCTTGCATGTTGTAACAACATAACAAGTGGTGCCTGGATACATTTAAGCAAACACACGTGTGGCAGTGGGAAGAGGGTCTATAGACAAATATTCCACCTCTCATTTCTTTATTCTTCTTTTGTGCAACTGCATAGTTACCTGAGAGGGGCTACTTGTAATAATAGTCCTTATCAAGCTTCTTGCGTCCCTCCCTGTCAAGTTGATGAGGTTTTTCAAGTTAAATCAAATATGAAAGCGTACAAGTTTGAAAACATGAAGCGTGTAAGTTTGTCTGACTGACCAACATCTGAGAATTACTGCTGCCAAAGAAAAAGATCCAGGCAGTATTGCCACATCAAGGGAATGTTTTAAAAATGTGGTTTTGTGCCGGAATCCCCGTCCCATGTCTCGACTTGCCGGAATATCATTACCGCTCATTTACCCATGCCCATTGTCAACTATGTGACATACATGTGTGATGATGAGGCACTTGACATGTACTGTAGGTACAGTTGTGTTCATAAGTTTACACACCCATGTTAAAGTTGACTAAAAAGAGGAATAAAAAAATCATCTTTTGGAAATTGATCTTAATACCTTAATTAAAATAATGAGGGAAAAATCCAACCTTTAAGGACACCAATTTTCTTTGTGAATGAATAATGTATCGTAAATAAATAAATGTTCTTCCTTTTCCTTAAAACCACATAATTTTTATTGTCCCACCGGCGAGACGGTTACCCCCTCCCCCACCTCCCCCAAACATTCTAAATCAATTGTATGCACCATATTGCTATGTAGCATAGTAATGTTATACACCATTTCAAAGCTTTGACTCTTGGGATTCCAAAAATTGCCCCCCCCCTCTCTGCTTTTGGTGCTACCCTGACTGTAGATAATAAGTAGATGCAACAAATTGGGTACTGAAATATTCACAAGAATCCATAGAAATTGAATCTTCATGTTGTGTTATCCAATATTAGTTGTACAGATGTATAGTCTATCTTATAAACACTCATTGAACCAACAAAGTAAATGCAAAAAATAGAGACTTTTTTGTAATTATTCCATATTTTGTGTAGTCAGTCTATATCAGAACACCTGACATACAATCTAAATAGTTCACAAGAAACCTCAAAGTGTTACCTTTCATTTGAGACCAGGATTATGCTTCTACACAATGGGGTTCATGTGCAGTAAGCATTTGATTGTCAATATGTATTTTGGATAAAAAAAAGTCCTATGGGGAGTTTCCATAGGCATTTTACAAAACGCATGAGCATACCTTGGCAAATAATAGTCTAAAGCACTCATATTTTCATTCTATATTGATCTACTTTTGCACACAACTTCACAAGACCTGGTGCTAGGGCTCAGTTGTGTTTCTAAGTGATATCAAGTGACCTAGAGGGCTGAAATGTGGTCAGTTCAGAGATGCTTGTAATCCGGCAGAAAGAAAAAACTATATTCTAGCCTCTGTAACTCTTTGTGAGTACATCACACATTTATTTTGACTGATTCCTACAAAAACTAGAGGTTCTCAGCTTTCTATAGAGGTCCAACATTTGATGGTAGGCCCCAAAAGAGGTGGGAACAATGCCCTTGTAAATAGGCACAGTGCAATTTCAGGCAAAAACTTGACATTTGTATTGAGATTTAAAGAGTTTAAAATACAGGGGGCATATGTATACACACCCATACAGTATGTTAAATTCCCATAAAGGCAAGCAGATTTTTATTTTTAAAGGCCAGTTATTTCATGGATCCAGGATACTATGAGAGAAGGTTTTTTTATTCTTCTTTTTAGTCAACTTTAGCATGGGTGTGTAAACTTATGAGCACAACTGTACTTCTTAACAAGTTAACAACTCAAAAGTCATACCCAATTTGGAAGAGAAGCCATGATCTTAATGTAACTAGGGCAAGTTGACTTAATGTAGCTAGGGCAAGTTCCGACAACTTTCTGACAAGAATTCAGTTACACAAATGTATACATTTGGATCAACATGTGAAATAGTTCATACATGCACAGAGGGACACATATACACAGGGATTTAAGTATAAGTATATATACTTTTTTGATCCCGTGAGGGAAATTTGGTCTCTGCATTTAACCCAATCGGTGAATTAGTGAAACACAAACAGCACATTTCCATTTAGGTTTGAGATACACAAGAGTTAATCCAGAAAAAAAGTCATCACATAAGATATACATATTTTCGCACACAAACATGCAGACAGACACACACACACACACACACACACACACACACACACACACACACACACACCTTGATCATGCCGTGACTAGTAAAGCATTCCTCGCAAGGATTACAGAAGAAAGGGTGATGTTCTCTGAAATGAAGGCTGATTGCTGATGGCACACATAGACATTATCTCACAATGAAATTCTTTCTGGTATAAGCAGTGAACTTTAACTTTAGTTAATGATTTATGACTCTGAAAGTACTTGTGTGAAGGTGATTTTGTCCTTTTTCCACCAATTTTTTCTCTTAATGTTGTAATGTGTTTTAATATACTTTGACAATTTTACAGATAAGATATGCCTTTGCTGGCACTTGCAGGCTGAAGAGGTTCATAATTTAAAATACCAGAGTGGCACTGGCAGGCACAGCCATGTTTGCTCTCTACATAACATAGTCTTTCTGTTATTGATGTTTCCAAAGCATTTGATGGTCTAATTTGGTTTTTGGTAGCCTAGAAATCTAGACGCACCCAAGTGGCAGCATATTACATTTGCTGCCAGGGCTAGTCTAGCAACTCTCCGTTGGCTTGTGAGCTGGAAAAATTAAACTTCTATCAGGCCAATCAAATCGTGTATAGAGACGTTAGGCGGGCTTAACATAATGGTTGATGGCAGAGTTACAACGGTTTGACTTGAATTCCCTGCTACTTGAAAACAAAGAAGATGGATGTTGCTGTTGGCGAACAGCGTGACACAAGTTAAACCTTTTTTAAGTTGGCAAAAGTTTGAACTAGCCAACTAGCTCCGCTGGTGGGAAAACGCATGGGACTCATAGCGCTGTCCTATTGCGTACAGAGGGAATTTGAAAGAACCGATTATCCCGCCCCTCGGACTGAGTAGCTGCCAATGGTGAGTGCCCAGACCCTACATTTTAATGGGTCTGGCTCGTCAGGCTAGGTTTTTGGTTGACAACATTAACTAATGTGTGGGGTTGAAGATATTTCTAATCATGTGATTGTGTGGGAGATATATACTATAACATGTTGTATCCAAATGACATATGATATATCAGCCAGAATGTCCCATTTACCACCTCATTCATGCATTATGCTCACATTTTAAAAGCATTATAGAGTTTTTGTCTAAAACTAGCCAGCTTCATAGCAACAATCATATCAATCCCAACAAGAAACAGACCACTCTTGAACTCCATTGTTACTGTTGTTACTTAATGAATGGCTTCCTTCCTGTTGACTTGTAAGGGGATGCAACTGTGACCATCGCCCACAGATGCACTCCTCGCGACCAGCTTGCACATCACTGCCGGTTGGCGGACATCGTCATTGCCGCTGCAGGTTGGTTGAGGGCAGTTGCACCAGATCGGGCCAATATACCATTGATAAATACATGTAACATGTGAATACGAATGTGATTTTAGATAAAATTTCTATGATAGAGTGCTTAAATATGTACCATTGTTTGGCGAGTGTAGAGTTGGTTTATAATTCGCCTTATTCACCTGGCGGCCAGAACGAGGCTAAAGGGTACACTTGCCATTACACCTCAGTCCAGCAGATGGTGGTGGTAATGCACTCCGTTTGCAAACTGCCAAAAAAAAACCTTACCGAAAAAGAAGAAGGGTTCACTGCCCTGTTCTTCTTCAGTAAGGTTTTTTTTAGCAGTTTGCAAACGGAGTGCATTACCACCACCATCTGCTGAACTGAGGTGTAATGGCAAGCAAAATGGAGTGTAGTATTCAGAAGGGGCCTCAATATCTGCCTGCTGCAGATGGATATGGTCATTAAAGTGTTTAGATAACCTGGAATTTTGTGTTTGTTTCAGGTGTTCCACAGCTAATAACGGCAGACATGGTAAAGGAGGGAGCTGTTGTCATTGATGTGGGCATCAATCGCATCCATGAGACCGGTTCTGGTAGGATCCGCCTGGTTGGAGATGTCGACTTTGAAGGTACACATAGACAGTGGAGATACAAGGGTATTGGCTTATTGTGGTGATGTTAGAAGTATATGTATCACCTTGTCACTTTAATGATTGTTGTCCAGCTTTTATATAGAAATGTAAGAAAAGGGCCAGCAACCACCACGTATGTCACACTGTGAAGTGAGTCTGTAACAACGCATTATGTAATAACACGTCATTATGTAATAACTGCCACATTATGTAACAATTAGGGGGCAGCCGTGGCCTACTGCTTAGCGCTTCGGGCTTGTAACCGGAGGGTTGCCGGTTCGAACCCCGACCAGTAGGCATGGTTGAAGTGCCCTTGAGCAAGGCACCTAACCCCTAACTGCTCCCCTAGCGCCGTTGTTGCAGGCAGCTCACTGCGCCAGGATTAGTGTGTGCTTCACCTCAATGTGTGTACACTGTGTGCTGAGTGTGTTTCACTAATTCACGGATTGGGATAAATGCAGAGACCAAATTTCCCTCACGGGATCAAAAGAGTATATATACTTATACTTATACTTACTTATACAATCTGCAGCATTATGTAATAAACTGCTGGATCGCAATATGTAATACATTTTGCCGCATTATGTAATAAGTTATTACATATTGCAGCTGTTATTACAAAATGCGGGTACTGCGGTAAAAAATGGACGAAAATGTAATAATATGTAACAACCAACCAAAATTGACATCTTCATTGATAAGAACAGCATAACAATGTGTATTTTAATCAAAATTCATTGTAATCATAGGCGAGGAGTTGAAAGTGTTCAAATATGGCCTATTTCTTCACGCAAAGGCCGACTGACTGTCACTAGCTCTGAATGAAAAAATAAAGCAATAGTGATATTGAGGAAGAAACGTGAAAGAAAGGGCAGTGAACATTATCTTAAACCTCAACTTTTACCTATTCGGCATTTCTCATTTTTCCGACACCATTGCTCCGAAGCCTAATTAATCCGACCATTGCATTTTTGACAAGTGTCAGGAATAGGCTTGGGTAGACTTAGAAGCCTAGCCAAAATTCCGTCTGTGCACACAAGCATGGGCAGATTATGAACTTTCGGGCCCTTGGACCCAGATGTATTAAGGGCCCCCCACTTATTGTCGTATATGTGGGAGGGGGGGTTTGGGGGTCCTCCCCCAGAAAATGTAATAATTAATTAATTTGTTTTATGTGATTTCTTGTATTCTGGCGCATTTTGGGGAAGGCCAATACTAAATTTAATCAGATTCATAGCCTACATCCTGATTTGTTGATATTGAGGCAATGATTCCATGCAAAGGCTTGGGCTTCAGGGCCCCCTGACCCCTTGGGCCCCTGGGCCTGGGCCCGGTAGGCCCGTGCAGTAATCCATCCCTGCACACAAGGCTTAAGTTAAAGAATACAAATGCCTGTGTCTCCCGTGTTTTGCCGGTATGACCACCTTCCCCCTATTGCGTTCGTTTACTTTTTGTGAATGAGCCTCTGCTGTGCCTGTTAGTTTCAAGAATCTCTATAAAGCACTGGATTGATTAACCTAGCCTATTGTCGCCGGTGCCACCCTGATGAGTGATAAAGTGATCAAGTGATTCTTGATCGGTGATTGTTTTGATTGGCGGTGTTGGGGAGAACAGTGGTAGCACTTTTTTATATTACAAGATTCACTATTATAGCACTGTCATGATGCCAATGTACTGGGCCTAGGCCTACGTTACTGCGCTTATTTTTATGACTGCATCAGCCAGCTCAGTCTTTTTTTTTAAGTATATTTTTTGGGGCTTTTTATGCCTTTAATGATAGGACAGTGGAAAGTGACAGGAAGCGAATGGGAGAGAGTTGGGGAGGGATCCGGAAAGGACCACGGGGCGGGAATCGAACCCGGGTCACCGGCGTATGGTGCAGTCAGTTGCGCCACAGCTGGGGCCAGCTCACTCTTAAAGGAGAATTCCGGTGTGATATTGACCTAAAGTGTGTTGAAACATGATAGCGAGTGTGAACGTATGTCTTATAGCTCATCTCGGCTTGTCCCCTGCACTTCGAAATCTGGCGCTAGTTAGCCGATGCTACCAACAGCTTCCAGTAGCAGCAACTGGAATCCATGCATTTCCACTGAATTATTTTTGGAATCTGATCCCTTATCACACCTGTTCATTCGTACTCGTCGCTCGACTTATCGTGACTAAATTCAAGATGGCGGCTAACGGTAAACCTCCTGAAGGTACTGTCTGTATAAATCGTCTTGTAAATAAACTGCCAGTGCTTTTTCAAAGTTCTCTATGTCTCGTTTTAAATGTCAAGGCCCTCGGAAGTCTACCAATGAAGTATGGAGCTACTTTGAGCCTTGTAAATGGTGTAAAACAGTGATTTATTTGCATGGCTAGGCCGATGCCCGAGGTACCACAACGAAACACTGTGTTGGTAGCATTGGCTAACTAGCGCCAGATTTCTGAGTACAGGGGACAAGCCGAGGTGAGCTATGAGACATACATTCACACTCGGTATCATGTTTCAACACACTTTAGGTCAAAATCACACCGGAATTCTCCTTTAACCAGGTTATCCTCCATGATCATTGTGAAATTGGAATAAAATTAGACAATCACCTGACATTCACCACATAACAAGAAATGCCAGCATGCATCCACATTTGTCACTAAACACCTTTTTACGTGAAATTTCCAGCTCCTTAACCACTACACTACCACTAACTACTTTCACTAATTAATTTTATCCTTCGATGCCTTTGACCACACTTTTAACTATTTTTCTGAAGCATTTGTTTAGTGTCTTTAGATCCTGCCTCTTTTGAGAACCCTGTCTATTCTACAATACTTGTTTTCATGTAGTTTGTGTGTGTGGCTATCTTTCCTATAAATGTGATATAATATAAAATCTCTTAAAATTCCTTTAACCCATTCGCGCTGGATGCTGCATGACGCAACATTCTATCTCCCGCCTGATGCTGCATAGCGCAACATTGAATCTCCCGCTTGATGCTGCATAGCGCAGCATGCTTTTTATTTCATGTTTCTAGGTGCTACAGAGGCTTAGATATTAAATTTTGGTAGACGTTGACAATTTTTAGTATGTTTTCAGAAAACCCTCAAGAAATAAGGTTATTTATCAATGTAAATATACAGGTCACACAAGCACAAGTTTAAACTTCATGTAACTGTTAAGACTATATAAATATACAACACAACTACCTCTATTTTTTTATATATATGTCCTATATTTCTATTTTGATACATACATGTTCTATATTTCAGTCTTGCACTTTAATTTAATGTTTATTGTCTATGGCTATGTCTATAGTATGTCTATGTCTGTATTTAAAGCATGTCTATGTCTGCATGGGAAAGTAAGAAACGAAATTTCAATTCTTTGTATGACCAGTGCATGTAAAGAAATTGACAATAAAAGCCGACTTGACTTGACTTGACTTATTTAGTCTAGAATGCCATAGGATTCTATAGGCGTTTTTAGCAGGCATTTTAGGAGTAAATGGGTTAAAGGAGAAGCACAAAACACCTTCAGTGCCATGCCTCAAACTTTCTCTGATCCTTTATTACATTTTCTGTACCTTCGTGTCTTGACACATCAGATATTTTATTCAAATAATGTTGTAATACTGATGGATGGCAATGGCTCATTTCAAAGGAGAGGGAGAGGGATGAGATGGTGGTGGAGGAGTAAGGTGGAATGTATGATGGAGAAATCTAGAAAAGGCTGGGTAGGGAGTGAGGGAGGGTAAGAAAGAATGTCTGATTTTTTTTTTTCTTCTGTTGCAGGTGTGCAGCAAAAAGCAGGCTTTATTACTCCAGTTCCTGGAGGGGTTGGTCCAGTGACCATCGCCATGGTGATGAAAAATACTGTTACTGCAGCAAGAAATGCTTTGGCACACTGAAACATGGAAACAGACAAACACACCGTACACATATTACACCGTGACAACTATTATAAGTATTCAATGCTTGAAGAAACAGACAAATGTCTGATGGAACCAGATGACAAAACGTATCACAGATTTTTCTGTGCCACTCTGTGTGTGTAAATGTGAGGTCTGAATGATCTGTATATGTCTGTTTATGTTGTGTTTTATTTATGGGGTATTAGGGTAGGCCAATATTAATGCTTATTAAGAGGTCATTTTGTTCCAGTGTCCATGGTATGCTTGAATATGCTTGTTGTTAAGAAATAGTTTTGAAATGTTGTTATGGTGAAGTCATGGAGAAATGTCATTCTGATATTGTTAAATGAGAATATAGAGCCTCTGTTGTACCAAACTGGGATCTGGGATATTGGTTTCTGTACAATAAAACATCAGGTTATTCACACATTGT
The DNA here is from genome assembly GCF_018492685.1 of Alosa sapidissima. Taxonomy (NCBI): domain Eukaryota; kingdom Metazoa; phylum Chordata; class Actinopteri; order Clupeiformes; family Clupeidae; genus Alosa; species Alosa sapidissima. The sequence continues at coordinate 24,500,885 of NC_055964.1, read as the reverse complement.
TGACTATGCTATTGCATTTCGTTGGGGCTTGTTGTCAGACATACAATTTCCATGTAGTAAAACCTTAATATAAATGTAAAATACAAAATGTATACATATTAACATACCTAAAGTACACACTATAGCCAACAACTTAAGTGTCCTTAGCAAAGATGTGAGATGTGGTAGTGTCTTGTATGTCATCCTGAACCGCAACTTATAGTATGTAAGCCATATAGGTATTTAATTACCTCATGAAATCTGAAGCACAAAGGAACATGCATGTCAAAGTCGTGAAGAATCTGGCTTTCACTCATTGTAGACTTGTGAAGGTCCTAAACATGTTCTTCCAACCATTGTGTGGTTCAGGAGTAAGAAACAGCAATTTAGACTGTTTCTCAATAAACAAAATAGAGAAGGAAATGCTTAATACTTTCCTTCTCTATTTTGTTTATGTTTTGGTGGGTATTGCTGCTATGAAGTTTTGTGGTACTTGTCTCGTGCCAATACACATACTTCACATTGTTTATCCTACAATATTAACCCTTGGGCGAATCACCCCCAGGTTGGTGTTAATACTAGTCACCAATTACATTCCTGAGTGAAATTGCCTTGGTACAAATATCACTGTTTTTCTTTCCTGTTAAACATGTCTATGTAAACATATGACAAGGGTTTGCACAAGTAAGATTTAATAATGACTGGAGGAATACCAGTTTTTTCTAGTTTTTAACTGACTGGCATAGACATATCTGTCTTTGACTTGATAAAAATATGAAGTGTACTGTTACTATATACGGCATATAGTTCAGTTTCTAAGTGTATGGACCACAGACAGCCCCTGCTTTTATATGTATTTTATACTAATACAGTATGTGTACATACTACATATTAATACAGCATTAACCTACTCATGTTAAATGAGAGATAGGACCTGATGTTCTACAAAGTGGGTATAGAGATCAACTTAATTAAAGTGCTTGTAGCCCTATTATATATGCAGTTATATGCAGGGGATGGCTGTGCGCCATCAAATTAACTGAACAATGAGTCAAACATTAAACAAATCTGTGGAAAACTGATCTTCATCCACAAGAAAGTGTCTTTCTCAATCTTTGGAATTACTTTTACCTGAGGCGAATGCTTTCACCTCCATGAATGTGTGTGTGTGTTGGAGGAAGCGTTTATGGGTGAATGATTCTTCTTTGCTGGGGTGTAGTCTCTGCATGCTGCAGTCCTGAGGGCACAGGAAATGATGCGTTTTAACATACTGGCAAATATTTCAGCTCCGGATTTGAAGCCCTGTGATTGGTTGACTCGTGTATCCACAGAAAGTATAAATCCCATTCCCCAAGCGGTAAATTATAGGGAAAACACAGGACTGACATCTGAGAAAAGCCAGCAGCTGCCGGAAAAGACTGAAGTTGAGAAGTTCAACAATTAAGTGCTCAGAATCTCCAGTGAATTTCTCAGCAAATCTACACAGCACAAGCAATGACTCTACAGACATTTCACCTATTTCTGCAGCATGGTGAGTATCAACACACACACACACGCACACATACACATTGTTTTGGGATGTTGACTGAAACTATAATGCATTAAACATTTTGATGAAATCTGGAATCCTGCAGTATCTGCGTTTGCTGCTATGGCTCTCCTCATGACTTTGAGTGGAGAGTCCACAGAGATGCCACAGGGCAGTTTGTCTGCTGCACAGAACCATTCAGCAACGTTGGAGAACTCTACTTCTAGCCAAGGTATCTAAGACTGTACATATGTGCCTTCCTTTTGTTTTGTTTTCCAGGAGAGAGTTTCAGAAATCCAAAAGGTTTTAATCAGGAGAAAGTTTTTTGGGGATATACCTGCTTGCAGAGAGCAAACTGCTCATCACTGTCCTGTAGGTGTCAGTTCAATGAGCACATTCCAAGAAAGCATGGTGTTTATACACTGTCCATTTGCTGGACATACACTGTCCTAGCTCTGTAAATGTAAAATAATCATAGAGGCTCGGACCAAGTCATAAACTATTCCAGCCAACTATTCCAGCCAGCCTTGGACAGAGGAAAGGGAGTAATAGATCTGTTGAGCTTAAATAAACTTTTTGCCATCATTGCAGATGGTACCATTTCAGGTGTATGTTTATGTTTGTGTGAGGGAAACTTAAACCACATGCTGGTTCCGCATCAACAGATGTACAATGGACTCTGAGATGGTCCTTATTTTTCCTCATTATCCCTCCTTTTTTCCAGAACTTGAGATGCCAAGAGTTCTGAAGTTGCAGAGATCTTGCACATCAGATCACAATGACTTTTGTATGAATGGTGATTGCCATTACATCCCAGATACAGACACACCAAGCTGTAGGTAAGAACTTAAGAAGTGAATAATTACCAAACTACCCACTATTTCATAAATCACTGTCAAAATAGAACCAATGTGTCAGTTTTAAAAAGTATACCATATAAATTAATTGTGTGTGTGTGTGTGTGTGTGTGTGTGTGTGTCTAGATGCCCTCCCACACATGTTGGGGAACGTTGTGAACACCTGTGGCTGACTGTAGACCAGCAGGGCCAAGCTAGTCCTGAGGAGATCATTGGCATCTGCCTGGGTGTGGCATTGCTGCTGGGCTGTCTCACTGGCGCCATCTACTGTTGTGTGAAGAAAAGGTAAGCCTACTCTGAAATTCAGATTGGTGCACTTTTGGAACTCACCCCTGGTATCTCCTCACATCACTGACTAAAAGCACAGTGACTCACATGTTGAGGATTTCATGGTCAAACTTGTGACATACATTTAGAGTGTACTTGGGATACAAGGTTGTCTGTGACATTTGTGAAAGATGATTATGTTGATAAAGATAAACAAGTAAAGCAATATGATGCATTTCTAATTCTAATTTTGAGGCGGACTGATTCTGGTGTTTTGACATGTTTTTTATATGTTTTATTACAGATGTAAGAGGGAGTCTCTCCCATATAAAACCTATGATGGCAAAGAAGATGTTTGACTGAACCCTACACTTCATTTCACTTCACTTGTTTCACTGAACTTATTTATTGATAAATTAATTGTCATGTATTAGATATTTAATATTTCTAATAAACTTACTAAATATACTTGCCCTGTCTGTGTTAATGTATGATTTAACCACATGGAAAGAATGTTGTTAGTTGTGTCATGTTCAGTTCATCATGTGCAACAGCTCAGTAGGCTACTGTTACCGGTACTTTTGTTATTGCCGAAAGAACTGCCTTTAATGTTTAAATAGCACAGGGTGGGATCAGCCGCAACTCCTTTAATCACCCAACAATGTTGGCAACATTATTCTGTTTTATGTGTTGCAACCACACATTCTGACATGTTAGTATTTTATACTGTAGGCTACTCAAACAGTTCTTTTCTATCTCTGGCTTATTACCATTAATGTGGCAACAATAGTCTGTTTACCATAAACACCCCCTTTGAAAGTAGCTGAAATGTTCCAGTGGAAAATGTATAGTATAAGGCAGAAAGGAAGTAAAGCATTTTGTAGATTGAAAAACTACTAGACCATCACTCTAATATGCTGAAATAATTTGCTAGGACGCAACTATACAAAACTCTACAAGTAGCCTACCAAGAGGAAAACTGATGGTGTTTTGAATTGCTCATATAGGGGCCTACAAATCGTCAAATGCACACATTGGATGTTAGCTAGACGTCCTTGTTGTTATAGTGATGATATCCTCAAGCCTCCTCTCAACCAAATGTTCTTTTCTATCTTAGTTTGCATCATATGTCGTCAAGGGACCAATTTAGTCTATAGTCTTTGATCTTTCATCTAAGTATCAGGGGAGTTCACTGTCCTATTTAAACCTGCTCATGATCCAGAAGCGCTAAACACGCTAAACTAAAGGAAGTTATTAGGTTATTATTATTATTGGTAGTAGTATTAGTAGCATATTATTGCGTCTGCAAATCCCATTTTTGTTAAAACTGGGCAATAGGTAGGATAAGCGCTTTTGCGCGTGACCAGCGTCTCCTCGTTCCCGTCTGCGCGCCACTGATCTGCTGAGTCCCTTCGCTGCTCATTCGTTTTTCAACAGCACGGGTTGGGGGTTATTGTTTGTGCAAGGATACCGAGACCAAGGACTCTAATACGCGTTTCTCTGCTTTTCTGGCATTATTTGATGGACTGACGCTCACCTGCATGCACCCAATCCCCGGCATAATGAATGAAACGATGATAGCATAACGGGACCTGCATTTTACTTACACAAATAACTTACACGCACACACGCTCATATTCCATTCACACACTCACACACAAACACACACACGGACGCACGCACGCACAGAGACTCTGGGTTAATTAGCCTCTTAGATCTGAATTACACGCGCTCTCGAACAAAAGGGAGTGCAGAAGGAGAAGTTAAGCTGTCGGCAACCTTACCTCTTGCACATTCTACAGCAATTCGAGGAACGCTAGTAGAACTTTCTAGTTCAGTTTTGCAGATCTGGAGGAATCACGGCATATAAATAAATGAATTTCGATCAGATTCTATCTGCTGTGGGTGGCTTTGGTAGATTTCAAAAGATTCTGTACGTATGGATCTGTCTCCCGCAGATCCTGTTGGCTTTTCACATGATGGCCAGCATCTTTACCGGCGCTACGCCTCCGCATTGGTGCCGGGATTCGCCATCGTCTCCCGAATCTGATCCTGGAACGGCGGGTAACATCTCTGATACCGGAATGGCAAACCAGAACTTGACCGTCTCTTTCTTCCTCAAGCGCACGCAAGCCTGTGGACTTTTTGTCAACCATAGCAGTTCTGCCTCGTGCAGTCATGGATGGGAATACAGCCGCGAGATATTTCACAGCACCACTGTCACCGAGGTCATGTAACTTTCCTTTCATTTAATAGTTTATCACAAATGGACTATTCCCCACACCGCCAGCACCACCACTATCACAAAAAAAGTGTAACATCAGTATTGGAATTTCACATGGCATTCAATTGTTTAAGTGACTATATCAATGAAGTGTGTTGTTTTGTGTTGCTTATACATATGCAGTGGGATTTGGTTTGTGACAGAGCCAGTCTGAACAGTCTTGGGTCCTCCATCTACATGCTGGGTTTATTAGTTGGAGCAGCTGTGTTTGGAGCAATGGCTGACAGGTATAGTACTCCATTCATATACTATCCAAGCTTTCACATACACCTTTACACTACAGTGTACTTCTCTTCTAGATACACCTTTACAATACATTGTACCTCTCTTCTAGATCCACATTTACACTACATTGTACCTCTCTTCTAGATACACCTTTACAATACATACCTCTCTTCCACATACACCTTTATACTACAGTGTACCTCTCTACTCCTCCTCACTTATCTTCCCTGTCTTCCTGGTGTTTGTTTATGCCTGTTCCACACTCTCCCTTCCATCCCCCTCACTGCTTTGTCACTTGCATTTTATCTCCCTCCCCCCTTTGCTCCTTGCCTTTCCTCCTCCCCTTTCACCTGTTTCACTTCCTCTGGTCCTCCATCCCTCTCTCCCTCTCTCTCTCCCAGGTATGGACGTAGGTTCTGCTTGCTATTGTCTCTGGCGCTGCAGGCTGTGTTTGGCATCTCTGTTGCTTTTGCTCCCAACTTCCCCACATACGTGCTGCTGCGCTTTGTGCTGGGAACCACCATCTCTGGAGTCATCATCAACGCCTTTGTGCTGGGTTAGACCACGTGTGCACATACTCATAAACAACACACCCACCCACATGCACTATACCAAGAGGCCACAGGCACTAGACAGAGCAGTTGGAAGTCACCCATATTGATTTGTATGAACAATGCCGCTTGAAGAAATACACTGTATGACAAAACTATTGGGACGTCTGCCATTACACCCACAGTAGCTTCAATGACATCTCATAATAAATCCAGTTTGTCTCTCCTTTATGGCTGTAACAGCTTCCACTGTTCTGGGAAGCGATTCCTCAAAATGTTTTGCTCATTCAATCAGAGGAGTATTGTGGGATTTTTTACAGTCTATGGGTCAGGCACAGATGTTGGACAATAAGGCCTGGCTCGCAATCTCTCTTCGTCCTTAAAGGTTTCATGATTTAGCGAACCCTGTTCTTTGCAAGTCAGTCAAGTTCTTCAATACCAAAATCACTTAAACATGTCTTTACGGACCTTGTTTTTTACACTATGTACAGTCATGCAGGTGGAAGGGTTTTTTCAGGGGTTGGGCCTGGGTAAGTGAAGGGAAATGTTTCAGTATACCAAGACATTAATGTTTCAGTATACCAAGACATTTGTGGACAATTAAATGCTTCCAACTTGGGAACAGTTTTAGGAAGTCATTTACAGTTCCAGCATGACTGTACCCCAGGGCACAATGCAAGGTCCATAAAGACATTGTTGGGCGAGTTTGGTGTGGAAGAACTTTACTGGCCCACTGAGGACCGATTTCTCTATGCCATCAAACACCTTCGAGATGAACTAGTAGAGAGAGCCAGGCCTTCTTATCTCACAGCAGTGCCAGACATCACAAATATTCATCTGAATGAATAGACACAAATAACCACAGACACTCTAAAATCTTGTGGAAATCTTCCCTAAAAGAGTAGAAGAGTAAAATCTTGTGGAAATCCTCCCCAAAAGAATGTAATCTGCTACAGCTGGAAATGGGGGCCAACTCCATATTAAAACTATGGATTTTGAATGGATGTCATTTAAGTTGCCGTGGATGAAATGGCAGGCGTCTCAATACCCTTATCTATATCCTGTATTTGGAATTATACAGAAAGCAGAAGTCGGTTAAGCTCTTATTTGATGAGTCAAATTTTGACCTAGATTAAGCTACTCAGTTGTTTACATTTTGATAATGAATGGAACCCTCAGGCTCAAGAGGCTTCAGGTATATAGCATGTGTGTTCATGTGTCAGGGTCAGAAATGAACAACTCCAGTGTGTGCTGACTGATGATTGAATGACCTTTCCATTAGCAGGCACAAAATGTCTTTATGGAAGATAACATCTCATTCAGTTGGCCTCAGCCTGACCCTCTATCTTTGACCCAAGATCAAGCCTTGACCCCAGCACCTTAGAACAGGATCTTCAATTATGAATAGTTAATGCCTGCAACATGGCTCACTATAGACTATAGCAAAACATAACTGTAGATACCAGTAGAACCAGTATAGTGACACAGGTGGACATATCTGCATGTGTTCTCTTGCACAAAAAGTTTTGCAGATGCATGCCACCTTTGTAGGGAGTATCTGTCTGTCACCAAATGTTATCCATAATTCAAATAACCAAGATAAAGATAATTTTGACTCGAGTGATACAGCACCCCACAAGACTTGATTCTGACCCCAGTTATGACACGTTGACCTGAAGCACTTGCTTTCTACATTGGACCCCTTCACAGGCACAGAGTGGACGTGTACCCAGCGCCGCATGCTAGCAGGCATTTTCACAGACTACTTCTTTGGAGTGGGCAATATGCTGCTGGCGGGCATCGCGTACCTGCTGAGGGACTGGAGACAGCTGCAGCTGGCCATCTCTGCCCCAGGAGTCCTTTTTATATTTTACATCTGGTAATTTAGGCCATGAATCCACACACACCAACCAAGGTGTCACACAGTTGAAAGAAATTCTTCAACCACTGATGAACTGCTCTAGGTTAAATGGCATGCCGTTTCTTTTCATACAAAATGTTCCTCCCAATGAGAGTGCTTCTTCATCATAATTTAAAAATTTCCATAATATAAGTGTGTTTGTGTTGTCTTACTGACCTCAGGCTCGTCCCTCATTCTGCACGTTGGCTGCTGGTGAAAGACCGCACAGAAGAGGCAGTTACTCTTCTGAGGAGAGCAGCCAAGGTCAATGGACGACCTTTCCCCTCTTCTGCGAAGGTGTGTCAAATCTTATCCCAAAAGTATTGAGCAATGTTGTTAATGTTACCAATTATCAAAAGGATTGGGTCAAATTGCACTTCTTTGTATTGTATTGTATAAGTTCCATGACTACCCAGAGGAAAGGAAATTCTAAATATATTCTTGTCTGGCTTATTTCTCCTAGCACAACTGTGCTCAATTTAACATGAAGGCTTTGTCCATTGTCTCATATTTAGTTGTTTGGGCTGAAATAGGTTATATTATAGGAGTTGAAGTCCAATTTAAGTTCAACTTATGATTCCTCTGCTATTATTGTGCTGCTAAAAAGGTTTTACTTTTAGGAGAAACAGGCCAAAATTTGGCAAGGGCCGATTCAGCAGCAATATTTTCTTCTGGGTAATTATAAGAATGAAATAGAGATCATGTTATTGTTTAATCACTGATTATACTACTGCCAATACTGCTGGACTAGATGTTCTACATGCCATAACCGGATGGACATCATAGGCCTCATCTTTTTTCTCTTGCCCTTTCTGAGTGCTCTAAAATCTGGCCTCTCTCCTGCGTCACTCTTGCATCTTTGTCTTCCATCGGTCTGTCCTTCTCTTTCACTGCCCTCTCCTCTCCACTCAACTCTATTCTTATGGACGGGCCAGAGACAGATGGGCCTGCCAAACGTTCCTCAGCAGTATGCTCCAGGTTTCTCCACTTCCTAGGATTTTTTTTATGAAAATATGGACAAACATAAACTCACTTGAGATGCATATCCTTATGTCACATTTAAATACCGTAACTAATAAAGGTAGTTCAGTATTTTACCAAACCATGCCTTGTGTGAAAATGTACCTCTACACCAAAAATTTAGCCCAGCTAAATAATGTTCAAGAAAGATTACGGTAAATCTGTTATTAGTTTGTTCCATATATACTATGTATACACTAGAGGTCTGCGCGGGACTCCGCGCCCGCCCGCTCCCGCAATATTCTGTCCCGCTCCCGCATTAATGTGTCATTTTTAGCCCCGCTCCCGCCCGCATCTGTAACATGATGTCCCGCTCCCGCCCGCTAAAGCCCACATGCAGGAGGGATAGCCTATTCAGTTTTTCTTTCTGTCTCACGAAAAGAGCACACACACCTGAGAAAGACTCCAAATGTCAGTTTCTTGGTTCTGAATGTAGGCTAACAACTGAAGTAGGCCTAGTCTGCCCTCTTCCTCTGTCATGCTTTCGATTTCAAGTTTTGACAATGAGCAGCAGGAACAAATTGAACCCAAGTAAACGACAATATAGGCTAGGCCTGCTATCCGTCAGTTATGCTTAAACCTCGTTTTTTTAATGCTGCCTAACAGAACATCCAGCTGAACTATAGTTATGAACACTACTTTAATCATTTCCATATTTAATTTTATGCACATATTTAAAAGTTGTCCTGCGCCGCACTCTTTTGCTTCGGGACCCGCGGGTCTACCGCGGGAGTGCAGACCTCTAGTATACACCTTACAGCTTCAAAATCTTTTTTTTTGTTTTTATCAAAACATGCAAATAGCATAACTGTAATTACACAATCAGTCCAGCTCTGCACATTATTTTCAGCATATTATCTCAGATGTTATTGTGTTTAAATCCATCAGTATTATGTGTCATTTAAAAAAATCGCAAATCTTGACCATTTATCATTACAATATCATGTCATCGTCATAGTTTTCTCATTATGTCCATGATTTGTCTTTGTTTAATCTTGGATCCTGACGTCTATAGTGATTCTGTGCTCTCTGTGTGGACAGCTGGAAAGGTGTGATATCGTTGGAGAGGGGAAGGGTCAGTGTGGCGCCATCGACCTGCTTAAAACTCCACAGATGAGGAGGAGATCCTTCATCCTGTTTTACCTGTGGTACAGAAACACACAGAGATGTACACACACACAAATGCTTACTGAAAGCTGAAATGATAGCATTTGCAGACATGGGCGGATTATGAACTTTCGGGCCCCTGGGCCCAGATGTATTAAGGGCCCCCCACTAATTGTCGTATATGTGGGATGGGGGAAAATTTTTAATTTGTTTGATGTGATTTCCTGTATTCTGGTGCATTTTGGGGATGGCCAATACTAAATTCAATCGGATTCATAGCCTACATCCTGATTTGTTGATATTGAGGCAATGATTCCATGCAAAGGCTTGGGCTTCAGGGCCCCCTGACCCCTTGGGCCCCTGGGCCTGGGCCCAGTAGGCCCGTGCAGTAATCCATCCCTGTTTGCAGATAACATTTGCAGTCTGTAAGTGCCCCTGTCTGTGTTTTCTTTTTTTTTAATCATTTTCAGGTTTGTAAATGTGCTGGTGTATTATGGCCTCTCTCTTGGTGTGTCCAGTCTGGGGGTGGATCTTTACCTCACACAGTTCATATTCGGATTGGTGGAGATTCCTGCCAGATCAGTGGTTCTGGTGGTGTTACCATGGAGTCGCAGAATTCCCCAGAGCTTTTTCATGGCAGTGGGCGGTGTGGCTTGTCTCCTCACCCTTACTGTGCCAGCAGGTAAACATGCGGATCATCACAAACATGTTCACCTGTCTAGCAGCACATAAGCCATCTAAATGGGGCCATATCATACACTGCTCCGTTATTCCTTTCCACAATGTCCTTTTGTTCTTTACTCAGCTGCTGTTGTTTTTAAATGAGCGCCATATATAAATGGACACAGCCATTCTGTTGTTTGTTTCTTTTTGGCTTTCAGGTAACCCCCAGGTGGTTACAGCTCTGGCTCTGGTTGGAAAGTTTGGGATCACCGCCTCCTTTGCTGTTATTTACATCTATTCTGCTGAGCTATTCCCTACAGTTCTGAGGTACACGTCAAATTTCACACAAACCCTTTCCTTTAGACCAGCCTCTCTCTCACACACACAGACATACACAGAGCTAGGATTTCTGTTACTGTCTCTCTCTCACTAACATAAACACACACACACACACACACACACACACAGACACACATATTAATTCTGTGTGATTTTCCTCCCTGCAGACAGACAGGGATAGGCATGGCTTCCATGTTTGCGAGAATGGGAGGAGTCCTGGCCCCTCTAATCAACATGCTGAGAGACCCCGCCCCCACCATTCCCATGGTGATCTTTGGCTGTGCCCCTCTACTGGGGGCAGCTCTCGCTTTGGCTCTGCCAGAGACGGCCAACCAGCCACTTCCAGATAATCTCCAGGATATCCAGGAGTGAGTGACATGCACACACACCCATTGCATAACACCATCAACAATCACTAACACATCAAATATTTGGTGCAGGTGCTGTGTGTATATGCACATGAAAGGGGCTCTGTGTAGGATTCGAGTTGTCTTCAATGCACCATGATGTTTGCAATTAGTACAGGCCTGACCATATGTGGATGCATGCTAACTTTAGAGGATATCTAGGCAGCACAGAGCATACTGTAGGTGTTTTTTACATTACATTAAAATGCTTGTTTCTTCACATTCAGTTGCTATTTTATAAACTAAAAAACAACTACATATAGCACCTTTAAAAAAATGAAAGGCACCCTTAATAGTTTTACCGTAATAGTTTTACCTTAACAAAACGTTTCCAAAACGTCTGAGCCGCTCTCTTTAGGCGATTACCAATCTAGCAAAAAAAAAGAAAAACAAAACAGAAAACAGCTCCTATGCTACAGGAATTTGGAGATCATTTTCTACAGATGGCTGTCGGTGCATTCCCTATATATTATATCGGAGTTATGCTTTGTTGCAAAAGATGCATATTTAGATTGTTTATTATTGCGCTTCTCAACTGTAGGGGGGGCCGAGAGCAAATCTTGTTTAGTGCTGTTCTAAGTCTTGTTATAACCATATGCTTATGTCTTCCTCTCATTCTCTTTACTGTAGACCTTCAGTGGGGATCAGCCAGTCTCACAGTCCATCAGAAGGACAGCAGCTGCAGCACTTGGCACCCGATTCTTGACCCAAAACCACTGACACACAAAACACGCACAAGCTCATGAGGTTGGGGTTGTTAAAGGAACCGTATGTAAGATTGTGGTCAAAACTGGTACTGCAATCACTTTCAAAATACTGTAGAGCGGTGTATCCCCTCCCCCCTGACTGGCAGAGCTGGCAACCCCGGATGCTGAAACACTACTGACTTTGTGATTAGTAGATAGGTGGAGGGTGGTGCATCAGGCCAAAACACAACATGACAACATCGACATCAGTTGAGGACTGCAAGTTCACTTTTTAAATGACAATATCCTGTTCGGACTACTGTTGTCAGTGATATAAGTATTTGAAATGAACATGATTTATTAATGACTAGTGACATATCAGGGCCATTTTATGATTAATTGAAATACATTTCTTACATACGGTTCCTTTAAAGTAGGGAGCAATGGGTGAATGATGGGAATATAAAGGTGAATTGCAGCTAATGGAGAGCATGAGCAGGGCATGACAGCATGATGAAGTGGGTGATGGGTATTATATTGTAACGGGGACAAGACAGGAAATGCTCTGGAGGCTGAATTTGAGTACTAAAAACACTGCTCTGACTGTGATCCAGCTAATCCCACAGTGACATGAGTGGAACTGGAGCAGCAAATCATTACTAGGTCTTCGGAAGGCCATTTGCATTTTCTGTGTTCGTGGAACGCAGTGAGAATATGCTAGTGAACTATGGTCTAACAATGATGAGAAAAGTCATTTTAGTATTTGAATGAAGTTGCTTAACTAGGGAATTAATACAAAAGTGATGGAGAGTTAGTAGGGGAAATGTGATGAGTTCCAGAGGTGTGTGATCATAAGTACAGGACCTGCTATGGTCCTTTACTTATATATATATGCTGCACTCTTGTACAAGGCAAGGTTGCACTTACGGCTCCTACACACAGTTGTGTTCCGTCAACGGCGCATGCCAGTGGGTGTTCCCAACGGTATCTATGCAAATTACTTGTGTAAATATAGCCGTAATTGGATTGGCTGGTGCCTTCTGTTGTTGTCCGTCGGTGCAGCAAAAGTTGAACCAAAAGTTGAAAGTTAAAGCAACGGATGACGTAAGCCCATGTAAAGTGGACATGATGTGTCTCCAGCACTGCACCGCATGCAACTGTATGTAGAAGCTGTTAAAGCTGTACCAGTGTACCAGTAGACGTGCGATTCAAAATGCCTTTGAGAGCTGTTGCCATGTAAGGGTGTATTACAATCACTTAGAGTTAACGTGTCAAGGTTACTCACAAAACTGAGTAAGTGACTAAACCACATACTTGGGATATCCCCTTGAACTCTTTAGGTACACCACACAGTACATGGACAAGTGATGTTAGTGTATATGCAATCCATGGTCTGTATATAGTGATGTATATAATTTGCTTAGATGTAGAGGGGTTAAGGTAGGTCAAAAGACAGGCGTTCTTTCAATAGGCTTTGATATGTACTTCATAAAACCAATAAACACTCCAATGCACTTACACAGTCCATACTTTGATGGCAAAAATAGCATGTGAATGTACTGTACCGGTACATAAAAATAAATGTGACAGAAAGGACAATAAAAATACACTGACTAAATGTATCATCATCCATCACATTTTTTTATTAAAAAGTAAAATCGTCGTAAAATGGATGGTCTTCAGACCAAAGTGACATATGTCGCATCAGTTGCCACTCCGCAGTTGTTTTCCTTCATTGACATGAGGATAAAACCACTGTTGCCCCAATAACTTGACCAGCTATTCTTCACCAGCCAGTAGGGCTGATTATCCAGCACCCCATAACCCACTGCAAGTACTGCATGGTCCAAGTCATCGGTTCCATTTTCTGCAGAAAAAAAACAGAATTCGAAAGCTTGTTAACAGAAGATGAACTACATGCCTATTGGTAGTAGACTTCACACATGGTAGTGTATGAGAATCACTGGACAATAGTCCATAATTATAGTGTTATGTTGAGAATGTGTATCTGTATAAATGATTGTGTGTGTGTGTGTGTGTGTGTGTGTGTGTGATGGATTGGAAGGCACTCACTGCAAGCAGGTTCATAATACACTCCGTGGCTGTAGAAGGTGAAGGACTTGTGTGCAGCATCAATGCTGACTGCATTTGGTCCGTTTTTGAATAGCGCCACCTTCAGGGCTTGTGCATCACCACTGGTAACATTGGTGTAGCTTTTCACACGCGCAGTCAACTTTGAGGTGTTATAATGGCAAAAACCATTCTGTGAAAACACACATACACCGGACTGTTGGACCCAGACAAATATATATTTCTGTTTCAATGGCAATTCCACAAATCCATCCAGCATTTGAAACATTTAAAACTTGCATAAAGTCATACGATTTCTTCTAAATACAACAGGATTAATTAGAAATCCCAAATCATTTCAAAAACTTCAAAAGTCTTTGGTAAAATGTCCTTGGAGCTGATGACTGGGCAATATAGGGGGAGACCTTTTCTGCTAAAAATAATGGGTCAATACTGGTCACTGCTGCCAACAGTATACTCAAGGGAAAATATATATATATATATATATATCAGAATATACCTCAACAACAGTGCATGTATCGTGCTAAATAACCATGTACCACCATCAGTGTATGAAAACTCCTCCTACCATGCAAGTGTAAGCTCCATAGTAATCACTAGTGCTTACCAGGCCAGTGTAGGCTCCATAGTCATAAGTAGTGCAGTAGTGCTTACCATGCCAGTGTAGGCTCCGTAGTCATCAGTGGTGCTTACCATGCCAGTGTAGGCTCCATAGTCATCAGTAGTGCTTACCATGCCAGTGTAGGCTCCATAGTCATCAGTGGTGCTTACCATGCCAGTGTAGGCTCCATAGTCATCAGTGGTGCTTACCATGCCAGTGTAGGCTCCATAGTCATCAGTGGTGCTTACCATGCCAGTGTAGGCTCCATAGTCATCAGTGGTGCTTACCATGCCAGTGTAGGCTCCATAGTCATCAGTGGTGCTTACCATGCCAGTGTAGGCTCCATAGTCATCAGTGGTGCTTACCATGCCAGTGTAGGCTCCATAGTCATCAGTGGTGCTTATGCCGCCATGTTTCATGAGCCACTCGTATGCCCTCCATTCCTCTCCGCCATCACAGCCGTTATTCCCATAGCCCCAGGTGCAGTCCACCAGCATCTGCTCCGATAGCACCTGCTGCACTCCCGTCTGCAGGAGGGCAGCGAGGGAGGGAGAGGGAGAGAAAACACAGGGGGAATGTTATTTCCAGCATCAAAGAAATAATCAAGTGACAGATTGCTGTGCCTATATACAGAGTACTTTAGAAGTTGAGCAGTGGTCAGTTAAACACAGGTACAATCAATTGGATTTGATTGCCCTATTATGACTAGTTTAAGTCACAAAGATTCCACAATACATAATCAATAGGACATTCACTAATTTAATTAAACAATTAATGTGGCACATTTCCTCTTAAGTTAGGAAAATGTGTGATGTATTTAAACACAACTGGATATTGTGGTGGTCCAGGTGAGCATACTGTATATGGAGCGTCCCAACTCCAATATGTTCATTTTAATATTCATGAAGAGCACCTTTGTTTTTGGAAGCTCCTTCATCTAAGCATGTTAGACATGACAGGTTTAGCTATTCTACACAAATTGTCTGGCACAGTCTAGCTAGTGGGAATGTCATTGTGCAGAAATGCATAGGTAACAATTACCTACCTACCTACCCTCCATGTACGGACACTCAAAACGACTATACTATGATCTGCCACTTGTTTAATTACACCTTGAGTGTGCCCATGTAGCATACATGTTAGGTGTAGCATTAAAGTGTTTAGAGACACCTGGCTGCCTACTTGAAAGACTGAATCAATGTGGCATTACCTTCAGGAAGAGTGCTCCCTCTAGAGATCCTGCTGTTGCAAAACTCCAACATGAGCCACAGATTGCTTGATCCTTTACTGGAGTTACAGCACCTGCACACAGATACAGACATATTCCTTTATACCAAAGTTAGAATACTTATTAGCAAAATGACAGTCACATGGCAAATGCACACACACACACACACACAACTGGTATTAACAATAATAACAAAACACATGAAAAGAGTCAAAGTCAATAAAACCGTGACTGAAATATATAGATGGCTGAGATAGGTACCATAGAGTCTCCAGTCCAGTGATTCTGGGGGGGTGACACTACGCAGCTCTTGGGGAAAAGGCAGACCCCTGTTGGGTGTCCGGTGACGCCTGCCCCTAAGGGTAGCCAGCTCGGCAGAAGAGCGATCAGCCAGATGATTCACAGCTAGGGTGTAGGTCAAACCCTGCCTGTTCTTAGAGTGCACATATCTGAGGACAATACAAAGGCAAAAAAATGTTTAACATGATTAGACTATTTGCCCACGAAGGTGACTCATTGGGCAAGACTGCCATCTAGAGGCCAAGAATATATGGCCTCAACTGGTGACATTTAAACCCACACACACACGTTGAGTCACAGAAGTAGAGGGGGCATTCCACGACTACACAACAACTGCCACATTTACAAGAAGCACCTGTTCCCAGAGAGTGAACAGGGAGACAGCACAAACAGGCACCGCTCCCCTGCCTCACCGGAAGAGTTACTTTGGCACTGGAATGGAACCCAAACTTCAGACTGGGTGCTGAGGCAGGTTACGAACAGTGCAGCAGGAAAGCGGGAGATGTGTATAAATGAAGCACACTATGTAGAGGCATTGCTGCAGACAGTTAGTGGGAGTGTCCTTCTTGTGAATGTCCCCTTTAAGTATACTAACTGACCACATATTGCACTACCAGTTCCTACCAGAGCAGGGATGTCCCTCTCTATATCCAAACAACTCCTGAAGACCCAGCTCTTCTAGCGCCATGCTTAATCTGCACTTACCACTTGACTAACCCTCTTCTACAGTAGAACGGTCACCTGATTCTATCGGCTCCCACACACAGTTGCGTGCATTGCAGTGCTAGAGACGCATCCCGTTCACTTTACATGGGCTCACGTCATCCGTTGCCGAACTGAATTGTGGGTTATACCTCAAGTCATTTGCATAGCTACCGTCAGGAACACCCACTTGCATGCGTTGACGGAACGCAACTGTGTGCGGGAATCATATGCAAGTAGTAGGGCTGTGCATTGCTATTGAAATATCAATATATCGTATCGCCACTTGCACAATATATCGTATTGCCACTGTCGCCAAATTTTGATATTTTTTATTAAAGCATTAGGCTGTGCAAATATGTCTATCACAATATTTTTCTTCATTATTTGTCTGCTGAATCAGTATAAAGTGATCTACATATTATACTGCCCAGGTGGTATACAGCAAGTAGTCTTTCCAGCTCCATTTTTACATTTTCAACAAAAGTGAAAATGTGATAAAGGGCAAGGCATCACGGAAGATGCGTGTATCTGTGTGGAGCATTAGTGGGATCAAATCAAGCATATTTCTACAACTCACCGCACATTGTGGACAAACGTGTGCTCACGTTCCTCATGCTCCTTGTCATCCTTGTACTGACGTGCAAATTTCTCCTTGAAATGGCCGAAGAGGTGGTGGGCATGACCCACTGGGGATGTGTGCAGCAGATCTCGAATAGGATTGACCAGCAAGCGGTGCTCTACTCCAGGGCCAGGGAATGGACCACAGGTCATTCCTAGAGAGATAAAACAGATAGCAGAAAGAAGGAGAAATGTTTTCCTGGAGAAACACCCATTGGTCAGCTAGTAGCATTACTTAAAATTTGCAACCAAAATAATAGATTGATTTTAAAATGTGCTCTGGGCATTAAATGCGTGTGTACGTGTGTGTGTGTGTGTTGCGCTGGTGTGTATGTGTATACCTTCAGGTAAAGAGAAGTCTTTATCCTCAGTGTTTGTGCTGAACTCAGTGTAGTCCAAAAGGTACTTGTCATAATGGGATCCCAACAGGGTGTTGTAGCCAATCATTTCATAGTGAACAGGTGTTGGTGGTGAGGGTCCTCCCTCTGGCCGTGTCACCCACAGGCTGTAGGTGTTTTGTTTAGGGCCCATTTGAGTGACATTCTGCCACACCTCACATAGGATCCCACCAAAATACTCCGTCCGCACAAACTACACAAAAACGCATATATTAAACATAACCAAACATGATCAAAATTCAGGGGGTTCAAAACTCTAAAAAGTCAAAACTCTCACACACACACACCTGGAAGCTTCTTGTATCTGGCAGTGCCACTTGGGGCAAGACTGGGTCTTCCTTAGTTCCATTGACCTGGAAACACTTCATGACATTCATTTCAGTTTCTGTGGTAACAGGGGTTACCTTATAAGCAACTCCAGCAGGCTTCTGGGCACTGAGCTGGTAGGTAGAGACTTGACCTAGTGATAAACAGAGAGGGTGAGCGTGTGAAAGTCAACATGTGTTTAGTTTCCCAGATATATATAAAACAGACTTGTATAAGTCCCTAGTTTGACAGCAGAAATTGTTAAGCACACAAGTCATGATCAATTTCACTTCTCCTTTGACTTGACCCTCTTGAACTTTGTAGAAATCACTTACATGTTGTGTAAGAACTCAAGCGTTAACAGAAACGCAATTCAAGACTTAGTGCTTTATGAAGTCAACACTCGTGCCCTAAAGTCAAATTGAGGGATTGACTAGCAGTCCCTCAAATACACAAACAGAGCGGACCTTAACCTGTGTGCCGTGAGGGAAAGTGAGGTATGTTGTGGGATATTAAGGAACCCAATGTGTTTTTATACGGGCTCATGAAACAGGCTGAGTATCAATGACACAGCTTCTTAATTAAAAAGCTCAGTCAACATCATGTGAGCATATAGTATGCCCATCACTGTGGTCATAAAACTTGTCACACTATGTCATGTGTGACATAATCTATAATCAGCAACCATAAGTCTGTGTGCCTTGGTGTTTTGGTTTGACCTTTAGTGTGCCTTAGACCCCAAAAGGTTGAGAACTTCTGCCCTAACAGATGGTTAACCGAGAGAAAATCTTGTTCCCATATCACAGGTTTTAGTCTACCCACTAGCACATGGGTCTTCCCTTCTCTAGGGTAGGCCTACAGGCCCCAGTCCAGTGCAGCACTGGGCTTCTCAAAACTCAGGTTAGACAACTAGGTTGGACAGCTAGGGTGTCGCAGAGTGCTACTGCATTTGGGAGATGGAATTCAGAGAGAGCATGTCTGCTTACCATGATAATAATCAACCCGGCTTCTACCTCCCTTCAAATCATACCAAGCCTCAAAAGGTTCCTTGATCTCCGCATAAGGAAGAGAGATGACTCCTGCACAAATTTACAATTACAGTTATAAATCAGCGACACATCAATCTCAATATTGAAAGATACAGCTTTATGTAGGCTGCTTTAAAAGGCAAACAGCAATAAAGGATCCAAAACTGAACACAGCAACACACTGAAATAAATGAGCATTTTGAGTTATAAATGTTATAAAGGCTTTAGAAACAGAGCTGGTTGTTTTTTAATTCAGGGAAAGGGCAGAAGTTGCGTCTATATATAAACTACCACAGACAAACAAAATTGCAGGGAGACCTTTCACGTGATATGCCTGTCCAAAGTCTGGCACGGCAAGGAGGGGTGTGGCTTTGATCTCTGCGGAACAAGAACACGAGTTTTTCATCAGTAAGGTTAAAGTCAAGAACCAAATTCTGGAATCCCGTGTTAATTCTGAGCCAATACGATTCCAGAACCCAACAAGAACCCCAAAGTAGCAGGCCTACTACGCGTTGCCCTAATTATGACAATATGATGCAAAATTTAAGAAATCATGAGGTCAACAGTTCCCTGAAATGTGTGACACACACACACACACTTTACACAGCCCATCACCCTTTAGAATTAACCCGCTTCAGATTAAGCAGAGGCCAACCAATGTACATGGTTACAGCAACAGAATCTTAATAAACCAGATCGCCTAATGATCTCCCTTCGTCTCCTTCGTCTCAACCTACCTTCCACGGCAAACAGAAGAAATGCGAACAAGAGCATGGCCCACATTGTTAGCATTCGATTACATTAAACCTGCTCCACCAAAAACAAACGACTGGTCTCAAAAAGTATCACAATGTGCCTGACCAGCAGACGACAAAAACTTCAGTGCTGACCACTTCTCGAAGTGCAATGTTGCTTCATTGCTTCAACAACAACACAGAAAGAGCAGACGCGAGGTTAAACTAGTAGAGTGGCTAGCCTCGGTCATATGACAACGAGGTTGAACGTCACCTGATGGATCAGCTGATGAGACAGCGGACATCTTTGCTAGTGCTGCAGGATTTTTAAAACAGCTGTCTAGAAAGTCTGATGTTGTGCAGCTCTGGAATATTATTTATAGATATTTTAATAGAAAGCTCTAGACCTGGAAAAATATGGACATTTTTGTGAAAAAGTTTTGCTCAGTAATAATAGGCCTGCACACGGGTTTCCCGTTTACCAACAAAGCTAGATGCGCGCGCAGCATGGGCGGATTATGAACTTTCGGGCCCCTGGGCCCAGAAGTATTAAGGGCCCCCCACTAATTGTGGTATATGTGGGAGGGGGGGTTTGGGGGTCCTCCCCCAGAATTTTTTTAATTTGTTTGATGTGATTTCCTGTATTCTGGATTATTAATATAACATCGTATTTTGTCATTTTTGGCGAAGACATGCATTCCGTTAGGGATATTGAACATATTTAACATTCTCTAACCATCGTGATTTCGAATTGGTGCAGTTTTCAGCACAAAAACTCATTTTATTCTTTTGCTCTTTTGCATTGCTCTATGCTGTTCTATGGTGCTTTCTGCCTCTTGGTTGCGCACGCATGTTTTCGTGACGTTGCATAGAAATCCATGTATAAAGTCGTCAAAAATACCAAAACTCGCAACAAAAATACACACCGTTCACCTAGAAAAAGTAGATGTCTGAAAGAAAAAATAACTTGCCAGCCAGGTCTCAATAGGCCTACAAATTGGCTTGCTAGAGCAAAATCAAAGTCAAGTTCCTCATGGATCCACATTCTTGTGTAACAGTAGGCTATAATTAGTGTGAAACATTGCTCACCTATCTGACATAGTGAGACATATGGTGGCATAGATTTTCAAAGAATTCAAATCAAAAAGTTTAAAGTTGTCTCTCTCAAAATGACAGAAAATTGTCTTAGGTTTGACTCTGACAGAGGCCTAGGTTAGCGATTGTACATGATTTCAAGCCCATTTCATCTAGCTGACCATTAGCCTACTGTAAAAAAAACACTCGGGTCTCTGCTATTGCTTGTCTGAGCATAATGAGGGCTCAGCTGTTAGGTTGGTCACCAAGGCCTGTCATCAGCAATAAAAATTCCCATGCAAAGTCAAAATTATTGTGAGGGAACGCAACATTATTGTGAAAGAATGCAACATTTATTGTGAAGGAACACAATAGAAGATACAAAATAAATTCCCATCATGTCCCTTCACAGGCCACATACTTATTGTTATTCAAGTACATGGTGACTTTTAGTTTCACACTAGTCATGTGAACAATTACCCTGGATAGTTTTCCTTCCCTTAATTCCACCAAATAGCCAAAATACTTTTTTGTCTGCTAAACTTTGTTGAACTTTCGGACGACATTCTGTTGTTGCTCCCAACAACTCAACAGTGTTGACTTGACAGTGGCACAAGGTAGAGAAGTAGTGTGAAACAGCGTTTCCCATACATTGACTTATTTGTGGCGGCCCACCACAATATCAACATTGACCACCACACAATGACTTTGCATGTTGTACTTTAATTTAGATGGAATTTGTTTATTGTAGATATGTGCACCTTTGCGCAGCCTCCCCTTGTCTCTCAACAAACCTACATGCATTTTTAAAGAAAACATTAACAATCCTGCAATTGTAAAAGTCCACAGGCTAAATCGTGCTTAAACCTGCATCATAACCACGCTGCGCTAATTGGTTAAAAACAGTTAATTCTGCAAACCTACCACCACAAATAGAATTCAACTCTGTGGGAAACACTGTGAAATAATGGGAAGGTTGCTGATTCAATCCCAACTCCCCCTGGTTCTGTGTCAGAGTGTCCTTTAGCAAAACACTGAACCTCAACTGCCCAGTTGTGCAGGTTACCTTGTGTACAGTAGCAACCGCCATCGATGATATGCATGTGAGTGTGTGTGAATGGGTAAGAGTGTGTAGACAGTAATCTGTAAAACTCTTTGAGTGCTCTGATGTAAATGTAATTCACTGGACCTGACCATATAAAACCAAAACACATTCAGATAATATACAGGGTTTAAATCGAGACAAAACAAAAACAAAACAATCCAACAAAATCCAAATGTAAACTAAAAGTCATTGCCCTCCCTCCTGAAAAAAGCAGATTACATTTATGCAGGGGAGTTGCTAGAAAATGTGGGCCATCTGAACTAATATACCCTCCTCCCCCCAATGATATTGGTCATTATGTTGTGCTGTCAGTGCAGGCCCCTTGAAATCAGTCAATTCATCCAAGGTTTCCTAGGTGTCATAACACCAGAAAAGGTGGCGTGACAGAGGTGGTATGCATACAACATCACATTCTGTGCTTAGGGAACCAATAACAGTAGTTTTGTTCATTTTAATCACTTTTTACTCAATCAATCAGTAAACTACACAGCACACAGTATATTTTCCTAAAATGACAAAATCAAAGATTGTGGTGCCCCCCTCCAACATCTCCCTGCTTTGTGTTGATTGAGCCTGACAAGCTTCATTAGCTGATTGTAACACTGGACTAACTACTGGCTATAACAGAAATGACCTCAAAATGGAACAAGAGCTGAGAGGATTAAAAAGAAAATCTGTGAAATGACATGTGAGCATTTTTCGCAGGTATGTTTAAAAATGTTTAATTCTTATAATTGTAAATAAGCATTAGCAAGCTTGTACTCGTCCACCTTAGGTCTAAGCTGTCGGGCAAATAACTAAGACATAGCCAGAAGTTAAGTTAGTAAGTCTGATCCAGGAGATACGGTTGGTACGGTTGAGTCACATTAATGTGCAAACATATGTGCTAATGTGACTCAACGTGCACATATATGTGCTAATGTGACTCAACCATATGGTTGCACATGTGTGTGTGCATGTTTGTGACTCAATCGTATGGTTGCACATGTGTGTGTGCATGTTTGTGACTCAACCGTATGGTTGCACATGTGCATGCGATGTGCATGTGTGGCAAAAATCGAGTGAAGACAACGAGCCCCAAATTCTTTGTGCGGTAGTTGTACAGCAGCAATCACACATCATTCAGAGATTAATTCTACAAAGCAATACGAGCAACTCATACATATCTGCACCTAATTCTTTATGGCAGTGCCTGGTCTTCTTCCTGTAGTGGCATCTGCGCCCACTTCCTGTACTGGCATCCTTGTGAAACAGCATTTCAGTGTTACAGAAGAGAGGTTGACACCTTACTCTATTCACCTACCAAATTCTTTAACTTCACATGTCTGCCCCCCCCCCCTTATACTTCACACAAGTGGTACAAATAACACTGGCATTTAAAGTTCTAAGTGCAAGTAAGCGAATTAAGCCTAAGAATTAGATTCAGGTGTAGGGTTGTAGTTCAGTTCTTAGTGGGAGAGCAGTCTCTACCCAGCGGTTGTGATTGTTCATGACTGCCATCCACACTTTCTGCTCTTCCTCTGAGGAGTCCATCCATAGGACTGTCTGATCATAGCTGACACCTACACACAGAGAAAACCGAGATAGGTCAGGTAGGACTACTGGAAGCATAACTCATTGTAAACCTCATTTTCATCTGGAGTGCCATAGTCATCATAGCACATGAATGCATTGTTTATGATGTGTGCCATTCACCTGCGCCTGTGCTGAACCTCACTCCTCCCAAACAATGTGCGGCGAGTGCGTGTTTGTCCCACACAGTCATCTCCACACAGATGTGTGTCAGGTCAGATGCGTGGATGCCATCGTACACCATGGTGTGGTTGAACACCGGAGAAGCTGACCGTCTGACCACGCGAGTCCTCTGGCCACTAGACCGGTTCTCATCTGGTAACACACAGCTGAGCACACAGAAACAAGGACAAGGTTGGGATGTTTATTAGTAAGCTTGCTTGTGTGTGTGTGTGTGTGTGTGTGTGTGTGTGTGTGTGTGTGTGTGTGTGCGACTGTGTACCTTTTCACAAATGTGCTGGGAACT
Organism: Alosa sapidissima; assembly: GCF_018492685.1. Taxonomy (NCBI): domain Eukaryota; kingdom Metazoa; phylum Chordata; class Actinopteri; order Clupeiformes; family Clupeidae; genus Alosa; species Alosa sapidissima. The sequence continues at coordinate 24,476,846 of NC_055964.1, read as the reverse complement.
CTCTGTTTTGAAGAGATGACCGCAGCTTCCCTAAGCCAGATGTGCAACTCTCCTGTAGGGGGCAGGCCAGAGCCTAGTAGGTGAGGAAGAAAAGTAAAGAGTCAGCACACAGGCTCCACAACACAGACCCAATTCTCTCACGCTTGTTTGTTTTTGGTACGTTGTGTGTGTACCTTCGGCGCCAGGTGGTACGAACTTCATTGAGAGCAGTATGGTCCCTGTGGTAGTTCCCATGGCAGGATCCATGAGGAACTGGGTGAAGGGAGCACAAGGAAGACGGTTTAGAGTGGTAAGGAAGGAGACTGAGGAAGATGGAAGTGTCAGTGTGGAATAGAGACAGGTAATCAGAGAATGAATGTTGATCATTGTTCACAAGAAAGAAGTCAAAGTAAAACAAAATAATGAAAAACAGATAAGACTAGATATGTCTGGGGGAACTATTTTCAGACCTCACTGTGTAGTGTAAAAAATAACCAACTACATAACAAAGTGGAGACAATCCAAACCGAGCAGTGGCAAAGACAAAAAACTCGAGGTTTATTAACGAATCCGGGAGTTGATACAGCACGATCGATCGATCGATAGATAGATAGATACTTAATTGATCCCCAAGGGGAAATTCAAGATATATATAGCAAGTAGGCTATACCAGCGTCACCACCGTACCAACTCCACACAAAATACAAGCTCTCTTGCTTAAATACGTTTCTAGTCATCCTCATTTCGTCGCCTCACGTGGGCCCTCTCTCCGGCCGTATCTTGTCTTGTGAGGCGCCGGCATTACGTTAAAGGAAATAGTTATCATCGGTGATTGTGTCAAGAGAAAACCTTGTCATCAATGATTAATTACCGCCATCATGTGGCATGACAAAAGGTTGTGCATGGACATGACTGACGAAAGGTCATTTGGGTTGGCTTGATCAAAGGCTTTGGGTGGTGATAATTAAAATAAATGATTTAAAAAATATACATTATGGAATTTCTCACTACAACTGCACTCATGGAAACACTCAGAGGTTCAGTGGTAATTTGTCTAGTAAGGAGTAACACTGGCACATTGACATGGGGCTAGATGGGTAGGAGGAGGGTGGACTCACTCGGGGCTGCAGGGAGTGCCAGCAGGGTTGGCTCTTGTCCCAGTCCCACTGGTTTAGTTGGGCCTCCACTGCCCCCAGGAACACATTGGCCCTCAAAGCTTCAGTATGCCACACGGACAGCGACAAAACACGACCCCTGATGTCAGCCACCTTATACTGGGAGAGCAAAACCACAGGCATAACCACACAGACCACCTTATACTGGGGGGGATGGAGTTGCAGATATATGTGTTAGGTAGATAAATTCTGTTAAAGTAAAGGACATAAGAACAGAAGGATAGGCATGAGGAACAGTGGTTTATCTCTAATGTGAGGACTTTGTGTTAAAGGCGTCAGGTGTTTAGATGGAGGTGGCTTACTGTGAAGATCTCATTGTAAATTGGGTTGACCGTTTTCTTCTTCACGGATGTCTTCCTTTTACTCTGACTGGACATATCTGGCAGTAGATAGACCTTTACATACCTACAATAAATATGACCCATTGGCATACACTGTACGTAGATATCAAGTACACAACAATAATACATTATACATTACAAGAAGCTTGTGCTTTCATAGACTTAGAGAGCGAGACAGAGAGATTGACATGTGACATGTCTCTCTCTCTCTTTTGAAATGTACTCACGGGTTTGTGCGGTTTCTGCGGGCTTGTGCAAGATCCTGACAGCGATACACATACACTACAAGCTCCTCCTTGTGGTGGTGGTATTGCAGAGAGAACTGGATTCGTCCACTCACAACCGCATCCCCAATTTCCCCAACACTCATCAAACTTGTCACACTGCCATTCCACTGAAACGCATGCAGACATCAGTTATTTATTTTATGTATTAAGGGGAGAGAGAGAGAGAGAGAGAGAGAGAGAGAGAGAGAGAGAGAGAGAGAGAGAGAGAGAAAGAGAGAGAGAGAGATACACACACAAAGAGACAGTTGTGGTGGTGTTTACCGTAGTATTGTACTGCAAACTGCTGGTTGAGCCAATTCTGATTGGATCAAGTTCCAAAATGCTGATAGAGTCTGTGTCCTGCAAGTATAGATACAAACCTCGTCATTCACAATGTCTACACAAGTCACAGACTAAGACGTGTGATCATTTCTGAAATTGTACTTTTTTACAATTGATCTGTTTAACATCAAGGTGCTACACTGTATCAGTGTTTTCGGGGGGCGGATTATGAATCTGGCTGTGTGGTGTTGTTGGTCAGGAGAAATACTTTCTAGTGAATTTCTCGCATCATACAGTAATAGCTGTAGAGAGACTCTGGGTGTGTAGGTACCTGCAGTGAGGAGGGCGTCGGGTCAGAGATACTCTCCTCAGCTTTCTCCTCCACATCTCTTCCTAATGGAGACACATCACCATGTGTGGAGACTACTAGACAGAAAATGCACAAGTGTTATTTCATCTAGAAGTCTTTATTACATCTGTTCTTCACTTCATTTCTACCTTTTATTTTATTCTCCCATCATTCTGCATACTTACAACATCTAAAACATTAAATATATGCATAATTCTAGCAGTGCATCATCTTTTTCAATGATATAATAATACTTTTATGAAATCATCAAAACATAGTGGCATAGTAGCAAACTAGAAGAAAAAAAAAATAATCTTGTCAGATAAAAGCATAGTCAAACACAATGGACCTTTTTCACAGTAGCCATTTTTCATATGAAATCTATGGCACACCCAGGTGTATTAAATTAAGGTTCTGATTCTGCTACACTTTAATTGATCAGAGACTTCATTCATGTAATTAGTAACACCTGTGCTTCCCCTACTATTTCATGTCAAAATGGCTGCTGTGAAAAAGGTGTATGTAGTAGAGAAATGATAGATACGGTACCTTTGTTTTCTGAATTCTTTTCATGCTCATCTTTACACTTTAAAAAGCAAAACAAAATGTTCAACATCAGTCATAGAGGCATCGAAGTCAAAGAGTTAACATGCCGGATTGAATCATTAATCATATGGATGTGTCTGTTGTGATTTTGAAAGAAGACTGAAGTGAGGTGTACTAATGTTTTGGTCAAAATGATAAGAGCATTCATGGCACATGTTTTATGTTGAAGTATTTCTGATCAGAATTTGACTGAATGGATGATATGGTTAATGCCCCTGTCCTTTTGTTTTACAAACATAAAAAAAAGTCTGTCAAAAGGCAGAAAAGGCCAGTGCTTATGAAGAGTATTAAGAGCATGAGAACAAGGTTTGAGTCCACACATTGACACCGAGCTGCAGAGGTGTTCTGATTCTTGGGCGAGGTGTGGGAGGCACCCTGGTCTGGGAACTGCAATGGGAAAAGAAACAAATGAAACAAAACACTTATAGTTTAAGCATAAAATGTAGAGGACATTGAATGACCACTATATTCTAAACAGAAGCTGCATACTTTTTTTGTGTTCAAAACTTTGCATAGCACAACTTGAAAATGGATATACACATATACAGCAGAGGGAACTATAGGGCGCCTGCATACAAGACCAATCTGTACAGCACTTTGTAATTATGCATTACTTTCCCTGAAAAATAAAATATAGACATACGGTACACTCATCCAGTGCAGTAACAGTGAAATGATTCAGGATTTTATTTTAACCCATTTACTATTGTACCTTACATGCATGAACTGTAATGCAACTGTAACTGTAATCCAAGTCAACCAGCACTAAAATGAAGAAATGTAACCAACTTGATAAAGAGTTGAATGCCATTTCATTTCTTTTTTCTTAATATATATATTTTTTTGTTTTATTGTATTCATTCCGTAAAGAGGCTTGTCTCTGAGTGGGAGGCACCTTTTTATGTAGGCAAGGTGACGGCAGTAACTAATGTTTTTAAGTAGCCAATGAATGAGGCGTTTTTCTTCATTATTCTTTTCTCTCTTTTTCCTATGGACTCTTTCAAGAGAGTTCCATTATCAGCATCATAGTTGGCCCCACAAGACTTCCTTTTTAACATTCCATATGTTATCTTAATGCAGAGGAAGTAGATTGGGGCCCAAATAGAACGTTCAAGCATTGTTTTTGTTTACCTTGTTGAAAGGGTCTATAATTTGCTCTTAGTACAGCAGCAGGTGGATTGTACATAAACTGGCATGCAGAGTACAACTTTCAGTAAAGATAACAGCAATGACTGAAATGCAGTGTTGTGTCTGGAGTGTAGGCTGCAGTGTGACAATAAAATCTGTTTCATAGAGCATCAAAAAACAACATATAGCCTATGAAGAACAAGTGGGCAGAACAGTTAAAACAAGTGGGTTACCATCATCTTTCCAAGTGGGCCTAAATAGCTTACTTTTAGACACACAAACAGCAATGAATCAACACTCAACACTTTTTGAATCAATGAATCAATACAAAACACTCTTTTTGAAAGCTAAATGTTGGCAGGTATGACGCACAACTATATGGGACACAGTTACAAACATACACTTCCACAAAAGTTTATACATTTCTAAGAACACTCTGGGGTACACGTGCACCTGCACAGTCACACTCTTAGGACTTCTCACCCCTTTTCATGATCCTCTTCCTCCTTCTCATCTCGGTCATCGTCATCCTCTTCAGCTGTCTGCTTACATTCAATGTCTGTCTGCTTCTCAAAAACAGTCGTCAGAGGAATGTCTGTTGGGTATTCCAATCAGAATTTTTATCAGTTTATCAGAGTGTATAAAGAATTGATCAATCCTGATGTTATGATCCTTCTCAGAATGGTTATTGAATATGGCCAGTGATGGCATTTCCAATTCAACTCCAACTCATCCAGTAGGCTAGCTAGCCCACTGTATGTTCACTCACTCATTTAACATGGGCTAACTACCAATCTTCTTTGTGAGAAAGAAACAAAACGATATGCCAGCCTGCCCCCAAACCTCACCAAAATGTAAAACAGCCTCCTCGTTTGACTTAGATATGTTGTGTTGAAAGACTTTCAAAGGCAGGTTCTACCAATTAAGAACCATAACCAAGCTGAAACCCATTCTGTCCGCAACTGATCTTGAAACTGTTATCCATGCATTCATCTCCTCCCACTTAGACTACTGCAATTGTCTGTACATTGGCATGTCACAATCAAACCTGAATAAACTCCAGCTTGTACAAAACGCTGCTGCTAGGCTCCTTACCAACACCAAAAAGAGTGATCACATAACGCTAATTTTAGCTCAGCTACACTGGCTTCCTATCAAATTCAGGATTGAGTTTAAAATTGTATTTTTTGTTTTTAAAGCCCTTAAAGGTTTAGCCCCACCTTACATCTCTGAACTTCTGCCCCCACATTCTACTACCAGGTCAACTGCTGCTTGCCGTCCCACGTACACACATTAAAACCCGTGGCAACCGAGCTTTTTCTGTAGCTGCTCCAAAGCTCTGGAATACCCTCCCTCCACATATCAAATCCTCCCCTACAATTACCTCCAATCTCAAGACATATTTTTTCTCACTTGCCTTGGCTCAACCCTTGTTGTTTTTAAATGTGCTATATAAATAAATGTCTTGACTTGACTTGAACACAGGATTACTTGAAACCACCAAGCACTTTCTGCACACTCCCCAGAGCGATTAACATCCCAGCATTATGTACAAAGTGGCAGAGACACAAACATATTACACTTTTTCAAATAGTCAAGACTTAGTATTGTAATAACGTGCGGAAATGTAGTAGAAAAAAATCTAAATATTCACACAGTCAAAATATTATTGACACTGACGCCGTTGGCACAATAATGATGCCATTTCTTTGGTCAGTTCTCTTACTCATCAGCAAGTGTCAATTTGTGGAGGCCTGAAAAAGTGTGGAGGAGGAATGCACACCCAAGTAAAGGTACTGGCCAGGAGATTATCAAATTAAATTAAATCTTGATAAATTGAACCTTGATAAAGGCTGTGTGGCGAAACGTTGGTCATCAATAAATATGTGTGTGGCTACTCAAATTTTAACAAAATGAATCAGGCGTCAACATGACCACATTAACAGACGTCAACATGAATCAGTTGACATTCTTATCAGTGATTTCACACTTAGTCACTATTAATGGAAGGCAATAGAAGAGCATGTGACCTTTGACACATCTCTTTTGGCGGATGGAGGAATGTACTATGTCGACTCCACCTCTCTGGTGTCTCCTGTCCCTCTCCTCAGTAAACCATGTGCCCGAAAGCTGGCGCAGACGCAGTGGGTCACATTCTGTCTTTTCCAGTTGGCTGTTAAACACAGGTAAACACACACACACACACACACACACACACACACACACACACACACACACACACACACACACACACACACACACACACACACAGTCATTGTCAAATGTTGAGAGCTTCAGCAACTAACCCTAGAACAAATTGAAGTCTGATACACAACAAAGGGTCTCATTACTTCACCCCACCTTCTAAACACAAACAAGCACGGGGCTGCAACTGATTGCAATCTAGAAGTCTTGTAAAAGAGGACATGGTCCTGAGCACAACTGAGATTTTTCATCTGAGGGACAGTGAAATGTTGCACCTAACAACATCCCACTATCCTCAGATCATTTGAAGCAACCCAATAGTGAGGGTGAGTGAGTATATAGTAAATTCTAGAATTTCACACTAATGGAAGGTAGTCTGGAAAAGTACAGACAAACGTATTCCCCTTATCATAAATACTATGTTAGCTTGTGTGTGAGAGTGTGTGTTTGTGTGCACTGTATTCAATTGTGCATTTGTGCGTACACATCCAATGCAAACACAAACCATAGTCTCCTCTCCTCCTGTTTCTGCAACTCCTTGTCTCTTTCCAAAACATCCAAGATGACTGCTGCCTCCTCATCTGTCAACTCCCCCAATTCAACCTCCATCTGACAAATACAATCACAGAGAGAGAGAGAGAGAGAGAGAGAGAGATATTGCAGGTATTTGAAGAAATAAATAAATCCCTCTCTCACCCTAACACAACAACTTAGGGTGTAGAATTATCCTGTGTACAGAAAGTCATGCAGACACTTGAGAATGTGCACATGCAACTGAAACTTCAAACTTTTCTAACCAGTAGTCTGTACCCCTCTGCTGAATTAACAACAGACCAGAGACAAAAGTGTGGATTCCTTTCCCATCCTGCCATTAACTACAAACACAATGAAGCACTTGTCAACACCCGGGAAAGGGGGGACCATGGAGAAGGGAGGACGGAGAGAAAGAAAGGAGTTGAATAAAGCCTCTATATTTACCTTGCATTCATCATCACAACCAACCAGAAAGTTGGCCACTTTGCTTCCCAGCTTGCTTTTCCAGTCTGTTGCTTTCCGTGTCTTGCTGCCGGTCTCCCCAGAGTTAAGGTTTGCTTTCTGCCTGATTAGCCCATTCTCCTCATCCACCCACCCGGAGGATTTGAAAACAAGAACTGGATCACTGCACAGACTTGGATAGGGATGTGCAAGAGAGTGCTGTCAATTTGAGCACATGTACAGGATTACTTCAAATGCTAGCTAGCGTTTGTTAAATAAATAAATAAATAAATATCAAAGCACCATATACCTTTAAACCACACCCCACCAACACCACGGATATTCAGGTCCGGCTTTAGAAATGGGTGTAACCAGGGACTGTCAACTGTTATCTGTCCTCACCCACTAAATACACTTACAAAGACACAAATATGCACATTCACGCACACACACACACAGAATGTTAACTGACATGTGACACTGTATTTTCCTTTTTCAAGATCGAACCAATCTAGCTAGCTCTCCAAAATTCACTATCAAGAATAAGCCTATTTCACAGTGTCCAGGTGTCCGGCCTCGTTGATGTTAATGATGCCTTAATTGGCAGGGTAAAACGTCTTCCTGCTTTTGTCTTTCCTGTGGACTTTTTTTTTGCTGTCTATGGGACTGTGCTGTTCCACAGGAAGTTGATTTACACAGCGGCCCCATCTTGTGAAATGGGCTAATTCAGAAGAGAAAGTTGAGAATTGTATTCCTGAATTAAATGTAAAAAAATGTAAATGTGAAAAGGGCACAGTGAGCCCCCATGTATGCCCCCAGAGCGCTGTAGCTGCCTTGCTACATTACCTACTGGCTGTAGCCACTCGAGCTAGGTAAAGCCGATTGTTTTCGTTTTGTTTCTCTCGTAGGCTACCGACAGTAGGCTACTCGGTGATCGAGAAATGGAGATCTATGTGAAAACTCGCCGGAGGATTTCTCCTTTAGCTTAACTGACATTCTGGATACTGTGTTAGTACGAGCCTAATCAATTTTGTTTAAGTTTTAAAAATATGTATCTAAAATGTTTGGCAAAAAAACTACTGTCCTTAGAGGAAGACAACGGAAGTTTCACGGAAAAACATACGTTTTGACTGTTTAATCCTCTCTGTAATAACAGTGCCCTCACACTATCGCACGTGACAATTTACTTAAAAAGGTGATTTTCTCCTCTTCTGCCGTATCGTGACAGGAGAACCATGCCAACTTTGGATGTGGTTATCTTAGCGATACTTTTTTGCAATACACTCGATATACATGTCGTTGGAAAGCTTAGTTTATGGCTTAGTTTCATGTGAGTACAATAACTTAATTTTGTACATTTTACCGAAGTGACTGGTTTCGCCTTGCAGGGTCACATTTTTATGACCCGGTGCATCTGGACCCCTTATTCCTACAATTCCAATATGGCGGCTGTCCAAAAAAGCAGTTTGGGATGGGGCCTTCCTAACCTGGAAAATCCAGATCCATTGTGCTCTCGCGAGAACTCTGGATTTCCAGGGTAGGGCCTTCCTACATCTGTGCCAAATGTTGGCGCTTTTAGATGAATTTGCGAGAAATTACCTATTCATGTGATCTTACAGAAAACATGTGCATACACACATAAATACACATACACTAAACAGACTACACACAGGCCCCCAACTACTCGGCATGTGTCTACTCTGTTCTTTCAACGTGTCTTGGCAGGGACGGGTATCTAAGTCTCATGACCTCACCACAGGTGTGCCTCAGGGATCAGTATTAGGACCCTTGCTTTTCTCTATTTACACCACTTCCTTAAGTGAGACCATTCGCTCCCATGGATTTGACTATTACTGTTATGCAGACGACACTCAACTTTACCTGTCTTTCCCACCTCATGACTCTAGCATTTCCCACCGGATTTCTGCATGCCTTGAGGATATTTCAGCCTGGATGAAAGATCGGCCCCTTCAGCTTAATCTCTCAAAAACTTAGTTTTTGGCGTTTCCAGCTAAAACAGCTATTCCCCAACAGATTAACATCCAGCTTGACTCAACTTCACTGACCCCAACTAGATCGGCACGTAACTTGGGCGTTGTAATTAATGGCCGACCTAACTTCTCTGAGCATGTAGCTTCTATTGCAAAATCATGTCGGTTCATGCTTTACAACATTAGGAAGATCAGACCTTATCTGACACAAGATTCCACACAACATCTTGTTCAAACCATGGTCATCTCCAAGCTGGACTATTGTAATTCACTATTAGCTGACTTACTCGCTTGTGTAATAAGATCATTACAGCTGATTCAGAATGCTGGAGCACGCCTGGTCTTCAATCAGCCAAAGAGGACACATGTAACTCCTCTCCTAGTTACTCTCGATTGGCTCCCTCTAGTAGCCAGAATTAAATTTACATCTCTCACTTTGGCCTATAGGACACTGACTGGATGTGCTCCTAGTTATTTTGGGCCAACCGCCCACTGCGGTCTTCTGATGAGCGTCTGTTATGTCGACCAGTCATAAACACTAGGTCTAATTCAAGACTCTTTTCCTCAGTGGTTCCGTGTTGGTAGAATGAGTTGCCCAGTGCTCTCCGTTCCTGTGGTAGTTTTGGGTCATTTAAGAGGGATCTAAAGACATTCCTGTTCAACATGCACTTAGTTCTTTAAGCACTTTTTATGCGTTGTGGTTTGTATAATATTATTTTATTTCTATTAGGCTGTTGATTAATTTGACATTATTGTTTATTATTGATATTCTTCTTAATATCTTACCATATCATTGTTTTTTATATTATTGATTGAATTAGTCCAGGCAATCTGTGAGAAAAAATCACCCAACCCAAAACTAATTGCAACAGAAATGATTTTTGTTGTATTCAGTTCATGAAACCTTCCCATATCACATACCAAAAGTCCATGAAAATCCAAGTGGTGGAACATTGTCAAAATTGGAATTATTTGTGCATAGGTCAATGGCGAAAAGCTGCACCTTTGGCAGTTTTATTGAACTTTCATAGCACAGGGGATAAAGGCATGAAACTTGGTGAACTTGTACAGTTTGGAGCCCTGAACATTTTCAGATATAAAACCATTATCAAAAAACCCTAATGGTCGCCGTGGCAACCATTAAATGTTCCACTATAACTGAATTACGCCTATATTCTTCATTATATCTCCTGAACTAAACATGGTATCTCAGAACAAGTGATGCCTACAGGGATGAGCAGTATGTATTACATGTATTCCATATTTCAAATACAAAATATATCGTATATTCGTAATTTGTATTTGACTGGGTTGAAAAAAAACGGCTTCGTATTTTGTATCAAAATACTTTATAGGTATGTATTTTTGTAGTTTAAAATATTGAAAAATATTTTTGGTAAAACCAATAGAGTGGTGAAGTCCCGCCCCTTCCGTTTGCCTCCATGGGACCTATCTTTCAAAAAAATTTGAATGGCAGTCTATGGCGAAAAAGAAATTATTTTCTGGTCCCAGTTAACTTGTGCCTTGAATTACCCATATGATGTTTGTCAATTTTAAAGACAATTTTTCATGTAAAGACATTTGCAGTTTGTTTCGTAACTATTGAATTACAACATTGTGAAAGATCGTAATTCCAACTACTACAAACCCATCAGTCGAGAATGCGGAAATGTTTTTACCCCCAGGCTATCAGGATTCTTAATGAGGATTGTAGCAGGAGCACCAGCATAGCCTAAACACTTTGCACTTTGGACTTTCTTTCTTAATTCCTCTCCATTTTTTATATATTTATCCTTTGTACAGTCTTGGAGTCAGTGGAACAAGCATTTCACTGCATTTATAGGCTACCTGTATAATGTATGTGACAAATAAACATTTGATTTGATTGATTTGACATTGTCCTTACTTTCTGTGGGTTTTGCGTTTCTTGTTTGCAGTGTGGCCCAGCAAGAGCCAGTGAAGGGAAGATGGTGGCTCACACTGAAACTGTTACCTCACTGGTCACTGATTGCCAAGAGGCTTCTTGTACATTGCATACCCAAATCTGAGGCAAACAGGCGGAGGGCCAGGACCTATGTACAAAAATGCCTACCAGCAAATAATGCTTCACCAAGGTTCAATCCATCAGAGAATTAAACAGCTGAACATCTCATCAAAGGCCATAATGAAGTAAGTACACCAGACAGGCAATAATCCAGCACTGGAAGTGCGAAGCCCTATTGTTTTTGGAAGGATTATTATTATTATGCCGATTGGTCCGATTTGTTTTTTGTCTGCCGTACTTTTATTTTTCTGAGGTGGTTTTCATGGGCGAAAAAGTCTTGGAATTTGGCACATATATCAGGTGTGATAGTCATTACTCAGGGACAAAGCCTTGGCCCCAGGTGTGGCCCAGGGACTCGCTAGCGCCCCCTTATTTGACTGATCCTGTGGTTGGCATATACAGTCAGCTACACTAGTGGTTCTCAAAGTGTGAGGCGGGCCCCACTAGTGGGGAATAGAGACATGACAGGTGGAGCCTGATAAACAGGAGGACATTTGTTTTTTGTGTCTATCTTTAATAATGCCTTTCTTTTTTTATAACAAGGAATATCATAGTCTATATATAGATCTATCTCCAACAAAGCTCCTTTGATCAGCGACTTTATTACAGACCATACAATTGACTTTTTGTGTCTCACTGAGAATTGGCAGCAAAGCAACGACTTCTTCTATCTGAATCAGGCTGTTCCGTCTGGATATGTTTACATCTGCAAGCCACGCTCTTCCGGGAGAGGGGGCGGACTCGCCCTGCTCTATCGCGAAAACGTCAAGTTGACACCTCTCACTTTGCCTGATCAATCCTCTTTTGAACTGCTGGCTGTCAAACTCCGAGGATCTACACCTACCATTGTTGCGGTATTGTACAGACCTCCTAAACCACCAAATGTGTTTTTTTCTGAACTTTCAACTGTACTCACTGAACTTAATGCAATGTCTCCTAACATTATTTTGGTGGGTCATTTTAATTTACACCTGGATAATTCTACTAAAACATGCACAAAAGACTTTATGGGACATGCTTGATTGCTTTGACATCACCCAATACATTGATTTTCCAACTCACAACAAAGGCCATATTTTAGATCTGGTCTGTTCTGGTATAACACCTACCAATTTCAGTACTGCTGAATTACCCATATCAGACCATAAAGTTGTGCAATTTGACACCTATCTGTCCATCAGGAAATCTAAAGTTCAGCCTGTCATGTCATATCGCAACATAAAAAAGGTAGTGCCAGAGAAACTTACTTCACTAGTTACCTCCTATCCTTGCCCTTCTCCCAATGATTCAGTAGTGGATCTGGTTGGCAATTACATGCAGCACTCAACAGTCCCTTAAAGACACGGACCGTTTCGTTTGTGCACTCCGCACCTTGGTTCACTCCTGAACTACGCCAAATGAAGTCAATGGGTCGGTGCCTGGAGCAACTATCAAAAAACACTGGTCTTGCTGTCCACCAAGGGATGTACTCGGAGCACATTCTTCAGTACAAAAAAGCACTCTCTGCTGCAAAGAGCTCATACTATGCAAAGGTCATCAAAGAGGGAGAAGGAAAAACCAGGGCTCTCTTTTCCACTGTGAATGGCCTCCTCAAGCCACCTGATAGTACCATCTATCAGAATGCATCTGTTGAACGCTGCTCAGCCTTCTTGAACTTTTTTCACACAAAAATTGAGGCAATCCATCAGCAATTGGAGTGTGTTAATTACTAAGCTGAAACAACCATGCTCCTTGATTGAGTTGGGCTCACCTACAATAAATGCACTTAGTGAATTCAGTCTCCCTGCTGAAAGTTACATCTCTGGTCTCATCACCAAGTGCAACTCCTCCACCTGTCAGTTGGACCCTGTTCCGACAAGCCTGGTCAAGATGTGCCTACCATCCATCATCCCAATGATAACATCAATAATTAACACCGTGCTCATCACTGGTCAATTCCCTCCTTCATTGAAGACTGCTATTGTCAAACCAACCCTGAAAAAACGTGGGCTGAGCCATGATGACCTCAACAGCTACCGACCCATCTCCAATTTACCATTAATTTCAAAAATTATGGAGAGGGTGGTTGCATCTCATTTGAAGGACAATGATCTGAGCCATTTCAGTCTGGATTTCGACCAAAGCACAGCACAGAGACTGCCTTGGTGAAGGTAACAAATTACCTTCTCTGCACAGCTGATGCTGGATCCTAATCCTCCTTGACCTGAGTACAGCTTTTGACATCATATCCCATCAGCTGCTTCTGGAGCATCTTACCAGCATTGGAGTGCAGGGCAGTGTTCATCAATGGTTTACCTCCTATCTCTCTGGCAGGACACAGCTTGTTTTGGACCACAAGTCGGAGAGTGCTGCTGTCACGAAGGGATTGCCGCAGGGGACTGTTCTGGGGCCCCTGCTCTTCATAATCTACCTCCTCCCACTGGGAAATATCCTGAGGCAACATGGTGTTCAGTTTCACTGCTATGCTGATGACACCCAGCTTTATATGTCCACCAAACCGACTGCCTCCCTTCCTCCGGCTGCGATGACTGCCTGTCTGCATGATATAAATCTGTGGATGACTAACAACTACCTAAAACTGAACAGTAACAAGACTGAATTACTTGTTGTTGGCTCAAAAACAACGCTGGCAAAGATGAAAAACAGACTCTCCCTATCTGTGGATGGCTCCAACATTGCCTGCTCCACCAAGGTGAAGAGTCTTGGTGTTATACTAGACAGCACACTTTCATTCACTGCCCATATTAACAGTGTGTCTCGCAGCGCCTTTTTCCATATGCGCAACATTGCAAGACTGCGCCCCTCCCTCAGTCAGCAGAGTGCAGAAGTACTTGTAAACGCCTATGTTACATCCCGCACTGATTACTGCAACTCCATCTTCTCTGGCATTCATAAATCACTCTACCGCCTCCAAATAATTCAGAACAGAGCAGCCAGGATAGTAACAGGCACAAAGTCCACAAGCCACATAACACCTGTACTGTTGCAGCTACACTGGTTACCAGTTACCCAGAGTCCAGTTTAAGATCCTACTGTTGACATATAAGACCCTGCATAACCTTGCTCCCAATTATATCACCGACCTCTTGGAGAGCTTCACCCCTTCCCGCTCGCTGCGATCCTCATCAGCTGGTCTGCTCAAGGTGCCCAAGATGAACCTCAGCACCATGGGAGAGAGAGCGTTCTCCCACACAGCCCCAAAGCTATGGAACTCACTTCCAAATGACATCAGGCAGTGTGAATCCACTGCCCAGTTTAAAAAGGAACTGAAAACCTATCTCTTCAGACTAGCCTATGGACTACGATATGGCTAAATGGACTATATATTTTTTATACATTTTTTTTAATCTTTTTTGATATTTTTTTTTTCTTATATTTGTTTTATCTGTGAAGCGACCTTGGGTGGCCTGAAAGGTGTTTTTAAATTAAATGTATTATTATTATTATTATTATTATTATAGTTTCAAAACAAAATAGCCGCACACAAACCAAGGAATCATAAACAAACCGACATATGAATTAAAACTTCATCAGATCCAGCGGACCCAGATGGGAAATGTAACGTGGAACCAAAATGTGAAAATTATATTTTGCTGGGGTGATGGGGTCAGGTGGGGCTTGAAAATTCCCCACCTCCAAAGTTGGGAATGACGGAAATAGTTTGAGAACCACTAAGCTACACACAGTGCCGAGCGCCGCTGTAGCAACTGTGTGTGCTTCACCTCTCTGTGTGTTCACTAATTTACGGATGGGATAAATGCAGAGACCAAATTCCCTGTATACTTGGTCTAGAAACCTGATTTACATTTTTACAAAACATGGAAAAATAAATGGCACACACATCAGATATGTGCAGTTGACAAACGCACCACATGTGAGTGCGTTATCGGATTCCGAAATGTCACGGGTTGCGGACTACAGGTGCTCGAGCCTGCTATTGCTGCACGCGGTTATATTTAAATTTGTGCTTGAAATTATTTTAATGTTACTGTACAGCTAATTTTGTGTTCACCTCGCTGTTTTACACAACTCTTCTCTAAAAATTTGATTTTTTTTCCCGGTAAACATAAGACCTTGTCCTTAAGTTTTGTCTCTTCTGTCTCCAGTGTGGCCTACTAAAAACGTTTGGCACTACAATCAAAGACAGTGACAGAGCTCTCCCAGGAAGTACGTTTCAGACTGACATCTACTCGTAAACGTCTGTTTTAAGATCCACAATAAGGAGGCATTTTAACAAAAATGGGCTGCACAATAGGGTTTCCAAAAAAGAAAGAAATCTGTCCCAAAGCCAAAAAACAGCATCTAGACAAGCCTCAGAACTTCTGTAACAAAGTCATAGAGTTATGAGACAAAAATTTAGATTGAAGGTCACTGACACCCATAAACATTATTTTTGGGAGGAGTCCACCAGGGCTATGACATAAAGTGCACCATCCCTGATGTGAAGCATGGATGTGGATCTCTGATGTTTTGGAAGTGTGTGAGCTACCAAATTTAGTCAAAATTGATGGCAAGATGAAAGCACAGTCCTGTAGCAGCAGTCTTTGCATTGTGTGTGTACAATGTACAGACAGACAGTATTCTTATTAACAAATTGTTGAGAGAATGCCATAATGTAGAAGACACTGCAGTGTTTTATTGAATCTGTTCATTTTTTGTTGTTCAGTCATAAGCTACATTTTCTCCCTCCATCAGATTAAGCTGTGGGAGACAGACAGACAAGAGATTGAGCAAAGTTTAGTCATTTAATCAGGATATAATGAATATATGATGAGCTTTCCCTGGAAAACATGAACAGGACAAGAGGATATGCTCACCAGTTGTTCAAGTCTATCTGGCCTTTTATATGGGGAACCGTCCCTGTATTCACTCCCACAAAGCGATGCACTCCTCTTTGGTAGACCTTCCATCACCTAAGGGGGTTGTGTAAAGTTACATCCTAAATACGCTTGCCCTTCAAGGACATTCTTAATTCTCTAATGTTACATTCTACAAAGAGAGAACATCAAAAGTACAGCAGTGCATATGTATTCGAGAACATTTAGACTTCCATATCACTTTTGCTCTTTACAGTGACCAAACATGCTTGTGGACCTGTAGAATTGAAGCCAAGAGCTTAGCTCATACTTTGACCACAACTGTTAGTGCAAGTTAAATGAATCTTACTTCTGACAGAGTGTGAGCTTCCCTCTTGCCACCTGGACTCAGGCCGTGAGACCAGTGCTGGGCGGACAATTGAAAGGCCGCTGCAGCAATCAGTAGTAGCCACAGGAGGGCACGTTTCCCTTCCATTCTGGAAACACATCAAGCATCACCAAGATACCAACCAAGACAGTGTTGTTGCCAGTACACTACAGTTGAGGGTCAATCTTTTATGGGCACCAATGTAACAAACTCTTTTGTATACAGAATGCATTTCGTGGTATGAAATGCATCAATTTACCACAAAACATGTCCATGTATGTATAATATGTAAAAAACAAACATGACTTAGATTGGCAATGCAAACTTACCTTTTCAGGTGGCAGAGACAGGAAGCGTCTTTGTTCTGTCTGTGTGGATTGAGGAATAGCATTGCGTGGGGTTTATATATCGGGGCTTCCTCTAACCTCAGGTGTGCTGTCTCAAACACAGCAGCAGGGGTCTGAGTGCGCTCTAAGCCATCAAAACCTTCCGCTGAACCCTCAGAGGCACTCTGGAGTGGCTCCTCACAGCATGACGCTAAAACATTTTTTTGTACATAAATTTTGTACATATTTTGGTGCAAAGAGATCAGCTTTGGGAGCGCCTGACCTAGGCCAAATGAGCAAAATCTGACCCAGGCCAAATGAGCAAAAAGTCAACGCAAGATGCAAGGAGGTACAATGGTAGTTTTGAGTTGCTCCTGATCGTTTTCTCTTGTAGTGAAGCAGGATTTCCATCTACTGCAACCTTTAATAAAAAAATATCATCAAAGACACACCATAATTGCTTCAGCAATCGCTTCATCTGATCATTGTCCATTTTGATTACAATATCTGTTATTTATGGTTAATGTTGAACATTACCCCCTTTTCTATCTGGAAGATGTCAAAACTGAAATATTTACGAAGTAGAAGTCAGAGATATATTTGTTTTCTTTAAGTGGTGATTACTTCATTAATCACACTTCATGTCCCAAGTCATTTGTTATTGACTGAAACTATCAAGTAATGAGACTGTTACAGTGTCGTGACTACGGTGGAGTATGTGCTCTGACAGCCATACCACGAGCCTGGCTCTTTGGTGTTGCAGGTCGGCTACAGAGATCAAGATTTTTTACAGTCAAGATGCTAAGATGTAAGAAAAAAGGGGTTCAGCATTCATGCACATTGCTTAGATATTTTTTGATGTCAGGGTATATGTGAATACCATAAAGCATGTTACATGTTAGTACAGTTACCAAATAAAGACAAAGAAAGGCCAGAGTTTAATTCTCACAGTCCTTTTATGGAGATATGCTTCCTTGGTTGAATGAGTGCAATAACTGTTGAGCAGGATTAAGTCACAAAGAGAACCAAATCTACTTTGTCTAAGTATACCTTTCTCCACCTCAGATAAATATATTCTGATACATAATAAAATAAATAGCATCTCCCCTTATTGTGTGGGTCTGATGTTTATAGAACGATGCCCTCCGAGTGCAAAGTTCTATGTGATTGCCTTCATCAGGATAGACTAAGTACCTATAACAATAACTATACTACTACTGACAGAGTAACAACAACAATGCAAAACACGTACATGATCCCAAATGCTCACAGCAACTTCTTGGGAGAAATTCTTTGACAAGTGACAATACTGACAAGGTTAAGTTCCTATTTCTGGTCATACATGTTCAGGACAGGATATATGTGAATACTAATGATTGACAATAATAATAATATTAATAAAAAATAATAAACATAAAAACACCTTATAGGGCAATCAAGCAACGATGGAATCGAATAGTGCTAACCCAAGATAACAGTCTCGTAAGAATCATTGCCTTGGGAGTTCTGTCGTCGGTACAGCCGAAAGCAGTCCAATATCTACTGTGTTACTGTAGCTCCTGAGATGTGTGTGTAGCTGCTGAATAGGAGACTGATTTTCTGGAACACTCTGCTTTCCCCATACCCACTCGGGTACAAGCACAGAGGTTGGCTTTGGCTGAAGTCTCGAGCAGAATCTGACCCAGGCTAATGAAGAAGGATTCCACTGAAAATAGGATACAACTTAGGAACCGTGATAACATTTTTGGTGTAAGAAGCACAGTGGTACAATGGTAATTGCTCTAATAAATCAAAACAAACAAAAAAAACTTGTGAAGGGAAAAATGTCAAAATTACACAAAAAAAGGGAGATAATTAAAACGGATACAATATTTTTGGTGGAAAGCATTGATATAGAAATATACAAATTAAAGATATGTTCATACTATTGGTGTCTGTAGGCATCACCCTTATGATGAGTGTTGTTGGACAACTGCACTCTCACCCAAGGACAGCCCACGCGATCCAACCATTTGGTTTGTCTTCATTTCGCACACATACACAAAAAACAAATGTCATTGCAACGGCTTCATTCAAATGCAACAAGAGACATTCTTCCATACAATCGACCGAGCAGCCAACCACTGAGAAAAAGCCTTCTCAAAGTCCCAACAGAGAGGGAAGTAGATCCGTGGGGAACCCTCATAGAACAATCCACTAGCTTCCATCACATCATATACACTCACAAGACATGGCTGAAAACGGAAACACTGAACATCTAGGCTACGAGTGGACAGTATTCGTGGCAGCTACTTGAAATTGTATACTCAAAACCAATGAGTACATAAGAACAGTGGGACTGCACTAAGCTGGGGAAACAGACTTAGCATAACGTGATTAGATGTTTTTTTGCCATTTGAAAACATGCTTTATATATTATGGCTTTAATCTTAACCTGAAATCTTCTGGGTATTATTATTCTTATTGTTATTATTGCGCAGCAAGCACAGTGCCTGGCCATCGACACCCTAAAACTACAGTCCATAGAGAAGTGCAGGCTATCTCTCGATTAAAAAACGGTCTATGTTAGCCCCTGAGCTACTGCAGAGCTGGAGAACAACTAAACACCCCCAAAAATATTTAGCATAGCCATGGTTTTGACGCAAACTCACTGAAATCTTTTACGGTCATCGTCATCTTTGAATTGTCTAGAGCTCTTTGTCTACTCACACAACTGTAATGTCTTTTTTTTGGTATAACATCATCTTGAAATGAACAGCAACATTTAAAAAAAAAAAAAAAAAAATGGTGGGTGTATACAAACACCCCCACAAACCAGAATGAGCAATGTCTAACACAAAACAACAGTAAGTCCAGGCAGTCATTCCAGCTATATGTCAAGAAATAAATAATGGGACAAGGTGAAAAACAAGACACTCTGCACTAGCTCGCAGGTTGCTCTTGAAAAGTAAAAGATAAGCACCCTGGTTGTGCACTAGTGCAGGAGAATAAAGTGAAGCAAGGACGAGGGATTGGGGATTAGGAGATAACGGCTGCTATCCGCCAGTATTGCATATGTTTTCCAGGGCATCTAACGGAACATGGGGGTGGGCTGGGGTGAACTAGGGGGTTGGAGGGGTGTAGTGTGTGCTCCACTGGCGCACTGAGCGCCATGCCAAGAACCCCTCACCCCAACTTCTTCACCACTCCTCCTCCGAATCTGAATGGAATGTTTCGTGTGGTGCAAGAGTTATCTCACACTCTGAGACATGTGCAGCGGAGTCAGCATCTCTTCAAAAATGGCGCCCTTGACATTGGAGCCTCTGAGGTTTGCCTCCTGCAGGTCACAGCCTGACAGGTCGCAGTTCTGTCAGAGATAAAGCAGATAAAGATAGATAAATAAATAAACAGAATCACTATGTAACACAACCGCAGAAGAAAACACTTTCAGTGTGAGTGAGAAAGAGATAGAGTGTCAGAGATAAATACATACATGCATACAGACAGACAAGACGGATGTAACCCATGTGCTCTTGACTAGGGGTGTGCATTCAAATTATTCAAAATATTCTAACAGCCGACAGTGTTAACTGACGGTTATTCGGTTATTCACCTTACCAACGCTGATATTTTGAGGGTGCATTATCAAGACCTTATCTTTGATAGCTTCTGGTCTGTCCGATACAATGTCCCTAGCAACGCAATGCAAAGATGGTCCTTTATTAGACTGTGGATTAGGTAGTCACCCTTTTATTTCTCTGCATTGTATGGGCTACACACTCTATTTGTTACATAAACAGAACAAAGAAAGACAAAAATGTCTGAATGCTATTGTGATTGCAGCATTCTAACTTTAACAGTAACATGGTAGTATAACCTTTACCATAGTAGCATAACATGGTATCTTAACTTCTATAATACACTATGTTACCATGGTAGCACAACTTCTACCATGAATTTGTGCATTATAGAATAAGCGAATAGAGATATTAATATTTGTGTAGTATAGTCTCGAACGCAGTTGATCGTATCCATGCACACACCTCCTACAACATGTACAGACTCAGTATGGCAGCATGCGGTCTCTCACCTCGAGATCAGTACCAGCCAAGGTGGCGCCCCTCAGATTGCAGTTCTTCAGTTTGGCATTCTTTAGTGTGGCCACACGGAGGTTGATACCAGTCATCTGACTGCCTTCCATATCCACACCTTTCAGGTTGGCACCTGGTTAAAGACAAGTGTGTGTGTGTGTGTGTGTTAGGGGTGAAGGTTAAAACCCATTATTACAAAAGATCACACAAGCCTACCCTGCAATATTAACATGATTAATATACTTTTTTGCAAATCACATCTATGAGATATACATAAATCCCCATTTGTGTGAACCTATAATTACGTTTTTATGTCATTTGAGCCATTACCACATAAGCTCATAACACAAAGCGTCATGCTATATAATGTTAATGTTTTTTTTTTTATTAATATGAATGAGGGATCACTGGATCCCACTGTAGATGTATGAAAAATGATAGCCGTCTATGAGCCGTACACAACCCTGCAGCTGAGTCAGGCCTAGCCTGGAAATCTAGACGCGCCCCTAGCGGCAAATTACATTTGCTGCCAGGGCTAGTCTAGCAACTCTCCGTTGGCTTGTGAGCTCCAGAAATCGAAACTTAATCAGGCATTGAAATCGTGTATAGAGTCGTTTGGTGGGCTTGACATAATGATTGATGGCAGAGTTGCAACGGTTTGGCTTGAATTCCCTGCTACTTGAAAACAAATATCCTATTGCGTCCTATTGCGTGCAGAGGGAATTTGACAGACAACTGATTATCCCGCCCCTCGGACTGAGCACTGCGAACGGTGAGTGCCCAGACCCTACATTTAAATGTGGGTCTGGCTCGTCAGGCTAGAGTCAGGCCATGAATGTGTTGGAGAATAGTGCATGACGAGCTGTTAATTCTGCTTACCTTCTAAGTTTGCCTTGAGTCCAGAGGGGTCTTCAAAATTGCATCCCTTTAGAGATGCTCCTTCAGCATTTGTGCAAAGCATTTTGACACCTTGCAAGTTAGCACCCTGGAACAAACAGATTAAAATGCAGCTGTTTAAGGGCAGAGCAGATCCCATAAAAATGCCTTCACCTTGCCATGAGCTTCTTATAGGGCAGTTCCTATTAGAATGATTAAACAGGAATGGCATTGTAACTTTACCATTACTTTTAACATTTTAATGTCACTCCGACAGGAAGTTGTCCGGAGTGATTTACAAGTGACTGAAGGCTTAGGCACACACTGGGTGAGTAATTAGCCCCTTCCCCACTGTCGGTCCAAAGCCGGCCAAATTGAGTCTTAGGGATGAAAACGTTTTCTCATTCTCAGGGTTTGAAGCCCTGGCCATTAACACCTGAAAACTCAAATAAGCCCTTTCTCAGCCTGGCTCAGCAGTTGCAGCTATTGTGTCCCATGAAAGTCAGACCTATCAAACACTGTTGGCTGCAACAGTGTGTGTGTGTGTATGTGTGTGTGCGTGTGTGTGTGTGTGGGACCCACATCTAGGTTGGCCCCGGAGAGGTCGGCTCTCTCCAGGTTTGAGCAGCACAGGTTGGCGTGGGTGAGATTGCAGCGGCTCAGGTTGGCCATTTTGAAGTTGATGTATCGCAGGTCCAGCCGAGAGAGGTCCGCCCCACTGAAGTTCAGACCCTGCAGAGGGACACAGAGGATGAAAGGGGTCTCCATGGCAACAAGTCAATGTGTACATCTCCAATCAGAGCCACAAGAACAGGTTCAAAGTCTCAATGTGACAAACTCTAAGATTTGTCAGTACAAAATAATTTCTACATAACATTATATACATCTAAGTATGTGTGTCTGGTCATGAAACTTCAGGGTCAAAGTAGATCATCAGTATAACCGAATTATTTCATTAGCCCAACACAAAGCATATATCAGAATGAAATACAATGCAGGCGGCAACAACTGGTCACAACTTAAGGAATGAAGGCAGTATGTCAACTTCACAGGGTCTTTGCAGGTTTAAATTTTAAGACAGTTTTAGACCTTTATGAATGAAATTTATTTTCGAGACCATATTGGCAAAAAAAAAAAGGATATGAAGGAAAATTTTCTGAAGAAGGAAAGAGTTCTTGAATTTCTAGCTAAATAAATAAGTTAATGTACTGCAATACATTCTATTCAGTTGTCAGTTCAATACTGATCTTTGAAGCTTTATTACATTGTGGTATATCTCTACCATAGAGAAAAAGAACTACAGTACTAAACAATTACAATCTACAAGACAAGTGTTCAAAGAGCATTCACATAATTTAAACCTACGTAACTGTATTTAATACCTAGTGTGTAAAAGTCATATTATTATCTTGTTACTGTAGACCTTACCTGGCAACGAAGCTCTGATTTGGTCGGGGTGGCCAGCAAGAAGCGTACAAACTCTTTGCGAGAGATCGGAGAGTGGTCTTCAGGAGGATGGGTATTCTACGAGATGATAAATACTGCAATCACTATTACAATCTCTTAAAGGAACACAGCGACTTTTGGGGAAATAAACCTATTTGCGTCTACCCAAGAGTTAGATAAGAGGATACATACCTTTCGCTTGCATGCAATAACCCAGTCTGACACCGTTAGCCTAGCTTAGCATAATTTACTGGAAGTGGGTAGGATCAGTTAGCCTATAGCTCCCTTTCAGCTACAGGCTAGCTAAATGCTAACTGGTCTAACCCACTTCCTAAGAATTAAGCTAAGATTGGCAAAGTCAGACTGGGTTATTGTACAGAGAAGAGAGGGATATGTGTCCTCTTATCTTACTTTGGTAGATGGCAAATAAGCCGATTGAAAAGTTGGCATGATCTTTTAAGCACTTAAACATCATAAGACTATAGTTTGTTATCTTCACAATATCAAGTTTGCGAAATAATTTTTATTTTTGACTTTTGATGTACTTTTGAAGTAAGAGCATTCTCACAATGCTTCAAAGGGTTTGAGGATCAAATCTCTGGTACCTTTATGGCTACTTCAAGCTGCTCAGCAAGTTGTTCAATCCCAAAGAACCGGGCTTCCTCCAGCACACCTAAAACATATTTGAATATTTAATTTGTTGGATCCATAATGATGAAACATTTCAGTATAAGCCTTCATTTTGATTAATCCATGGCCTGTCACCTAGGAGATTGATTCCATCATTAACGATCAGCTGTCCATGCCGCAGGTAGTTCAGAATGGGCTCAAAGTACTCAGGGCTTCGATCAATCAGGTAAGCTCCACGCTCATCCTGCTTGTTACCCCACACATCTACACAAGAACACAAAGAGCACAACTGTTAAGCGCTACAATGAAAAGGGACATCTGACAGACCCAAACAGAAAAGCTTTCATCTCTCCAGGAGAGCTGCCTGTTACAGAAGGAGAAAGCAGAGATTATGCCTGGCATTATGGCCGTGAACACAAATCTCTTTAAGTGGTTCATCTTCTGATCAAGGAGATCAGAGTGACCCAGACGATAAATGAAAAGGTAGATTACATTAATAAATGTAGGCCTAACACTAGTTAGACAAAAAGGACATCACAACCTTGGCAAAGTGCCTGGTAGCAAAACTGAAATGGAATCACCACTCTCAGAGCTACAATGCAACAAACATTCTGTTTGCAGACAATGCCTGTACAAGGTGATCTCTGCTTATTTAGACCATGTTAACACTGCTTTTCACACATGGCACAGATCAAATATGAGATGAATGTGGAAAAACAGGGGAAAAGCATATGGAATTGGATATGCTTAGATATTATTTCAGGCCTTATTCATGGGTGGCCATGAATCAAATTTTATTCAGATATCTGCTGACGTTGTCATCTAATCAGACAAATTAGATATTCCCTGCCATTGCCATTTAGATTTTTCACATTTCAATTAGGTGTAAGGTGACTTTCACATGCACAACTACCAAAGTGATGAAAAGTGAAATAGAGAACAAAGGCTCAGGTCAGTGACCCCCTGCCAAGGTTACTGGTCTTTTAAGCCTATAGGGCAAGAAGTTGGCATATGCCAGTACAGGGTTTATACAGTATTAAAACAAATCCGTGATGAAGCCACAAAGGGAGATCACTTGTGAATACAGGATCAGCACAAAATCAGCTGGTTTACTTTTATTTTGGTCATCAAACCTTTCTGTGCACATGTGGGTGGTTTCAAGTGTAAACACAAGAATCAGATAAGGGTAACTTTTAAGCTGATGTAAACAGGCGGTTTAAATCATGCATCAAGACCAGCTATATGAATGCAGTCTTAGACAGCAGGTCTTGTTCACTCGGCAAGACACTTGTAGGGAATACTGTACCTTTCTCCCTGAACATATGGGCCAACATACTGTCAGGTTCCTTACTAACTAAAGTGCTCCTGTTGGTACAGAGGAAACATGAGACATTGTTAGAATTCAGATTAGCCTCAATTAGATACACATTATATTCACAATGCACAGAAAAGGCAACAACAAAAAAGGCTAAAGTCAGTAGAGAGACAGGGAGCAAATGAGACAGGAGAGTGACGTACTAGCATAACCCAGCTCTTGCGGAAAAGCTTTAATATTTGATCTTACCGTGTTGTGGTGAAAAGACGTCCACCGATATTGAGGGTCAACCAATCAGTGTGAGCCCCTGAGCAGGAGTCATCGGAGGCCTTGGAGGCATTCTGAGGATCTGAAGCAAACACACAACAAACTGAGCGCTCAGTAAAGAACAAAAACCAAACAATGGTGGAAGTCACACGGAGCCAGTTCCTTTAACTTTCGACATCCGCATGAAAGGCACATTATGAATTGGCTGACCACACACAAGATATATATGCAGGCAAAATAGGCCCAGAAATGTTCTTACCCACAAAAGCATCCCCTTCTGAGACATACAAGACGTCATCATCTCTGTTGGAGACATGCCATTTAAGCATTTCAAAACATAATTAGTTCTTCCTTCAGTTCAACACTTGGTGAACTTACAATAAAGTATTTCACATATCTTAATATGAAGTCAATTAATCTTTATTCTCCCTCCATACTGTTAACATCCTTCACATTACTCAAAGTCCCTCATGCTACAAACAAGCCAATGCAGCTGAGCTG
Source organism: Alosa sapidissima (assembly GCF_018492685.1). NCBI lineage: Eukaryota > Metazoa > Chordata > Actinopteri > Clupeiformes > Clupeidae > Alosa > Alosa sapidissima. The sequence continues at coordinate 24,450,890 of NC_055964.1, read as the reverse complement.
AGCTACCTATGTTTCAGATGACTCACACATCTGGGCCTAAGGTCTCACCTGATAAGTGCAATGTCATCGATGAGCCCACCTTTGCTGTTGTACAAACTACAAGCTCTGATTCCCAACTTATTACTCGCAAGAGATAATAAATCTGACAGAGTTCCATACACAGCTACAACCTGAAAAACAAGCATATGCATAAAAAGACGCGATCTAAATGTAAACATCAGCCATATTAGCATAAAATCATATCAACTAAAGATAACGTTTGGTTGACCCTAGTGATAACACTAGGTTGGGACAGCAAAGCTTAGCTGATGTTACGCCAACAAACTCGTCTTATTACGTATTTTCATTGTTTCAAAGAACGATACAGTCTTATTATGAACTCTTAATAGAATAGCTTGAATTCATCTTTCACACTTGGGAAATAGCTGTAACGTTATTCTAATCAAGATGAATGTAGCATACGAGTTACAAACGTTAACGTTAACATTACTGCTAGCTACCTCAAACTAGCAGGCAAAGCCAATGTCTCAGCTTTACTAAGCCACATAACCCTACCTTTCCATTTTTTGAGGTTCCATTAACAAAGAACGTTACTCTTCTCATGCTTTTATTAAAACAAATCTGAAATATGACTTCTTTAAGGCGAAATAACTTGCCGCTGTGTTACCTCAAAGGCAAAATAATGTCGCCTTTGATTAAGTGCTTAGGAAGACTACACTTCCTATAGAAAGGTAGCAACATATTGAATCCAGATGGCAGTGTGTGCCTCTGTCCAATGAAATGTTAGATCTTTGTTCTGTCTTTGCAAGTCAGCCAATCAAATATTAAAATCGCTTTTTGGTCAGCTTCGTGAACCAATCGTATCACATCCTTTCTGGTTCTGGTAATGAATGACACTACATGTATTATAATACCAGTCATGAGTACAGTGTAGCCAAAGATTGTTAAGTCGCCTTAACAATCTTTGGTGTAGCCTACAGCGGCAGGAAACCAAACTTTTGAGGGTCAATCTTTCTTGTTTTTGGCATAGTTAATTGGTGTCTTTAAGTCTATGCTTTAACCTATAAGGTGTAGGCATCGTAATAATCGATTTAATGAATGTAGCCCTAGATGGTATAGTGTAAAACATGATTTTTTGTTGATCTCTCAAGCTTAGGCCTTCTCACAAAAGCTGAATAAATAGGCTACAGACTGCATTACTCTTCTGTTGGTGTAAATAAGGCCTACTTTATAAACATTGTTAGTTACATCAGCGATTATATTTCTTTGGCTGTAGCTCATGAGTAGGCGACTGAGAATATTATTAAGCTCCTGTAAAGTTTAAGTTCGTTTCTAAATCAATAGGCTTATATGTTACAGCAGGCCTACTAACCTAACTCCACCTAGCTCTACGTGCATGGTGGTTTGATGCTGTGTACACCCACAGAGGGAGCCATCACATCATAGATTCAGTAGACCATCATGTGTTCTCATTAGTCATTGTAAATGACACTCAGTCCAATGAGTTGCACTTGGCTGTATCATGCCAGCCAATTAGCCTAGCGCAAACAGCAGAGAGAGAAAAAAAATGACTTACTGGCTCAAATTAGGGGAATGAGGTCCAGATGTTATTACAAATGACTTGTTTTTATGAACTTGTACTGTGAGATAGCTGCACTTGTAGTACCTTAGAACTTTTCAAGGTGTGCAGTCCTTTCTATCATTTGAGAATCAAATTATATCAAATGATAAATGAATATATGGATCAAAAGTTAAATGTCTGAATGATTAGGCTTTGTGAATTTGGAAAGACTAAGACTAGTGGATTATAGTTGACTTGAATTGGGCTTTGTTGTTATTTGCATGCATAATATGACTTTTGTGCCTAAAAACATGATAAGAATTGTGTAGGTAAACTACAATATCAATGTCTGATGATCAATATCTTATAATAGTAAGTGGAGTATGTAGTAAGTAGCCTATGTAAGAAAACTTGGCCATAGGTGCTTTAAGTTGCCCTCTTCTACAGTATGCAACTCATATTACAAATTAGCTAATACAAAGGACCTGGTAACAAGCAACTAACAATGACATAATTAAGTATGCTTGTTTGCTTTTTTGGTGTTGTGGGCATTACATTGAATGGGGGTAAAAACCCAGAGGCATTAATAAAGGTGCTTAAACAGTAAGACAAAGTGTAGCAATATCCTCTTCACTGATTACCTTTCATGCGGTTGCCACGATTTTATCGCCAGCAAAAAAAGGTGTTTTTCTGAATATCTGTGTGGGTACCTGCAGCCGCTTGCATGTTCGGTAAACACAAAGGGCAGATAATCGTGTATCTGGGTGACACTGTTGACTAGATGGTGGGCTCCCACACAAAACTTGGCCCTGTTCATACAGTGTGTTGGTCAGTGTTGACTAAGTATTATCTTTGAAAACAATATATTAGATAAGGGTCGGCCTGGACACCAGTTGTATACTTCTCATATCAGGAACTGAGAAATGGGGTCATATGATTGATCGATATTAGAAAATGAACTCATGCAGGACATGGCAGTGAGTATCTTTAGAAGCACAAGCGCCAGATTATTTATGTAACAGCTGCACTGATTAATGGCCTTAACATCCAATAACATGATCCACAATTTAGGATAGGGAGGCTATCAGATAGTCAATAAGGAATTATATATACTTTTTGACCTGGTAAAAACATGGCTTTTTTTTGTTTAATTGCAACTGACAAATACATTTTGCGATTACGACATTAAACAAATGTACACATTGATATGCAGTCTATAACACGCAGTCTATGTCTACCATGATGTCCAGAGTTCTGATAAAATTACTTTCTCATTAGAGCCCAACACAAGAAAATGTTCTGACAAGAAGACAGAGGTGGATGTCACATTACATGGTTTTGCATCCAGTTCAAACGATATCATAACAGACTTCACCCATACATTGTAATTCAATTTCAAGATACATATACATTGTCTTGGTAGTGCATTCAGTGCGTGCAGAATTAATCAGGATTGGTCACACACACTGCCATTACATCATGGGGAACTGTGTCTTATCAGTTCCCCATCAGTATCACTCGGGGGAAATACGTAAATAATTGATACATTTGGGAAATGTGATAATGTGTCTCTTTTTACAATGTTTAGAAATAGTCTGAGCCATAAAGCGACTCTCACAGCCATTGCTCAAAATATCGAAAGCTTCCGGCCCTGATGGTTTTATTGGTCTCTGAGATCTGTAAATATAGCTAAATGATGCTGAAATCAGCTGGATAAAACAAACACTGATCTAGCAGGCCACAATAACTGCCCGGACCTGCTTAAAAAAGGAGATGTATACAAGGAAGTGGCCATTCAAAGACAGAAATAATGTGCACAGGCTTGATCATGAAGTTTACTGAAGATTAATTGAGGATTTTTCCCTGAGGGAAATATTTTGTTTTGTCAAGTACGCTGGTTCAAATGACTCATTAACAACTGTTATTTTTGTCATTCAGGATGGCAAACATATTGAGACATACAGTGAAATAACTTTGTTAGCAGATACTATTTATGGCAGCTGCAAATAAGTCAAATGAAATGTATAAAACAAAGAAAATATTTTTTCTGTTCAGTTTTTTAGTTGACAATTTAGACTACGAAAAAGAAAAATCCTCTAGGCCCTCAGATCATCGAAAGGAAATATCACAGTGTCATCTCAAATCAATTTTTATTTTTTAAACCTAAAATCCTAAAATATTTTTTGTTCTCCTGCATGTTAGTATGACAGCTTATCATACTGAGCTTTGATTTTGTCTTTTGCCAAGTATCACCTAAGTGACTAGTGCTGGAAGCAGTTACTTAGCAACGAGAACAAGAGATAACCTGTTGAACAACTGTCACTATCCAGTGAGGAGGAATGTCAGCTTTAAGAGGTGGAGACAAAGAGATAAAGCTAACAGCCAACACTTCAACTGTTAGCAACGGGCCAAAAGGTGCTTTACCTAAGCAATCATGTGTGTGTGTGTGTGTGTGTCTGTGTGTGTGTGTGTGTGTGTGTGTGTGTGTGTGTGTGTGTGCGTGTGTGTGTGTGTGTGTGTGTGTGTAGTGGGGTTGGGGAGGAGGGGGCATTTGGAATTTGTGCTATGGAGTTTGTGATATTTTCAGAAATATAGCTGCTCTCTAAAGTCTTCTCTAAAGGTGATCTTTGCACATAAGTGCGTTTCCACCTGGTTTAAATACTAAAGGCCCCACTATGCCACACCAGTGAGGCCCGCTGAAAGAGTTGGTAACATCAATGAGTTGTAAAGATGCATCATAAATAAAACATAAGGGAGCAACAGCTCTGATCTTTTTTTTTAGGAAGTCTTTGAAATGAGAGATTAATAATGAATGGATTTGCTCAGTGTCAAAATGTGAGAAAATAGAACACAACAAGCCGGCAGAGAGACAACGTTTGGAGAGACGGTTTAAAAATCAGAGGTGTGCGTCTGCCAGTCTGCCATGATTTCAAAAACATCACCTCTCTTGACTAATACTCAGCAGAATGCGCCTTCATCCTTTTGAGCGAAAGGCTCTTTATGTGAATCGTATAAATTACATGAAATATGCAGTATTACAAAATTCAAATCACATGTGGAGCCGATCGATGACCAAAGGCAGTGGTATACTTTCATGGATTGTGACTGCATTTCTGTTTTCTCCTTTTCACTGTTACATTCGAGAACTAGTGGGGAAATGTCAGCCCTCTTGTGGGATAGACCGGATCCCCTCCAGCAAAGAAATGGACTCCTAAATCCAAGCGGCCTCTGCAGCTGAAAGATAAGAAGGATATGTGGAGGGGAAAACAGCTTCACACTGGCCTCCCTTGTTATGGTAGGCCATTATATTTAGAAACTACTGTGACAACAGATATTTTGTGAACAGCTGTTCTGTTTGAAAACACAGAGATTAGTAACATGCAAATATTAAAATATGGTTGACTGTAACTGTTCAGGAGTAGATTATTGGAGTAGTAGAGAGTATTAATGTCTCACCCAGAGCCTCATAAATAAATAAATATGACATTGTCATGGTAGTGTTCAGGAAAAGTATGCTGAAACTCCCAGGATGAAGTTAGAGCACCCAATTTATTCTAGCCAACTTTTTTTTTTGCCTCTGTATGTGTAGGCAGGTTTGAGAATTTCAGGTTCCTCATCTCAACCAGAGTAACTGTCAGAATGTGAAGTCTCTCTGATTCCCTCTCCTCGCCAGTACTGGTGAGCAGACAGACTCAACACAGCTCCGAACTAGAGAGACACCTGATAAATATTGCATCCCCCACCCTGGATTATGTGTTGTGTTGGGAGTAAAATCTGGTGGAGATGTACAGTACTGTGCAAAAGTAGCAGGCACCTTATATGTTTTGTTTCAGCAATGCTATAAGGACCCTATTGTTTATTTCTCACTTTCTTAATTAGAATATGACCAGAGAACACAGGAAATATGTACACAGGCCATTTAACAGCTAATTTGTAATGAGAATTAGTAGAATTCATACTTGTAGAAGACCAAGAACTTATCTGAATTTGCCTCCAAATTGTTTGCTATATTTGCACACAGCACTTTGTACCATGGCTTGTGGAAGAGAGGTGACCCGGTGAATTGTAACAAAAGTTCCAAAACCCTCAAAGTTATAACTTGATGGTGAACATAGTTGTGTGGGTGCTGCATATAGATGAAGATGGTTCAATTATAAAACAGCTGGCTGAAGCCTGAGGCTACAGATTCTCAGATGACTCGTTCTGTGCAGCATTCTCTGTGCACTATAATCCGCACTGATGCCAGTGGTGCCTGTATTCTCTCAGATGAAATTAGTCGAGGCCTTGGTCACGGAGAGTGCTCAATGAAATAGGCTTTGTTTGCCCAGTGCATCATTTCCACACAGGAGCTCTGTAAATAAAAGCACAACTCCAATGGTTATAAAAAGAGTCACAGATATAAAGAATAATAAACGGTAAATATCACATTATTTTTATGGTGTTTCTCAGTGTTGCTGAGGCAATGTATTTTCAGGCTGGTTTATGTGGAACATCACACTGATATTCTGCTCATAAAAAAGAATGTTGTTTTCCCGATGTCCACAAAAATGGTTAAATCATATTATGGGTCATTGTGATGTTAGGACATGACTGACTGAAACAAGATTGGAAGAATATTGCTGCGACTGGGTAAAAGAGTGTGAATGTCTGTTACAAATATTGACTGGGCCGAATGTCGGCAGCACACCATATGGGGGTGTGTAGATGGGGTTGGATCCTCTTAATGCAGATGTTAGTATTCAGAGCAGATTGCTGGGAAACGTTGCAAACTTCCCCTTCCCCCAGCTTCTCCATCCTCCCCAACTCTCACCCCTCTTCCAGTTGCCTTGACCCCTGGAGACTTCACATCGGTGGTCTTGAGAGAGGGCTTTTATTATTCCCTTAGCAAGAGGGCCCCAGGAAGGCTAACAGGAGGCCAAAGGGTTTGTACTCCATGATCGCTTGGTGCCCCGGTCAGAATTGGCCTCAGATGGCAGATATGTTTACATAGAAAGGATAGGAAATTACCCGAGAAAGCTGCTATAAGTCCTCCTTATAACACTCTATACTTCTAAAACAGTCCTAGAATAACATTATTTCCTTGTGCCAAGCTATTCCTGAAAATTAAGCTTATATAGTTGAGGCCTGTCCCTGATGACGTTAAAGACGGGACTGGACTGAAGTGTGTTCTCACAGACGTTCCCACTGGTATCAAGCTAGCCACCCATACCTCAAAACTCCTTTAATGGTAAAGACAACTGTAACTATACTGATATGAGCGACCACAGAAACTAACATATGGAATTACCTAGATCACGTAATTCAATAGATTCTGACTGGCTGTCTGTTTCTGTCAGTTATCTGTGTTCACAAAATTGCTCTCAAAGTTATCCCCAATGATATCGTTCTTCGTGAGATTATCGTAACAGTGTGTGGTGCACTGTGGACTACATACAGCTATATTTTTACAGTACATTTGAATCATTATAGTTACCGTTAGCAGTGTGGACAGACTATAAGACTAGAGAGCACATCAAGCTTTCAAGCATTGAAAGATTGTTCAGAGAAATGTTCTAACAGTGCCCATAGAGTGTGGAGAAGACGAGACTAGAGAGTTATCACTGTTCCGTGCCATGTTGATACGCACCAAGCTGTCAGCTTCTTTAACTGAACAAGGCTGAGATTGATGGAGGTAATTACAGCCAGATAAAACACAGGCGTGCATGTCGGAACTTTGCATTGTCACTTTGATGAAGACCACAGACACACAGCGAGAAACAAACCCCAAAGACACAGAACACATGTCGTTATTCTGAATGTAAAATCTCTTTTTAACTTCAAACAGTGGGTAGAATAAGATTTAGTCCTCCTGAGGTCATTTATTATTCTCTACAATGGGCAAGGGCTCTCTGTGATTCCACCAAAATATTTATGTCAAAGTGATAAACAGAGCTGATGTGGCCAGGCTCATTATCAGGGAGAAACAAGCCAGGCATGGCTCATATCTCCAAAGTACATTTATTCCCAATTTTTCTCAGCCACAAGAGACCTTTTATGGAGTAAAACAATTACTCCATACGGTTGGAAGGTAAAGTACTACAAAATAGGAATAAGATATGAGGCCACATGTTGTCTCAAAATACACCACTGAGTGAGAAACGTCCAGATACACAGAGAATCCAGTCGTGCAGAGAAGGAGAGAAGAGAAAAAGCATCTCTCCATTTTACTCCAACAAATCCACCCTCATGAAAAAGAACTATAGGAATCTGAGTATCTTGGGACAAAATATTACAGTAATTTCAGACTAATTATATTATAGGAATCTTATAGTATTTTGGGACATACTAGTACTATAAGACTGTACTAACACTATGGAGGGCAAATATTTTAGAGGTATTACAGATATGAATATATTATACACTAATAGTAGAAAGGGCATAACACTCACTCAACTAACAAGAGCTCAAAGCATTGTGGCATTATGGTTTTTTTTTTAATTTAGTGAATTGCTCCTCAAAACTGTCTTTAGCTGTCCAGTTTGTGGACAGAAACACTTGGTGTTCGCACCCTGTCCTGGCTCTGTGAATAGGAAACAAAGCAGCTCAGACTGAGCCATACACTACAGCCCAAACAACACATTGCTATCATGAGCACGAACAGCAGAAGGGAGCGATGCAATTCATTTGGTGATTGAGCTCATATATCAACAACCATTCACCAGAATCCTACATTTCCTTTTTGGATTAATAAGGAATCGATCTATCTATCTATTCTAGAATCACAAAATGTACCTTTAATTTCAGTCTCATGTGTCAGGTGTTGCTTAGAGCAGGAGATGGGGAGGTATGGCCTAGATCCCTCACCCTCCATGGAGCCCCTGAGGACAGCAATGCAAATGTGGGAAAATCAGACTCTTAACCCAGAATTTTAACACTGAAATCGCTTTGTTCTTCACATGAATTCCCCTGTCTCTTCAAAACTTTCGTTCGAGTGCCTTGACAAAAAACTGCTTTTTGAAGTAAGAAGGTTGATTTCCGCATCATTACCCTTGTTGTTATTTGTGTCATATCATTATGTAGAAATATACAGTGCAGGAAGACAAAAATATCCTTTGCACTCACCGACTGTACACCGAACAACAAAGCAGTGCAGCCGTGACGGCTGAAAGTATGGCAAGCTGAAGCTGTGCAGGGAACACTGGGGAGTGCAATGTCATGCTTTCACACAACATGTGAAATATCAGTCATCTCCCTCAAGTCAGCCTATTAATTTACAGCTTCCAGTTACACTGGCCCAGTCGTGCTGGGGTCATGTTCGGGCACATCCGCACCAGGCCTGCTGGGTATAAAGGGGGGGGGGGGGGGGGGGGGGGGTGTATTTGACTCCTGGATACTGGCAGGCAGAACCATGTGTGTGTGTGCGTGCGTGTGTGCGTGTGTGTGTGCGTGCGTGTGTGTGTGTGTGTGCGTGTGTGTGTGTGTGCGTGCGTGTGTGCGTGCGTGTGTGCGTGTGTGTGTGCGTGCGTGTGTGCGTTCGTTTTCCCCGGGAAGGTCTCCGCCAACAGAGCCTCGAGTTGGATGATTGGTGTTCGATGGACGTGGCCTGGAGCAGCAATAGAAACCTGGCACTTTGTAACTTGTGAAGGCTTGGTGGTTATGTAAGGCACCCGATGTGTGTGTGCGTTCAGCTGTAATGTGAGGGACAAAGCGAGACACAAAACCAGAGGGAAGGCCTCATTCTATTGGTGTATTTTCACCCTTTTAATAATGAAAAACAATGATACAAAATGATGAAGAAACACGGCACATTTTACAAGGAATTGCAGTATAAAAAACAAAATGCTTCAGTTTCACAGGAGCTGATCAATCTAAGTGCATCAAATAGCAAGGTACATGTACTGTATTTGTTAAGTAAAATATGGTGACCCACTATGTCAGAGGGTAAATAAAGGCATTCTGCCTGAGCTCTGAGGATCTGAAACCATCAGTGCTCAGTCAATATGAGATGTTGTTGCCCATTTGAAAACACATTTGTTCTGTGTTGGGGTGTGTGTGGGGGGTTACAAAGGTACTTAACCTGGAAATTTAATTGACAAAATGTACGTGACTAATGTCATAATGTTTTAAACTCGATACAGTGTAATTAGTTGGCAATAGAATAAAAGACAATATGGTAGGTTTAATAAGGTTAATTTGGCACAATCCCATTTCACAGATATTGTAATTATGTTGGAATGCTGTAGGACACAAATAGTATTCTGCTACTGAATATCTATATGACATAGCAGACATAATAATCAAATGTCCATTCCATAAAATATTTATAGTATAAATTGTGTTATAGCATATTGCCACATTTATCTGGCTTCTTTCCCATGCATGTGTTTTTTTACAGATGCATCCATGTACTGTACTTTAAATAAGGAGTGGGTTACATTCATTATATACAGTGTAGACATTTAAGCTCTGCAATGGTAACTTCTTGATTAGACTGGACCCATTTATCTCTGTCAATACATTCAATCCAAAGCTGAAGGCCTACAAAGTGCGCACACACACACACACACACACACACACACACACACACACACACACACACACACACACAGAAAACACACACAAATGCACATACACACATAAATGCACACTTGCACACATCAACATCACACACACACTGAGTGACTATTATATTCAACATGAGATTACTGATACATAAATTCTTCAAAGCATTTTCTTTCTGAAAGTAATAGAACTGACAAATTGACAATTAGAAGAATGCATGCACACACACGCACACACACACACACACACACACACACACACACACCTATTACATCTGTAATATTACATTCACTAAGCTTAGATGTTGCTGTTGCTGATCAGATATACAGATGTCAAATAAGGAATTATACTGTATCATATTACTCATCTACTTTACACTGTGAAATAATGCCTCTTCAAATCTTTATAACTATTGAAATATGTTGATGGTAAGACTGCAAGGCAATTAGTAAATCTTTCAACCCCTATTCGGAGTAACACTTCATGAACAAATTAATCTGGATTTCAAGAATTATGGTATATAGTGGTATATAGTGGTGCTTGTTTTAGAAGCCTATTTTGCCTCATGAAATGAGCCATGTGGTTTCATGGGAGAACAACAAATCCATCCATCCATCCATGACTGGGCTAGGCTCATCTATCAGTCTTTGGTGACTTCCTGAACACAGATTTTTCCATTTTCCATCCCACAACAGAAAAAGTCTTTGGAATGACTCGGAAATAAGAGATAGAAAATTAAATATAGCAACAAAATATATATAATTAGGGATCACTTAACAAAAGCTACCTTAGTAAAGTACACAACCTGTTTTTTTTTTTTGTTTTTGTTTTTTCAATCAGAAGGCAATGGCACACAATCACCACAAATGACATAGTATATTACAGTGGTTCAGACATCATAAAATATCAAGTTATCAAACAAACCATTAGCATGACTACATAATATTAACACTGGCTCTAAGATAAGAGCCTCTTGATTTACAGTAACGTAATGCTGAATTTAATTCCTCTGATGAGTATAATACATTACCCTGATGTCATGTGTCTCTAAGCATGGTAAAATATAATTTTGCATGTAACTCTCAGATAAATACTGTGCTGCTAGTTTAATTTGGGAAAGCATTAAAGTTTCTTGTTACATTTCCAGAGAAACTCCTTATCAGCTCTCTTATCAAAGCAACAGCTGCTTCAGCATGTATATTCCACAACATTCAGCAACAATATACTTTTTTTTTTACAGCTGGTCTTGCAAAACACTCACATGACCAAACCAAGCCATATGACCTCTCTAATGACAGTCTGCAACCAGTCCTATAACCGAGGGTCCTTAAGCAGGACCTCAAGTCTTAAATGAATAAGTGCTGTGTCTCTTCATGGGTTAGTCCAACTTATGTCATGTTCAGGTGCCAATGAAAACATTGGTTTAGACCTGTGCCTTGGCGTCATGTGGATATTCATATCTATCAACTACAGCCCAGAGAGGCAGCCTCCTCTTCCACTGCCAATTTGTCAGGCGTTAATGCTGACAGAGCCGTTGCTGAGGATGGACCCCTTGGTGATGCCTGTGCTGACGGTGGAGAGGGGGAAGCTTTCGTAGTCCTCGGGCGCCCCCCAGCAGCGGCAGCGGTACAGCAGAGCCTTGAGCTCCTTCTGGAAGTTGTTGTTGAGGAAGCCGTAGATGATGGGGTTGACGCAGGTGGACGCCATGGCCATGAGGTGGCAGGCGGAGAAGATGGCGTCGTTGTGGCACGACGGGATGGCCTCGTGGTTCCAGTCGAAGACGGTGTTGAAGATGTTGAGTGGGAGCCAGCACACGGCGAACGCCACCACGATGGAGGCCAGCATGATGTTGACCCGCTTGGAGCCTTTGGCCTTCTTCTGCCGGGCGTCGCGCGTCCGCTCCACCATGTCCCGGCGCCGGTGCAGCCGCAGGAAGATGCGCACGTAGCAGAGCAGGATGAGCGCCAGCGGCAGGAAGTACTGGAAGACCAGCAGGGACGTGGTGTAGGCCAGCCGCTTCTCGTTGGTGGGCCAGTCCTCGATGCACACCAGGTGGTCGGGGAAGGGGTTGAATGGCAGCGTGAGGTTGTGGAAGTTCATCTCGGTGAGCACGTGGAAGGAGAGGAAGGGCAGGGAGATGAAGCAGGCCACCATCCAGGTGATGGCAACGGCCAGATAGGAGTGGCCCACCACGGGCTTCCAGCCGGTGGGGTGGATGATGAGCTGGTGACGCTCCAGGGCGATAAGCACCATGGAGATGATGGAGACCGTCACAGACATGCACTGCACGAAGGGCGTGAACTTGCACAGCGCCTCGCCGAGGATCCAGCGGTCCATCAGCGTGTAGATGACGGTCACTGGTATGCACACGAGGCAGACCAGGATGTCGGAGAAGGACAGGTTGGCAATGAAGATGTTGGTGACGTTCCGCATCTCTTTCTGCCTCGTGATGACCAAGACCAGGCAGGTGTTGCCCACCAGCCCGACCGCGAGCACCACGCTATACGCCACGATTAAGAAGGTGGTGCCGGTGACGGACGTCGGACACTTACCCACATCTTCCCAGTTTGGCATGTCCCCAAACCAGGGGTGACTGCTGTTATTGAAATGAGACATGTCTTTGATCTTGACCTGTTATTTGCCTGCAGTGAGTTAGGTGGTACTTCCTGCTTGCTTGAAGTCAGTTGACCAAAGATGCCATTGCGCCTTCTGGACAATCTTCGTTGCCTTTACCTAGATAAACACATAAACAAATGCTTGTAATAATCTTTAAAAGCCAAGCTTTATTACAGTGCATGAAAATGCACTGTACTGTTCTTCCTAGGCTTCTTATTCTTAGCTTTATTATTACAGTGCATGAAAATGCACTGTACTGTTCTTCCTAGGCTTCTTCTTATTATAGTGCATGAAAATGCACTGTACTGTTCTTCCTAGGCATTTTTACAGTGCATGAAAATGCACTGTACTGTTATTCCAAGGCTTTTTACAGTGCATGAAAATGCACTGTACTGTTCTTCCTAGGCTTCTTCTTATTATTATTCTTCTTCTAACGCACTTAATGCAGCTTCAACCGTTTAACGTAGAAACTTCATTCAAACTATGTTACGTAGGTCTTACTTATGACATGTGGGCTTTGTATTTTTCACCTTTGTAACTTTTATACTTTTTAAACTATTAATTAAAAACGAATCAAAATTTCCCCATTGACTTAACATTATGATTATGACATCACAATACGGCCGTTAAGCAATTAGAATCCTATGGCAGGTGTTCGGGCCACCTGGACCAACTGCCAGTCTCAGGCTTTAAGCATACAAACTGGCCCTATTAAGACTACACATCCTGTTCAACTGCTTCCTCTGCCTAAAACTGTTTCAAAATAAAAGTCCTCACTACAATATTTCACTGTTAAACAATTTAACCCTTTAAACTACTGAACTTTTTAACTGTTCAGCCATTGTAACTGTTACTTGTCATCAACTATGACTCCTACCCACTGTAGCTAGTAAGCTAAGTTAGCTAAGTAACATGGTTAGCATGCTAGCATGTTAGCATGCTAGTTAGCATTTTTAGCAAAACTGCTAAAAATGATTAGCTAAGTTAGCTAAGTCACATGGTTAGCATAGTTAGCATGCTAGCATGTTAGCATGCTAGTTAGCATTTTTAACAAAACTGGTTAAAATGACTAGCTAAGTTAGCTAAGTCACATGGTTAGCATAGTTAACATGCTAGCACGTTAGCATGCTAGTTAGCATTTTTAGCAAAACTGCTTAAAATGATTAGCTAAGTTAGCTAAGTCACATGGTTAGCATAGTTAGCATGTTAGCATGCTAGTTAGCATTTTAGCAAAACTGCTGAAAACGATTAGCTAAGTTAGCTAAGTAACGTGGTTAGCATAGTTAGCATGTTAGCATGTTAGTTAGCATTTTTAGCAAAACTGCTAAAAATGATTAGCTAAGTCAGCTAAGTAACGTGGTTAGCATAGTTAGCATGTTAGCATGCTAATTAGCATTTTTAGCAAAACTGCTAAAACGATTAGCTAAGTTAACTAAGTAACGTGGTTAACATAGTTAGCATGCTAGCGCTAGCATGTTAACATGCTAGTTAGCATTTTTAGCAATACTGCTAAAAATGATTAGCTAAGTTAGCTAAGTCACATGGTTAGCATGCTACCATGCTAGTTAGCATAGTAACTTTGTTAACATTATTATCTTTGTTAACATAGTTAGCATAACTGCTAGCAAACATAAGAGCCATTCCAACTGTCAGTTATCGTCAACTATCTACCTAAATAATTTAACCATTTAAACTATCCACCTATTTAACTGTTCAGTCATTCCAACTATATTAAACCTCATCTACATAGCAACCAATATAGTTTGTTTTTACTCTGTATGATATTTTACATCATATTTTTGCATTTTCATGCACTGTATTTCCTTCAGGAAATGCTTTTCTAGTTCTTCTTCTTCTTATTCTTCTTCTTCTAACGCAGTTAATGCAGCTTAAACCGTTTAACGTAGAAACTTCATTCAAACTATGTTACGTAGGTCTTACTTAGGACATGTGGGCTTTGTATTTTTCAACTTTGTAACTTTTATACTTTTTAAACTATTAATTAAAAACTAGTCAAAATTTCCCCATAGACTTAACATGGGCTGATGACATCACAATAGAGCCGTTAAGCAATTAGAATCCTATGGCAGGTGTTCGGGCCACCTGGACCAACTGCCAGTCTCAGGCTTTAAGCATACAAACTGGCCCTATTAAGACTACACATCCTGTTCAACTGCTTCCTCTGCCAAAAACTGTTTCAAAATAAAAGTCCTCACTACAATATTTCACTGTTAAACAATTCAACCCTTTAAACTACTGAACTTTTTAACTGTTTAGCCATTGTAACTGTTACTTGTCATCAACTATGACTCCTACCCACTGTAGCTAGTTAGCTAAGTTAGCTAAGTCACATGGTTAGCATAGTTAGCATGCTAGCATGTTAGCATGCTAGTTAGCATTTTTAGCAAAACTGCTTAAAATGATTAGCTAAGTTAGCTAAGTCATATGGTTAGCATAGTTAGCATGCTAGCATGTTAGCATGCTAGTTAGTATAGTTAGCATAACTGCTAAAAACAATTAGCTAATTTAGCTAAGTAACGTGGTTAGCATAGTTAGCATGCTAGCATGTTAGCATGCTAGTTAGCATTTTTTAGCAAAACTGCTAAAAACGATTAGCTAAGTCACATGGTTAGCATAGTTAGCATGCTAGCATGTTAGCATGCTAGTTAGCATTTTAAGCAAAACTGCTAAAAACGATTAGCAAAGTCAGCTAAGTAATGTGGTTAGCATAGTTAGCATGCTAGCATGTTAGCATGCTAGTTAGCATTTTTAGCAAAACTGCTAAAAACGATTAGCAAAGTCAGCTAAGTAAAGTAGTTAGCATGTTAGCATGCTAGTTAGCATTTTTAGAAAAACTGCTAAAAATGATTAGCTCAGTTAGCTAAGTAACATGGTTAGCATAGTTAGCATGCTAGCATGTTAGCATGCTAGTTAGTATAGTTAGCATAACTGCTAAAAACAATTAGCTAATTTAGCTAAGTAACGTGGTTAGCATAGTTAGCATGCTAGCATGTTAGCATGCTAGTTAGCATTTTTAGCAAAACTGCTAAAAACGATTAGCAAAGTCAGCTAAGTAATGTGGTTAGCATAGTTAGCATGCTAGTTAGCATTTTTAGAAAAACTGCTAAAAATGATTAGCTAAGTTAGCTAAGTAACATGGTTAGCATAGTTAGCATGTTAGCATGCTAGTTAGCATTTTTAGCAAAACTGCTTAAAATGATTAGCTAAGTTAGCTAAGTCACATGGTTAGCATGCTAGTTAGCATTTTTAGCAAAACTGCTTAAAATGATGAGCTAAGTCAGCTAAGTAACATGGTTACCATACTTAGCATTTTAACATTGTTAGCATGCTAGTTAGCATAGTAACTTGGTTAACATTATTATCTTTGTTAACATAGTTAGCATAACTGCTAGCAAACATTAGAGCCATTCCAAGTGTCAGTTATCGTCAACTATCTACCTAAATAATTTAACCATTTAAAGTATCCACTTATTTAACCGTTCAATCATTCCACCTATATTAAACCTTATCTACCAAGTAAATCATTTACCTATATAAACTATCCACCTATTTAACTGTTCAGTCATTCCAACTATATTAAACCTCATCTACCTAGCAACCAATATAGTTTGTTTTTACTCTGTATGATATTTGACATCATATTGTTTGCATTTTCATGCACTGTATTTCCTTCAGGAAATGCTTTTCTAGTCTTCTTCTTCTTCTTCTTCTTCTTCTTCTTCTAACGCAGTTAATGCAGCTTCAACCGTTTAACGTAGAAACTTCATTCAAACTATGTTACGTAGGTCTTACTTAGGACATGTGGGCTATGTATTTTTCATCTCTGTAACTTTTATACTTTTTAAACTATTAATTAAAAACTACTCAAAATTTCCCCATAGACTTAACATGGGCTGATGACATCACAATAGAGCCGTTAAGCAATTAGAATCCTATGGCAGGTGTTCGGGCCACCTGCATCAACTGCCAGTCTCAGGCTTTAAGCATACAAACTGGCCCTATTAAGACTACACATCCTGTTCAACTGCTTCCTCTGCCAAAAACTGTTTCAAAATAAAAGTCCTCACTACAATATTTCATTGTTAAACAATTTAAGCCTTTAAACTACTGAACTTTTTAACTGTTCAGCCATTGTAACTGTTACTTGTCATCAACTATGACTCCTACCCACTGTAGCTAGTTAGCATGGTTAGCATAATTAACATGTTAGCATTGCTAAGATTGTTAGCATTTTTAGCAAAACTGCTAAAAATGATTAGCTAAGTAACATGGTTAGCATAGTTAGCATGCTAACATGCTAGTTAGCATAGTTAGCATAACTGCTAAAAATGATTAGCTAAGTTAGCTAAGTAATATGGTTAGCATAGTTAGCATGTTAGCATGTTAGCATAATTAGCATAACTGTTAAAAATGATTAGCTAAGTAACATGGTTAGCATAGTTAGCATGCTAGTTAGCATAGTTAACATAACTGCTAAAAATGATTAGCTAGGTTAGCTAAGTAACATGGTTAGCATAGTTAGCATTTTAGCATTGTTAGCATGCAATTTGCACCTGTATCAACTTCCAGCTGCAAATCTAGGCCCCATCAAAGAATCAGTTCAACTGATTGCACCTGTATCAACTGCTTTCTGCTGAACTAGGCCAACTGTCTCTGTGTCTCTCCATTCTACAAGGATATAAGGCACATTTCAACCAACTTTCTATCCATTCATCCTCTTCAAACCATTCACTCATCCACCCATTAAACTATCCATCAACATCCATTAACCAATCTGCCTATCAACATCCATTCAACTTTCTGTCTATCAACATCCATTACACTATCTACATTTTTAAAACTATATACTCTGTCTCAGGCTTTAAGCATACGATATGGCTCTATTAAGACTGCCGTTAAGCAATTAGAATCCTAGGCCAGGTGGCCAGGCTATATTAAACCTCATCTACCTAGTTCAGTCATTCCAACTATTAAACCTCATCTACCTAGTTCAGTCATTCCAACTATATTAAATCTCATCTACCTAGCAGATAATTTAACCATTTAAACTATCCACCTATTTAACTGTCCAGTCATTCCAACTATATTAAACCTCGTCTACCTAGCAAATAATTTAACCTTTTAAACTATCCACCTATCTGTTCAGTCATTCCAACTATATTAAACCTCATCTACCTAGTTCAGTCATTCCAACTATATTAAACCTCATCTACCTAGTTCAGTCATTTCAACTGTATTAAACCTCATCATGTTGGTTGCCAATTAGCACATCATCTGTTTTAACAATATATTTCACACCATATGTTTTGCATGTTCATGCACTGGTAATTCCCTGGAATTGCGTTTTCTAGTTATTATTATTATTATTACAGTGCATGAAAATGCACTGTACTGTTCTTCCTAGGCTTCTTCTTCTTCTTAATATTATTCTTATTATTCGTCTTCTTCTAACACAGTTAATGCAGCTTCAACCGTTTAACGTAGAAACTTAATTCAAACTATGTTGCGTAGGTCTTACTTAGGACATGGGGGCTTTGTATTTTTCATCTTTGTAACTTTTATACTTTTTAAACTATTAATTATTAACTTTTATAAAATCCCCATAGACTTAACATTAGGCTGATGACATCACAATGGACTAATTAACTTGATTTGCACCTGTATCAACTTCCAGCTGCTCATCTAGGCCCCATCAAAGAATCAGTTCAACTGATTGCACCTGTATCAACTGCTTTCTGTTGAACTAGGCCAACTCTCTCTGTGTCTCTCCATTCTACAAGGATATAAGGCACATTTCAACCAACTTTCTATCCATTCATCCTCTTCAAACCATTCACTCATCCACCAATTAAACTATCCATCAACATCCATTAAACAATCTGCCTATACAACATCCATTCAACTTTCTGTCTATCAACATCCATTACACTATCTACATTTTTTTAAACTATATACTCTGTCTCAGGCTTTAAACATACAATATGGCTCTATTAAGACTGCCGTTAAGCAATTAGAATCCTAGGCCAGGTGGCCAGGCTATATTAAACCTCATCTACCTAGTTCAGTCATTCCAACTATTAAACCTCATCTACCTAGCAAATAATTTAACCTTTTAAACTATCCACCTATTTAACTGTTCAGTCATTCCAACTATATTAAACCTTATCTACCTAGTTCAGTCATTCTAACTATATTAAACCTCATCTACCTAGCAAATAATTTAACCTTTTACACTATCCACCTATTTAACTGTTCAGTCATTGCAACTATATTAAACCTCATCTACCTAGTTCAGTCATTCCAACTATATTAAACCTCATCATGTTGGTTGCCAATTAGCACATCATCTGTTTTAACAATATATTTCACACCATATGTTTTGCATTTTCATGCACTAGTAATTCCCTGGAATTGCGTTTTCTAGTTATTATTACAGTGCATGAAAATGCACTGTACTGTTCTTCCTAGGCTTCTTCTTCTTCTTCTTCTTCTTCTACTTCTTCTTCTAACGCAATTAATGCAGCTTCAACCTTTTAACGTAGAAACTTTATTCAAACTATGTTACGTAGGTCTTACTTAGGACATCTGGGCTTTGTATTTTTCATCTTTGTAACTTTTATACTTTTTAAACTATTTATTAAAAACTACTCAAAATTTCCCCATAGACTTAACATTAGGTTGATGACATCACAATGGACTATTTAACTTGATTTGCACCTGTATCAACTTCCAGCTGCTCATCTAGGCCCCATCAAAGAATCAGTTCAACTGATTGCACCTGTATCAACTGCTTTCTGCTGAACTAGGCCAACTCTCTCTGTGTCTCTCCATTCTACAAGGATATAAGGCACATTTCATCCACTTTCTATCCATTCATCCTCTTCAAACCATTCACTCATCCACCCATTAAACTATCCATCAACATCCATTAAACAATCTGCCTATCAACATCCATTCAACTTTCTGTCTATCAACATCCATTACACTATCTACATTTTTTAAACTATATACTCTGTCTCAGGCTTTAAGCATACAATATGGCTCTATTAAGACTGCCGTTAAGCAAATAGAATCCTAAGCCAGGTGGCCAGGCTATATTAAACCTTATCTACCTAGTTCAGTCATTCCAACTATATTAAACCTCATCTACCTAGCAAATAATGTAACCTTTTACACTATCCACCTATTTAACTGTTCAGTCATTCCAACTATATTAAACCTTATCTACCTAGTTCAGTCATTCCAACTATATTAAACCTCATCTACCTAGCAAATAATTTAACCTTTTAAACTATCCACCTATTTAACTGTTCAGTCATTCCAACTATATTAAACCTTATCTACCTAGTTCAGTCATTCCAACTATATTAAACCTCATCTACCTAGCAAATAATGTAACCGTTTACACTATCCACCTATTTAACTGTTCAGTCATTCCAACTATCTTAAACCTCATCTACCTAGTTCAGTCATTCCAACTATATCAAATCTCATCTACCTAGCAAATAATTTAACCATTTAAACGATCCACCTATTTAACTGTCCAGTCATTCCAACTATATTAAACCTCATTTACCTAGTTCAGTCATTCCAACTATATTAAACCTCATCTACCTAGTTCAGTCATTTCAACTATATTAAACCTCATCATGTTGGTTGCCAATGAGCACATCATCTGTTTTAACAATATATTTCACACCATATGTTTTGCATTTTCATGCACTGGTAATTCCCTGGAATTGCGTTTTCTAGTTCTTCTTCTAACGCAATTAATGCAGCTTCAACCGTTTAAGTAAGTAAGTATAAGTATATATACTTTTTTGATCCCGTGAGGGAAATTTGGTCTCTGCATTTAACCCAATCCGTGAATTAGTGAAACACAAACAGCACACAGTGAACACACAGTGAGGTAAAGCACACACTAATCCCAGCGCAGTGAGCTGCCTGCAACCACAGCGGCGCTCGGGAAGCAGTGAGGGGTTAGGTGCCTTGCTCAATGGCACTTCAGCCCTTGAGCACTTCAGCCCTTGAGCCCTTGAGTTTAACGTAGAAATTTCATTCAAACTATGTTACGTAGGTCTTACTTAGGACATACGTACTGGGCTTTGTATTTTTCATCTTTGTAAATTTTATACTTTTTAAACTATTTATTAAAAACTACTCAAAATTTCCCCATAGACTTAACATTAGGCTGATGACATCACAATGGGCTAATTAACTTGATTTGCACCTCTATCAGGCCCCATCAAAGAGCCAGTTCAACTGATTGATTGATTGATTAAACTATTAATTAAAAACTATTAGGCCTTTATGACATCACAGCAATTAGACTCTTGTGCCAGGTGGCCAGGCCACCTGCATCAACTCTCATTCTCGCAGTCTCATTCTCTTAATATAAGACTACACATCCTGTTCAACTGTTCAGTCATTCCAACTATATTAAACCTCATCTACTAGTGATGGCCAAATGAAGCTTTGGTGAACCACTGAACCACAGCAGTGTGAACCTAGCGACACTAGCTGAAAAGCAAAAAGATGGCCGCCACACATACATTTTTCAACATAAAAGTCCTTAGGAAACCAATATTTTTGGTTACATATACTGGTTTGGATAAGGACTTTTATGTTGAAAAATCTTCATGTGGCAGCCATATTGGATTTTTTCATTAGTGTTGCTAGCTTCACACTGCTGTGGTTTAGTGGTTCACCAAAGCTTCATTTGCCCATCACTATCATCTACCTAGCAAATAATTTTACCATTTAAACTATCCACCTATATTAAACCTCATCTACCAAGCAAATAATTTAACCATTTAAACTATCCACCTATATTAAACCTCATCTACCTAGCAAATAATTTAACTATTTAAACTATCCAGCTATTTAACTGTAAAGTCATTCCAACTATATTAAACCTCATCTACCTAGTTCAGTCATTCCAACTATATTAAACCTCATCTACCTAGAAAATCATTTAACCTTTTAAACTATCACCCTATTTAACTGTCATTCCAACTATATTAAACCTCATCTACCTCGCAAATAATTTAACCTTTTAAACTATCCAGCTATTTAACTGTTCAGTCATTCCAACTATATTAAACCTCATCTACCGAGTTCAGTCATTCTAACTATATTAAACCTCATCTACCTAGCAAATAATTTAACCTTTTAAACTATCACCCTATTTAACTGTTCAGTCATTCCAACTATATTAAACCTCATCTACCTAGTTCAGTCATTCCAACTATATTAAACCTCATCATGTTGGTTGCCAATTAGCACATCATTTGCTTTAACAATATATTTCACACAATATGTTTTGCATTTTCATGCACTGGTAATTCCCTGGAATTGCGTTTTCTAGTTCATATCTAATATTATGTATTCATGAAAAAACCTGACTGTCAGAAAAAGTGAGACTACACTGATATAAGGCGTTAAATTAGTCTGAGCCATTAACCGGAGTGTACAGGATTTAAGTATTGAATATTAAGTCGCCCCTCAATTATTGTTTTGCTTGTGTCACGGACTTGCCGGGCTCCTCCTCCTTGTTGCTTTTTTTTCCTGTCTTGCGTCTCCTCTACAGGTGGGCCAAGCACAGGTGTGGCACAGGTGTGGCGCGACGCGTGTGATTCCTTCCTGGATCTTGGGCTTTAAGATCTCGTCAGACCTGGTTGTGGAGGCCGCCGCTTATCCTCCTCTCCCGCACCATTTTGGCTATTTGTTTCTTTACGCACGACACCTCAATTCTCATATCGCATACACTTTTATTTCCCAACCTATCATTTATACTGACTTTACTTAACTTACGTTGTTAATTCTTTAACTTAAATAAATACATATTTTTATACGGCAAAATCCGCGTGGTCTTCCCTCTCTGGTTACATAGCCTAGTAGGCAGAATGTAACACTTGTGAGATAATCTGGCTTTCTTTTCAAAATGAGCCTCTGGAATAGAAAATGACTGTTTTTTTAAGCAAACTTAATGTAATGTGATGCTCACTGACAGAGAATGTGGACTGCTTGTGAGATCTTCTTTTGACTCCCTAAATGAACACATACTGTGACTTTGGATCACCTCACTAACAGAAGTGGTGTTTTGCATCTGACAGGGACAGAAACCCCAATTCAAGGTCAAGCCCACAGTAACACATACAAGTGGTAGTAGTACATTCATCTAGCTAATTCCTCTGCTCTAATGTAAACTGAGAATGTGTGGCTAAGAACATTTGTGCTGCTCGCAGACCAGATGCCACCCTTACTAAGAGAGGATGTTATGAAAACTTTCAATACTGCTTCAATTTAATACCCTATATGGATCACACTTGGGTTTCTCTCATTGTATGCGCTGACATTGTGACAATATCCATTCACTGATGCAGAACAGTTTGGTTTGTGTTTCTGTAACAGTGCATGAATAATGCTGATTAGATGTTGGGAAAGACAGCAGCTCTAGACTTTAGAACACCCTAACAAGGGAATTGGTCTGTTAGGGTAGAGGAGGATGTTTGGCGCTTTGTGAAAAATCAACTGGGAACACACAAAAGCTCACTTTGAAGAGCCATGAAAACCTGACTGTAAATCCATTACCTGTCATTAAGATCAATGTGTGCCAGAAGGAGAGAGGTGGGATTCATATCAACAAGAACGACGAAAAGACAATTCGGTAGCTCAGAAAGTCAGATCATGTTGACCCTTTCTGTATTAAACCACTGAGCTCATAAATTCATGTCACCAAGTAGAACAGAAGAAAATGAACAATATATGGAAAGGAAAGTAAACAATTCTGTGTAACACTCAGATGTAACACTCACTGAGAGTGTGAACATTCTGGCACGGGCACACAGAACCTGAAATGCCAGAGCCACATAATCAATATCTCAGAAGTCTATCCAGCACCTCAGTCACACTATCTCTGGGGATGTCAAACCGTTCCATTAACCCTTAAAGGTGTACCGTCACACCGGTGTGACGGGAATGTTGGAAAATTAACGTTCTAAAAAATATCTGGGTTCATTGAATTCAACATAGAATTTTGGAACCTTGAATTGTTACAGAACATAATCTTATGTTAGAATGTTCAAAACCCCACACCTTTACACGTTCAAATCTGCGGCCTCGCCTCGCCGTCCTCCTATTGCACTGCTGTGGTCTTGCTAAACAGGACATGGGCAGATTAACTGCTGCAGCCTGACAGCATTTTTAGTAGAGAAAGTGCAAATACAGATGCTATCTATAAAGATTTAAAAGATGTTCTTTTGTTCACACAGTAATTGGAGGTTGAGAATCAATAAATGTTATACAAAGAATGCTGTTGTGAAATCAGACTCATGCTGTTTTGTTGTTATATCATGCTCATGATCTCTGAACAGAAGCTTTAAATGGATATTCATTAAAAGAGATTTCAATATTTCACCTGTGAGAACACATACAGTAATATGTCTTCTTCTATGTGTGCTCTCACAAACCACACGCACTCCTACTGTTTAAGAAAACGAAGGGGGCTTTCATAAAATTCTGTGTGAAATTATCTCACTTCCAACGACTCCTTCAAAATATGGCTCCATATAAAAGCGACTCAGTCTTTCCAAAAATATTTTTAATTAACTCAGGAGATAATTTTCTTTCATCAGTCAGTAGCTGAAAGCTCTTTGAAATATTACTTTACACTGGCAGCTCCTGCCTTATATTCTAAATTAAATTTTTATTGTATCATAATTAATCCACCTGTGGAGTGTCCAGTATCGCATACATCGTCAGAGTCTGGTATTTCATTATGGTACATATTTTGTAGGAGTATGTAATGATGTAATTAAGCTATAGGCTAGTTTCACTTGACTCTGAGGTGATTCTAAAAACTAATTTAGTGCTGTCACTAGCTGGAGGGGCCTTTGCACTATGGAGTGATATCTTGTAATCTCAGCAGAGCATAAAGCATTTTGATTGTGCGTGTTGTGAACAGTGTGCTCCTCGTCCCGGCAGTCGTGACTGTTCTGCTGTGAGGAGACGGGAAGTGCAGAGCACGTTCAATTTAAACATTAAACTTCCAACGCAACAGAGCAATACAGTAATATCTTTACTGCTTGGCTGATCACCAGTGATAAATCACCCCTCAGCACTTGCTCTCCGCTTAAAGGTTTAACGCCTTGGTGACGATCTAATTGCCCTCCCCAAATCCTATTGTCTGACATCCACAGAGCATCCATATTGACCTGTGGTGCTGGAAGCTAACCTGACTCTAATGAAGTGGTGCAACTAAGCCCGGCGAACTCTGCCTGTGATTAGAGAGAGGCCCGATCTCATTTCCAGAGTAAACTGGGAGTGGCTGGTGGGGATTTGACATGACGGGGGAAACAGAATCACTTAACATCTCTGTGCAGGAATGGTCCATGCTAGGCAGAGCAGGGCCCACTTCCCCGATAACGACGGAGACACGCTCTTAAGAGGGTTTTCTACGATTCATCTTACGAGCGTTCGTTTGGTTTTTCCGACTGTTTCCCGAACATGCTCGTAGCGTGAACGCGCATGCACTGCTCTTAAGATGCTCTTAAGGGGAGCTGTCCACGTCAATAGTTCTGAAATATCCTCTGATTTGACGGTGATGTCAGGTGACTGCACGTCACAGCTATAGGCCTACCATTTAAACTTCGGATCTACACATTAATTCACATCAATACGAAAATAGAAACACTTTGACATCTGCATGTAAGCATCCCAAGTAGGTTATATACCACACAGAGACATAAATAATTGTAATTAGATTAGATTGTTGCACCATGCAATAATTTTTCGCGGTGCCACTTAAGAACACGTTTGAAGATAAGAAAGAAGTCGAGTAAGAAAGAGAGGAAATGTGTAGGCTTAGATTTTGATGCAGTAGGCTACCGACTAAACCACATGTTGCTTTCTCTGCTTTTTACCTCATAGGCCTAATAAAATATTCACTTAGCAAAGATAATGTCAAACTATTCTGGCAACGTCTCGTTTCATAACTTGATTGCATTTTTGTCCGCTTTTCATCACATTATTATGACCATTAAATGTAGGCTATTTTGCACGCTAAAATCTGATTCATCACAGGTAAACACAATAAAGAATGGGAACGTAAATTGGATTATGTATTCTAAGTTGTAATTCCTCTGTATGTCCTGTTGGTGACCTCAGTGAGAAGTACTGTTAAGACGCTCTTAGCCGGTAACGAGTACTCTGGAGCACTCGTAGATCTACGCGTGTTTTCACGATGCTCTTAAGCTACGATGGTTTCGGGAAACAGTCGGCAAATCTTAAGACGTTCGTAAGAGGGACTTTACGACGCTCTTAGGCTTAAGATGCTTTCGGGGAAGTGGGCCCAGGACTAAAAGGCCAGGGCCCAGTTTCCCGATAACGACGGAGACACGCTCTTAAGAGGGTTTTCTACGATTCATCTTATACGATCGTTCGTTTGGTTTTTCCGACTGTTTCCCGAACATGCTCGTAGCGTGAACGCACGTGCACTGCTCTTAAGACACTCTTAAGGGGAGCTGTACACGTTAATAGTTCAGGGCCCAGTTTCCCGATAACGACGGAGACACGGTCTTACGAGGGTTTTCTACGATTCATCTTACGATCGTTCGTTTGGTTTTTCCGACTGTTTCCGAACATGCTCGTAGCGTGAACGCGCGTGCACTGCTCTTAAGATGCTCTTAAGGGGAGCTGTCCACGTTAATAGTTCTGAAATATCCTCTGATTTGACCGTGACGTCAGGTGACTGCACGTCACAGCTATAGGCCTACCGTTTAAGCTTCGGATCTACACATTAATTCACATCAATACGAAAATAGAAACACTTTGACATCTGCATGTAGGCCTAAGCATCCCAAGTAGGTTATATACCACACACAGACATAAATAATTGTAATTATTTAAGATTAGATTGTTGCACCATGCAATAGGCTACTTTTTCGCTGTGTCACTTAAGAACACGTTTGAAGATAAGAAAGAAGTCGAGTAAAGTGAGGAAATGTGTAGGCTTAGATTTTGATGCAGTAGGCCTACAGACTAAACCACATGTTCCTTTCTCTGCTTGTACCCTTATAGGCCTAATAAAATATAGCCCTCACTTAGCAAAGATAATGGCAAACTATTCTGGCAACGTCTTGTTTCATAACTTGATTGCATTTTTGTCCACTTTTCATCACATTATTATGACCATTAATTGTAGGCTATGCTGTTTTGCACGCTAAAATCTAATTCATCACAGGTAAACACAATAAAGAATGGGAACGTAAATTGGATTATGTATTCTAAGTTGTAATTCCTCTGTATGTCCTGTTGGTGACCTCAGGGAGAAGTAGGCCTACTGTTAAGACGCTCTTAGCCGGTAACGACAACTCTTGAGCACTCGTAGATCTACGAGTGTTTTCACGACGCTCTTAAGCTACGATGGTTTCGGGAAACAGTCGGCAAATCTTAAGACGTTCGTAAGAGAGACTTTACGACGCTCTTAGGTTTAAGATGCTTTCGGGGAACTGGGCCCAGTTTCACATTTAGATTAACTAATGTAATATAACTTCAGTATCAAGATTATGGCTGAACTTCAAGGCAAATGAAAAACAACAACATTTTTAAGATTACAAATATTGCTACATGTGTGCATGCAGTGGTAAAGAACATTAGATGAACAGCAAGTGAGGATTTTTAAAATAGCCAAGAACAGAATTCTAACAAGTCTGAGGAAGATTGCAAGAGAAGAGATCAATGGGTGTACACAGACACACAAACAGACACACACACAATCACAGATAGACAGGCAGACAGACAGACAGACAGGGAATAATCTAATCAAGCCAGATATTTTATTTGCTCTAAGAGCTTTGTCATCGTTCCAGATGATTCAGGTATGCTTGATATTTTTCAGACTTCTAGCAAAGGCAGGATAGGAAATCAAATCAAAGTCTTGAAATATGCAGGTTTCACTGCTTGTTTCAAATCGAAGGTAATTATTGACTTTCTGACCAAGCAGATGATGAGAATACAATCTGTAATAATATACAATTGACTTGGAATATAATTGACCAAAATGAATATAATTGACCAAAATCATATGTGTAGATGCATGTTTACCCTGAATGATGGATAGGACAGGGGAAGACCATTTCTGGTCAGTTCTTGCATAATACTCTAGTATAGAGACCATTTTTCAAAGATGACATCATTGTATGGCCACATATTTCAGGGGCTTTCTTTGACCTTAGCGGACAGACACACAGTAGTCCCTGTGTGAGTTCCTCGGTTCACCACAGCAAGTGACTGCTGACTTAAGGACCAAAAAAGAGCCCTTCCAAACTCCCTCCAGATGTAAAAGAGTATAGGGGCCCTAAGCCCATGCAGGGGCAACAGAGTGTCCACTGTGTTGGCTACTTGACTTGTTACTGCTGTGCAGGAAATAAAGAAAACTGTCAAACATGTTGTATGGTGAGCGAGTTTGTCACTACTGTTGGAAGGATATTTAGCAGTGGACGGGTCACGTCACAGGTCCGACGGAGAGGTGCAAAACGAGTGCTCTTTGATTCTGTTATTATGTGACTTCTGTTAGTGCTTATTGTGCTTAAACTCTCCTCTCCTCTTGATGACTAGGGAAGGCAATAAAGCTGAGTTGACTGGAACACAAAAGCACACAACACAGCGCTCACTATAGTGTTAATTTTGCCTAGGGTAACATATTCTGTCAATATAATGAAAAATGCAGAAAAAAAGGTCTACTGTGCACAGTGAGCGAGATCAACCAGAGAACGATATCAGCGATCAATGCAGCAGAGATATCCCAGCCACAGCTAATGACCTGTGGCAAACAGCAGCATATAGCCTGTTCCAATATCTTTTTCAGCGAGGCTTCATTACTCTTGCGGTTGAACATGAAAGCATAATGGGTGCCTGGCTATCACAATCAAAACAAAGCGTTTAGACTTAGCTTTCACCCATTAACTGCCATCATCAGAGTCGTTTCTTTGGCACAGTTTGATGCAGACATATTTAGCAACATAATGTAACATGGGGAAAACAACACAATTTTGAGCATGTTGTTTTCACATATGCCTGCCAAGCTACAGTTTGGTTGTGATTGGGCCAATGGCTCATAGCCAACATGTGTGACTTTCCACATCAATCTGGTGGCTTTCAGCTTGAAGAGGGAGCTAATAAAATCTTGTTGGCTTGTTGTTAAGGAAGTCTGCCTCAAGTTGACTTAGATTTTGATATGGCCCTTATATCTCTTCCCAGCAACTGTAACATTCTCAGTAATCGAGGTGTCACCTACTGACTGACCCAGTTACTGTGCATTACTATCAGAGCTGACAGCTGTGCTGAACAAAAAAAAAACTGATAACTATTCTTGAAGTACTCTGCAAAAGCACAAACATTTGTTTAGTAGAGGATGATGCTGTGAAACATATGCTCACCTCTTAAAACAGAATAGTAGACCAAACACTAGCCCTGAATAAATAAGAGCACAGCACAGTATAGCATCATCTATAACTAGATCCTTTGAATGATTCTGTGACGCTTTAATTAATTGTATGTTGTATGTTACAATACAAGCTGCCTTGGAAGTCCATTTTATCATTCACTAACAAAAGGGCAAGAGAGTGGGCAGTGTTTTTTTTTTTTACCAGTAACATCCTTTATTGCCTTGACTCTTGGCATGATCCCAAAGAATACTATGTTAATTGTGGTCCACCTGCTCACACTAAAAACAAACTATTTAGGCTCTGTATATTTCCTGTGTTTTTATGCAACATAGACTGCACATGACTCCTGATGTGAGATCCCCGCGCTGCCTTGTGTGGTGCTGCTAACAAGCATTGGGGGAAAGTGTAAAATAGCAGTTTGGAGCTCAAAAGAATATCACCCACGTCTTTCAGCTCTGTGATAACACCGAATGTGAATCAAGGCTTTGATTCCCTCCTCCCCTCCCCTCCCCTCCCCTGTGTGTCTTGAAGCCCCAAGTTTCTAGTCATTAGTGCATGTTCCTTGCTCCAGATTTAGTTTGTATACAGCATCACTGTAGCGGAGGATGACCAGTAATGATCGGTCTATCACTAATAATAATAAAAACATACTAGTGAAATCGTTAAATAGCTTTTGACAAAATAAAACTTTCATCTCCACATGTGCTCGTATGAGAGATGTGGCCAACAACACTGGAACGTTTGTTCGAAGAATAAAAATGGATCACAGCCTTAATTGAAAGGTAACTCAATATTTAATTGCTTTGTAAACAATGCAGTCAAATGAACACGGTCCAGAAAATAGCGCTCGAGTCAAATTTATTCAAACTGTGATTGATTGTTAAAATTCAATTCAGGCTATTGCTGTTATTAAACAGTAGGCTATGGATTATGTAGGCTACACTGCATTATGACTGCGAAATGTTGAGATTTTCCAAATGTTGTTCACTAACAAATGTAATTAATATCTGCAGAAGAGTTTAGGTTTCAAACGCGGATACATATAATTGCATTCATAAGCCTGACGACTGACATTCATAATCATAATATTATTTATATTAGCTACTTCAATGGCATGACTTCACAACTCGTCGTGACATTGTACACTCTCTGATATTTTACAGTCAGCCTATATGATTAATATCAAATTTCAACAAATATTTGGGGTAGCCTACTTTTTCAAACCCTGACAAACATAGGAACAGCGACCCAGTCAATTATGATGGTAGCCTACAAACAAAAGAAGCACGGCGATTCATTAAACTTACCATCCAGTTTTCCCTGCCTGCGAATACTGGATGCTATGGTGGTATCAAAAGTGAAGTCCACGCTAACGTAGGAGTGACTGTTGGACTTGGAGGAAGTCTTATCAAGCGATCCAAAAAGGCAGGTAGGAGGTGGCTTATCTCTGTCAATCCCATATCAACCACGGACAAGGGGAGACGTCTCTTAAAGCGACCCCAGTTGGTGGACCTGTTACATCAAGCAGAGTAGGCTAGAGGATAAATTAAAATTCATAATTTTGTGGAAAAGTCCGGTAGCCTACGGAAGATAGTTGTCTTTCAGTGTAACAAAGTTGTTTCAATAGTGAAGAGGTCAGGCTATCAATCTTGCTGTTAATTGTTTATGTTTTGACAAGTTAAGAGTCACCGTTTAAATGCATCACAGATTAACGTAATAGGTTAATCCCATTTTTGCATGCATAGGTAATCATATGTAGAGGATTGTGCACAACTGCATATTAGACTACATCTCTAGAATAGCCTACTGCAGAAGAATGGATTTCTCCGCTCCCACGGTTACAGCCCATTTGCTATATCTGCAAACGCTTGATAATCCATTGTCCCAGTGTTTCCCACAGTCGGCATAGTGCCTTCTCATGTAGGATTTGTCATGGCCTGACTGAAGCAAACTTCCTGTTTCAGTAATTTACAGAGGACACTATCATAATACTTAAAGCACTAAACTCTTTGTGACTATAACTATTTGGCACCAGAACGTATTTTGGTTAATGTAACATTGTGTGGCCTGAGAAATCTATGCACAATCCTCTTTCTCAAAATTGGGCTGACAGATTATATTGGTCATCGTCATGCTCATGCATATTTCAATATAGCAGACAGAGTTTAAATATCTGCTTCAAATAAAATCTGTATCGAACTTCTAATACTTCGGTGAAGATGATCCTGCCATCTCTGGGGCTACACTTGTTTCCACGGAAGCTGCGATAAGCGCAGCTGTGGTGTGGTGGTGCTGTGGCTGCTAGAACACACCTTGTGTTATGATGACTTTCGCCAAGGGTGGAAAATGTGGCTGCTGATTAGCGGTAGGCCTACGTTTGTGGAAAACAAAAGTTGCCAAAAACACAATCAAAAACAAAATAAATCCAAAGAGTTCTATCCAATTTATCAGTCAGTCCATGTCAGTCCAAAAGACCTGTTTTACCTTACATGCACTGAAAAGAGCAAATCATACTCCTACATTTATACATGATAATGTTGCAAGCTGAATGTTGCTAAATGTCATGGAGGTGACTTTGTTTTGTTAGCTCTTTGAAGTGTCTGTATATCTTGTTAATTATCATTATCAACACATACCAACACAGGTTGTAGGACACTGGCCTATTCTTGGAGGGTTATAAAGCTTTAAGTCAGCCCCGTTTATGTCTTTCCTGAATAGATTCCACATAATAGGAGGCATACAGGGTCACAGAGGACAGTGAATCATCGCATCATCTAATGCATAGTGTAGTGAGTCATTTATAGATGGACAGGCATGGACAGCCACTGGTGTTTTCTGCTGGAAACGGCCAGTAGTAGTCCCAGCAGTGGTCAAAAGGTCACACCATGTCCAGAAAAGATGGCGTCGTCAGAAGGGACACGGCTCAATAAAATGACTGAATGACCCCTGTGGACAGGAAAGGGTCCACCCCTATCATAGAGGAGACTGACGAGAAGTGATTGCTCTGACTTTTACTCTGCAACTGTCAGACTCCCATATAATACAGAAGCCATCAGCACCTCTGCCAATTCATTCTCCCCTCCTCCTCCATCCAATCCAAACCCCTACTCCGTTATGGAGAGCGCACAAGGCTTTCAAGCAGCAAGCACCTGCTAGACACCTCTGTGATTACCTCCGCAGAGTCTGTCTGCGGTCAACCAAGCAGGCGTTGAACGTCCGATTTCCACTTCACTGACTAATGGCTGGGCACTGCTGAGGACTGGCAACAGTGGAGAAGGGGGGAAGGCTAATAGATAGTGAACAGCTAAAATATTGACTTCAGGCTTGGCCAAGGCTAGTAGAAGACTGGAGGAGCAAAATCAAAAGCCTGGTGCAATTTTTCCATTGACAATCCAGGGGAATGAAATTGCTCAATTTCTCTCTCTCGCTCTCCCTGTGTGTGTATTTGTGTGTGTGTGCGTGTGTGTGTGTGTATGTGTGTGTATGTGTGTGTGTGTGGGGGGGGTTCAGGTACCTGAACGCACACATTGATTGTGCTTTATGAAAGGCTTCACAGCTCTAACCCCATATCAGTTTTATTCTGTGTTATTGTAACAGTCTGTTTCCTGAACATAAGTCTTGATTCTTTTATGCCATTTAAGGATGTTCACTTTGAATGAATAAATCAACAGGTCATCATGGCTCTGATTAATTTCCATCCTCTCCACCTCACATGCTGTATTTGGAATAGGTGCCCCATTGGAGTACATAGAATAGAGATTACTGAACTCTGTATGGAGTACAAGCTCAAGGCTGTAATCATGCGCTCAGGGTATGCTTTGCACATGTGTCAAGCTCCTAATCAGCAGTTCAAATCTGCAGACATATCTAGCAGTTTAAATCTGCAGTGACACTTCACTCCCATGGCACACACATCAGTCACTTTTTCTTTCACTCTCTCTCTCTCACACACACACACACACACACTAACACAAACACATCACTCTCACTCTGGCATGAGCCTCCATACTGCATACTCCACTTTTCCCTGCGTCAAGGTGATTTAATGAAAAGGTTTGTAAAAGCCAGCTTTGAACGAGGGGGAAAACCAAACCATCCTGCTTTGCTGCTCTCGCCAGCAGCCACCTACCCCTGCAGATAATGAAAATATCTCTGTTATTCTGTAAGCAAACCTGTTCTCATTTCCACCCTCTGATGGTTGAGAGGTCTGGGAACGATAGCAACATAACAACAAATGGGTCTGGACAGGGGGAGCTCTCCATGCGCGTCATTGTGCAACGTCATGCCGTGGTTGACGAGGCTATGCCTCTATCTCAGTATGCTGCTCTGAGGATGCCTTGACGGTAAGACAGTTGAAATGGAGGACATAATCAGAGGAATTATGAAATATTTAGTGATACTTCTGACGAGAACAAGACACTCGGACTGACCTTTGATGAAAAAAAAACAGAGCCTCTAATCTCAAGCACAGTATGAAATCATTCCATTCATGTTGGAAGGAATATAACAAGAGAAAGATGAAAAAGAATAAAAGTGTCCAGATAGCACATGCATTCCATGCATTTTATGTATGATTTAAATGGATGGTGCTCTGGATATACCGAATGTCCTCAAAATGTATTCACAAAAATATGTCAAATATGTTGGAGCTGGCTTAGCTATACCTGGTAGTATTTTTTTTTGCTTAAGTTTATGTCATACCCTGCACTAAACAGGGTATTAGCCTACATAAAAAAATGATATCCTTCCTCAAAAACAAATAGTTGTTTCGTAATAATAAAATGTTTCAAGAGACACACTGCTTTTACAGTACAGCAGTAGTTGGTATGCTGGGATCCACAAACAATCTAACTGAGGGTCTAGTTTAAAGATGGTAAATGTGACTGTCCATGAATTTGTTTGATATTTTTGGGCCATTAAACAACTTTTTCATTCTCTCTCTCTCTCTCTCTCTCTTTCTCTCTCTCTTACTCTCTCTCTGAAATGGTTGCAGCTCATGATGTGTCCCTGATAGCATAAATCAATAGGTTCTGCGCCTGGTGGCTCATAAATTGCTTTTCTCGCAGCACAGTCTGAGATCCTCGTAACTCCTTCCTCCTGGTGAAGCATCATGGATCTGGCTGTAATATGACAGAAATCTGTTAACACACATCTGATTCATTTCTCTCCGGGATGTGCACCCTGTGTGCATGCTGCTGTCCTTGTCTATCCTGCCATGATCAACCTCTGTTAAACTGTTATTGATATTCCAACCATTACCATGTAAAAAAGCCTTGTTGGGTTTGGGTTGTGTTACTTCCACGGCCTGTCTAGGAGTGATGGAGGGCTTAAAGGTGCTCTAAGCGATGCCATGCGCTTAAAGATGCCATGTGTAATGTCCGCCAAAAATCAATTCATACTCCACATTCCATAAAAGATGGGGGCAGTATACCTCCAGAAAGTGAGCTGGTTTACCCTAGAGTAACAACCGAGACTCGTGTATTGCAGTTTGGCTAGCGGTTATGTTGTCCGCATACTGCCTCCCATGGCCGAAACTGGTATTGAGACACCTGTCGGGCTGTGGCTAGTAATTTAGCATGCTAATTCAGGTTGATATCTCTGCAGCACTATACCTTGTTATTTTTTTAATGACATCATCGCCCTTATTTCTTCTCATTCTTTTGATGCGTGTAGCTCATCTTTTGGATATTTTTACCTCAATTCTTACACATGGCACCTTTAAAGTTGCTCTAAGCGATGCCATGCGTTTTTTAGGCTAAAACATTTTATGTCACTTACTGCAAACATCACCTAACCAACCGAATAGCCGAATATCTCTGTAAAAAAAACTCGATCTCTGTGGACAGCCCAGGTTCCAAAAACGGGAACAAAAACAACCTGGGCAAATCTAGCCCATAAAAACATAACAAACTGTTCCAGCAAATCACAGACGAGATGCGCATTTAGGAGAGTTTCAATTGCACGGGAGCAGCACGGGAGGGAGAGGGAGGAAGTAGCGAGCTAGCTCTCTGTTTTGTTTGAAAGTCAACAGAAGTGACGTTACCCAGCATCGCTTAGAACACTTTTAAGCACAGGGATGGGTCCAGAGTCCTGGCACTCATTGACAGTAGAAGAGGACGGGTCAGACGGAATAGTTTTATTAACAATGGACTGCGCTTTAATGACCTTCATAATATTTATCAGCATTTATCATTTGGTGAATTGATTTGATTTTTTTATTTAGTTCACTTATAAAAATAGTCATAATTTAAATCATTAATAATAATCAGTGATAATATTAATAAATCATTAATAATACACTGATTTGAAGGACATGTGATCCAGTACATGCGAAAATAGATTTTTAATTTGCTTTGATGTTCCGGTACTGATGGTTGCTGAGTAGATAATTGGCACAGTCACTTTCAGGAAAGAACAAATCAAAGAGCTCCATACTGTTCTCTTTGTGTGGCCACTTGTTTTGTCCTTCCGTAGTCTGACCCCAAAAGTGTCACACGGAGTCACCACTTTGTGACTTTACTTCTGTCAATATTTCCTGGTGATATTCAATCTAACTAGGCTGGTTTACATACAGTGCACTTCAATACATCAGTACACATTCTGTGACCATTCTTTAGAAGTGTGGCATTACCTCAGAAGCAAGAAACTAATGTTTTGTTTGAAAAATGTAGTTTTTCGGTCACATTTGATTAATTTGGGGTGGGGAATCTGACTAGATTATGTGGCATGAGAGTTAGGGGGGAGTGAATGGTTAAGCAGGAGACTTGAGGGGGTCATGAAATCAATGGCCCCTGGGTGCTGGACAAACAATCAGAATAGAAGCACAAAGCCATTCAATTGATTTCTGCTTCCTCCGCCCCACGATGGTAATGACCAAGCTTCCCCTGGCTCTTCCTCTTCATCCGTTTTACGTGTTCGCCCTCTGAATCTCCATATGAAACTCAGACAGACAAGGCCCGGGCTAGAATATCGAACGAAAAAAAAAAAAAAAAAGGTGCCATCTGAGCAGAGTAGGCCACAGCGCCACTGCCTCAAATTCCCATAAATCCACAAGGTCCTAAATTACCTCGCCTCGAGGAGAAAGGCCACAATGCATTTGGCATTCAAGGATGATGGATAGCCCTCTCAGTCTCCCAGATCCGACCAATTTTGCATGGGATTGGCCTTTGCGGTATAGCATGTTGGAAGCTGTTTCCCAAATTGAAAGTGTATGACACCAGAAAAAAGGAAAAAGCTACATGGCACCATTTGTTTGAAATGATGACAGCTTTGAAGGGGTGGCAGCAACAAACAAACAAAATGAAAGGAAATGTAACAAATTATGATTGTGTGACACAAATGAGGGAATATTTATTTAATCACCACATATTGCATGTGCCATAGAATAGAGGAAGATAGGCTGAATGCAAACCATTCAGGGAAGGCACCAGTCACTTTTGCTTTGGTCTAACAGTGAAGTCGCACAGGCAGCACTGGACCCTTTTAAGGCCACCTAATCAAGATTTTGTCTTCCTGCTGGAGACAGTAATGAATGGAAATGTCCAGGGCTCCTGGGTCTGGAGATCGCTGGTGGGGAGTGAGGCTAGGCTAAGCTATACCGTAGATGGCTCTTTATTAGGACCAAATTACATTAACCAAATGAAAGGGAAAGAATCAGTCTAGCATGCATTAGATCTACAGTTGCTCTGTCCTCTCCTGTAGGCCTGCCCATTCTCCACTTGTCCTTCCTGCTACAGCTCCACCGCAGTCAGTCGCTTAGGTAATGTGTGTGTGTGTGTGTGTGTGTGTGTGTGTGTGTGTGTGTGTGTGTGTGTGTGTGTGTGTGCGTGTGTGCGCCACTGGCTTGGGGAAATCGGGTTTGCTCTGCATAATATCACTGCATGCCACTGGCCTGGGGACTGGACCGCTTCAGATTGCATACTGCGGCCCGCGCCACTGATTGCACAGAATGTAAATAAATTACCGTGACAATAACTGAATTGGAATGGTCAAATTAAAGGAACATTTAAGCAGAGTGACGAGATGAGTACCATTTTAGAACATTTGCTCGAGCTATGATCAATGGGCTCTTTTGCCCACTATACAGATTTCCATATTGTATTATGAGGTTAGGGATTCACACAAACATTTATATTTTAAAATATTCACCATTGTATTCTTTTGAGGGGTGTTGGCATTGTTATCAATATTGTAAATTACATGTGTTATATGATTGATTAAACAAGATGAATGTGTTATGGGGTGTGTGATCAGAAACTCTATACAAATACATGTACTACTAAGTGCAAAAAGGGAAAAAACTTTGACAGAATGATG
Source organism: Alosa sapidissima (assembly GCF_018492685.1). NCBI lineage: Eukaryota > Metazoa > Chordata > Actinopteri > Clupeiformes > Clupeidae > Alosa > Alosa sapidissima. Next base: position 24,413,387 of record NC_055964.1, on the reverse strand, counting down.
AAGTCCATGTGAGCTTGATGGCTTAAATAATGGAGATTGAACAAACAGACTAAACAGCCGCCCTCTCTTTTTGGAGGTAGGATGCCACCTGTGAATTTTCCCATGAAGTTATATGGCTCAACACAACTTGAACATTGGACTCATGCCACAGAAAAACAGACTTTTACTGACTTTTACTAAGACCTCAACACAGAATCTCTTCAAGATTGGATGGAATTTATGGAGATGCTAATTCAAAAACGAATTAAGCATTTTTTGTGTGTGAGCGCTGGTTTAAAACATACTATTTACCACAGTCACACCAAGGTCACCAGTCAGGTCACCAGCAATCAACCATCAAGGTCACCATAAGGTCAAGGCTTGGAGAATAAAGATTATGAGAAATGTATCACTGTAAATTTCAATAAGTTAACTTAACTTAAAAAAAAATACTTATTTTAAGTTTGATTGACTTGATAAATTCACAAGCCCACACTTGCATTTGCTGAACACAGAAAAGCATTGGCTTGGGGAAGAGAACTCGGAGAGGAGAAGAAAAGATAGGAGGGAAAATGACCTCACCACAGCAGAACATGATGACGGGCATATTAAACAGTTATTTAATTTGGCAGCACAGAAGTGCAACCTGCTTGTCAGGCTGTTGCATTTACCTCTCTGTGACCCATCATAGCACCATACTTCATTTTAACACAGAACATTATAATTATTGATCAATTTTGTATCATTGTCTGAGAACATATTAATAATTGTATAGGGATTATTACCAATTGAATAACTGGATAACACCTTTTTTTTCTATATGGTTTCACAACATTACAAATTCCAGGACGTTTTCTGCGTCACTCTGAAACTGACTGGTGAATCCTAACATATTACAGTGCAGCAAGGCCTCTGTCAATTGTAGGATTTACTTTCCAGAAATAACACTCCCTCAGATCTAACACAACATCTCACAGCTTTTTTAATGCCTGCAGGAGCATGAACATGTTTTGTCAGCTGCAAAAGTTGGTGTGAAGAATGTTTGAAGGAAACAAGAAAGTGATTGCAGGGGAACCCAAAGACCTTGGACATTTCCCATATATAGACCTTCCCATATTTAGTGCAATTCTCACTTCCCTTGTCGGCCAGAAACAATATGCACCCCCCTCCATCCCATGGACACTTTGCTTTCGGACAGCCACTGCTGTGCTCCAGTGAAACCTATTGTAGACAGCTGCCACCCTGTAATTTGGTCTGTGCCTCCGCTGGGAGATGTCATTTCCCCCTCAAGCCACATATGGGTCCTGTCTGTTGAAATGTACATTTTCCTCAGGCATCAGTGAGGCCACCTCAGCTCGTAAAAAAAGAACTCTCATTGAGTCTTAAGACTTATTCCAGTTCTGCTAAGTGTGAATCAAAATCCAGCAGAGCTTGGATAAGGAAAAGACTCATGAAAAGCCCGACAAGACACACATTCTGCAGCGCAGACCCAGTGAAATGATGGCTGGGAGGACAGCAGATGAATGGCATGACAGTGACATATTCAGTGACAATATTTCTCTTCTTGGGAACACGGGGTGTTATAAATAGATTGTCAGTGGATTTTGGATTTGTCTTTTAGCTGCTCTTTAACTCGACATACCCCAGCGAGCATGTCAGGTTCAATTTTTCTCAGGAAAAAAAAAATCTCAGGGACTGACGCACATCTCTGCAGTAGTAACTCTGCTCTTTCTGTTGGCCCCTGCTCTTGGTCTAGCTTGCCTGGGTGGCCTGGCCTTTTCCATGATAATGGAAGCTTATTCCACAGACCTATATGCACACTATAAGGGCACATGAAGTAGAGAGTCTGAGAGAGACAAGAAGGAACTGTGACAAGGGCGGAACAGGTGTTTTTTTCCCTTTATAGCTATCTGCTGGAGGCATAAATTGGCCAAATTATACATATTTGATTCATTACTGCTGGAATATGAAATGTTTGGATTTAGGCTTAGCCTTCAAGCAGGAGATATGTTTTCTTTTTTCTGAGAAAAAGTCTTCAATCGACTGCATTTGGGTTCATTTACGGCTGCAGTCAGCGAGAGGCCAATAAACACCAGCCAGCAGTTGTTTGCTAAATTATTTATGGTGATAACTTGGCTGGCAAATGCACCTGTCTGAGTCCATGACTAACTGCAAAGAAGAGGAAAACAAACACAAAAGCAACACAACAGGAGGGGTAAAGCCCTCCTCCATCCATCAGAGTGAAGGAGAGACTTGCCCGCCACCGCCACTGAAGAGCCCGGCTCAAGTGAGATCTGAGCTTTATCAAATGCCAGCACTCTCAAGTTGTTTTATTACAGGACTTTACCAAGGCTTTGAATTGATCGCACACCCACCAATCTGTGAGCAGTTCCAATAAAATTGCGCTTGTCAGGGTCACACTTCTGTCAAGAGAAAATAGTCTTGCCTGATTTATAGACCACAAAGGTGAGGACATTGCACCCACAGAGAACTCTAACAAATTCTATTTATGGCCTTCGCACCAAGGATATTTTTGATATTATTTATCTAACCAGTTCATTTAGCCTGATCTCACCACTAATTAAGTGAAAATGGGAAAAGCAAACGGCGAAGTCGACCACTCTGTGCTCTGCTGACAAAACACTAATGACCTGCTCCAACATATCAAGGAAAGGTTAATGGGTTTGAAACTCAAACAGCAACTGAGATAATGCAAGGAGACATGCTATTTTAGTAACATATATAACATATAGAGCTGGGCAGATGGATATAGACTGTGTTTACATTGTGTAGCCTATCTCCTTTCTCTGAGTGTACTGTATATGACCCTGGGTGAATAAAAGGAAAGTACTTTTCACTAAAAAAAATACATTTATGTACATTAAAGGAGGCCAGCTGTAAACCGCTAGCCTACATATATCTAAATGTTTCAACTGATTGATTTCATTGCTTGAAGATGGGATCTTCAGCATCTCAATGGCATCCTCTGATTAACTTAAGTGAACCAGCTGTCGGCTATGTTTTATATTACATGTTGTGTCTGCTAGGGCGTTGACTCTGTTTATAATGAATGCATTCTGGGGAACTAAGCCAAGAGGGTAGAGATGGAGGGTCATTTGCAGAGCAGTTGTGTGCCTGTCGCTGTACAGCTCGTCAGACCGTCTCTGAAGTGAGAGTCGCAACTCATGGACTTTTGTGTGCCAGGAAGTCCTGTTGGCATGGAAACTGTCCTCCCTCCGGATTTCAGCCAGAGGTGCAGCCATAAATGCGATGCCTGCTGCTACGGCCTAATCAGTGTCATTGTTCAATGAGTTGCCAGGCGATGACACGGAGTCGTGGCAGAGGACAGACCGCTGCGTCTGCCAAATGTCGGCTGTACCAACTGGATCAATTGATCTGCTGTGCTGTTCAATAACGTGCCTTCCCCTCCTTTCTGCTACATTACTCCCAACTGTAGCTTTGACAAAGTTCCCAAAGGCCGTCCCCGCTGGACTGATTGAGCTGCGCAGCTTTCCCTACAGGCCTGAGGGGTACGCATAAATAGCCTATGACTTTTTAAAGACAGCCTAGAGGTCTATCACAAATGTACTTCACTCCTCTACATCCCTGCATATAGTGATGTGTAAACAAAAGACAGACACATCCAATGTATAAACAGTGTAGGCTATTGGTGGAAAATGACTATGCTACCACAGCTTGCACATCGATATGTTGTTAATGATTTCCCTCAAGCACTCTTTACCAGCTTTACTTCCAGTGTGCTCTTCAGTTCCACAATAACCAATTCCGTGGCCTACTGGTTAGCGCTTCGGACTTGTAACCGGAGGGTTGCTAGTTTGAACCCCGACCAGTAGGAACGGCTGAAGTGCCCTTGTGCAAGGCACCTAACCCCTCACTGCTCCCCGAGCGCCACTGTAGCAGGCAGCTCACTGCGAGAAGTGTGCTTCACCTCACTGTGTGCCAAACAGAGTATTGCAAAACAGAATTGTCATCAATTATATATGCAGTGACACTCTAGATTAGAAAGTACTTAAAAGCAAATTCTTAAGAGACTGGCTTAAAGGTACTTTGATAAAGCCTTGTCGTCAAGGTAACACCACGAAATGGCAGTGCTTATGAAACGTATTTTTTAATGGTCACTGTTCAAATATCAGATTTAATCACAGAACAGGTCATATGGCTTTAGCATTCCAACCCAGTTAACAGATCCAGCACAGGTGCCACTGAAAGTATGCAAGATAATAACTCCTTTTAGAGCATTTCTTTTGACCACGTATTTTCTTATCCAACAATCTGAAAAGGACTGACAAGAATGTTGAGATTTTCATTTATTTTCAGGAAAGTCATTGAATTGTGAATGGTTCCGTTTCCTTGCAGTGGAATGCAGACAGCCAAGAAAATGACGGCTGGTTCCCCCACAGGAGGGAAATACTCTCTTGTCACTATGCACCTCTCCTGTCACAGCAGCAGCGCAGCGCAGAGCCCGAAACACTCTTTCCTCTTGACGAACAGGATACTCAAGTAAGAATGATGTGATAGGCACATATGTTATACATATCCACAACACACCATGTGACTATGAATGTGAGATAATGTGCATGACCATAAAATAACTAAGAAATAGATAAATGATTAATTGGACTGCAAAAGTGTTTCATCACAAACTGTAGTACATTATATATCCTGAAGGTAAACAAACGGTATTTTCATACCTATTACATAATCATTAGAAGCATTCCTAAATGCCTTGAACAGACATCCTATATCTTAATTCCCATTGGCATCCTCAGGATCATTAGGGAATATTGCATGCAATGTGTAACATAGCATTTTTCACCAAGGACTCATTTTCCACTCAATGTCCAGAGTTTCTTTTCTGAGCACTCCAGCCGTATTGCAACAGCCGCCTCCCCCCTCTGACCCCCACGGTGATATTTTTAACAGCCTGTTCGGAATGTTCTGCCATTAATGACAATAGCAGACGCTTAGCTTCCTTCAGCTTGGCCAAACAAAAACAAGTCACTTACCCCCCCACCACCACCCACCCACCCCGGCTCCTCTTATGCCTCTATTCCCTGAAAGGAGGTAATGACTAGCTAGGGCTGCAGCAGTATGCCTGGGAGAATAGAGGCGATGGTGGCGATGGGGGCATGGTGCCCTGCTCTCCTGAATGCCAATTTGATTGCACGTAAATGTCAAGAGCTTCCCGACTACGACCATATAACTGGAGACCTGTGCGAAAGGGTACAAAAGTTAACTGATCTTACATAATAGCTGATTTATCTTCCTGCTTTGATGCACCTCTGGGATTTCAGCAACGCCAAGATGACACAGCACAAGGCCAGCCATGTACAACACAGCCCAAGTGAGACCTTTAGATAAATCACAGACAGTATCAGTCCAGCTCAGATCCAATCAAAAGATAAGCTCTCCTAGACTGTCTGACAGTGAAGTATGCTGTTTCTGGTAAATAACTGAAAGCAGTGTTACTATCTTCGGGAGAATTATCCACACTTATTCACATTTTGAGGGTAGTGATGCAACTTCACCTCAGGGCATGTTAGCTTAAATTTGGACTGACAGGACACCTCTTCCTTTTTTCAGCCTGGCTGGAGGAGGTAGTGACGCGCCAAAAACTATTTGGGCTGGCACAGGTTTCCCAAAAAAATGTTCCAGAAAACGGAACTACAGGTCCGTTGAGGAAAATGGAGCTGGTGGTGTGACATAAGCTGGTGAAGGCTATTAAACCAAAGGCCAAGCGTCAGGAAGTGACCAGAAGGCAAAGCAGTCGTTGGCCACCTCCTGTCTCTTATTTCATTTCACATATAAGCGGGAAAATGTGCTTGACTGCACGCCACAGTGGGTGACGACACAACCATGCTACATATATTTCTATGATGTAAGAGGTGAAAAATAAAATTCAGGCAAACATTTATCATAAATGTCATTTTGATTCAGGCACCTCTGAGAACCAACTTTAATATTTGACTCGTAAATATTTAAAAGGCGCCTAGAGACCTGCAAGTCATATTAATGCAAAGGGGAGCTTCTCAGTCACTGCACATTCCGAAGTCTTACCAATGAGTTCCGCCTATACGCAAACAGAATTTACATATCTAATTTTAATTCACATAAAAGGACATTCTGGCAAATGATTGATGACAGGTCAAATAGGCTGTTGTTATAAATTGAGGCTGATAGGAGGGGGCTGTTGGCCCCTGATACTGCTGGTCATTTTCAATGGCTTATCGTATATTTCTGTAAACTACACAGCGCAATCTCCCAAGGCAAACTCATTTAATGAACCAACAGGTTATTAACATTTTCAATAGAGCAGCATTTATCGGAGGAAAAGTCATTAGAGAGTGTTTCAGTGGTTCTGTGCAATCGGTTGACACTTCTCTCATTCTGCAAAATGAAATAAAAGAGGCTGACAGTAAGGAGATAAAAGTGATTGCATTGCAGTCTTATGAAACATGAATTTAGATTTTTGCCCATTGCTGAATGGATTGTGATTTAAATGGGGTTTTGGAAACATGTCTCAATTGCAATGAGATGTCACCTTATTGTGATGAATAATGCAAAATGTGTAGTTGTGGCCATCACTTATAAAGATTAGAACAGTTGTTCTAGTTGTCCTAATCTAATCACTAATAAATGATAGATTGATGAGACAGCGAAAGGAAACAAGACAGACCAAGATAGACAGATAGAGGGAAGGGAAGAGGGAGAGAGAGAGAGAAAGAGAGAGAGAACATGCAAAATTGTATTTAGTTACAGTGCCGTGTGTATACACTACATACATACTTATATACCACATACAAATGTAATATATTGAATGAAACGGACACTATGACCTCATTTAATCAAAATATAGGATAGGATAGGATAGGATATAGGATACTATAGGATATACAATGCTGTTTAAGCCATGAACCGTGAAGATCAATAGAATTAGCTACCAAGCTATAAAGAAAGATCAATAGCAGTGGCTGTCAAGGCTGTGGCATTTGAATGGAACACACACCACTGTACCTAAATAGCAGCAATTTTGCTTCATCACAAAAGGTAATAAAAATCAATGAGAAAGTATTTTGGTATAAAAAATGTTGCCAATTTGCTACTGCTTTTGAAGTCTGTCTGGGCTAGCACAACCTGTGTTCTCTGCGTAACCAAGTTAGCTATGCTGGCCCATTATGGTCTGGGTGATGTTATCCTGTGTTTTTCCAACCCTGTCACTGATGTTATAAATTGTCTATTTAAAACCAGATAGCATTTATATGGCTTGATTTGGGATCATGCGTCTGGTGGTCATAGCTTTGTCCATCAGTCAAAAATATTGTTTATTTAGTTTAAATGGTGGGACTGGATTGTGTGGATTTGTATTTCCACTGGGCTGGCTTTTCTGGTGTTAGAGGCTGGGAAATCATTCAGCCTCTGGCATTCAGACTGTGGGGACTCGTTGAGTTGGTGTATTTCAAACAGAGTATGGCTCATTGGCCAATGGCTAGTTTTCAAAAATTAGAAACATGAATTAATGGCCTGATACAAATGCAGTTACAAATGTGCTTTCCTCACCTCCATCTTTCTCCCTGACAACCTCAAGCTTATCAGATGGGCCACATCCTACAGCAAGTGAAATACAGCCTAACATTATGACATTTACAAGTCATGCACTATTTAGATCCAGGGATAGGATTCACAAAATTGGATTTTGTGTACATACGTCTATTCACTAAGTCAATACCAAAGACTGTATGAAAATCTCCTATATTTTAGGCGCCCTAGGCCATATCAAGAATAGGTTGCATAAATGCAATAAAAGCTTAGGCCTATACACATGTAGGCTACTACTTTTTCTTGCATATGTCGGCTACATAAAAATGCTTGCACATGCACACATAGAAAGCTTGCACATACACTACACTTTCTTCCACATGCAAATGATAAGCTTGTACATAAACCAATTTTGACTTGCACATCCTCATCAAAAGCTCACATACTACTTTTACTTCGCACATACACTACTTTTGTCTTGCACATCCATGTAAAACGCACATACACATACTACTTTTACTTCACACATACCGCACTTGCACATCTCCATCACTATACTTTTAAGTAAAAGCGGAATATTTTTGAGATTTTATATGTGCAGAGTAAGGGCCCGTCCCATTTCTCCCCCCCTAAAACTTCCACTTGGTTTTGATTGCCCTCAAGTCCCTTCGACAAGGGAAGTGGGGGTGAAGATATTTCCCTATGAATTGGGACACCACAATGCAAATTAGCGTAGCGAACATGCTCACCTACATCACGCGCAGCGCCGACGTGTCTGGTAGTAGCCTGCTACTATTTTCATTCAGGAACATGCCGGTTCCAGCGGTCATGTTGACTGTTTTGTGGGCTGTGCTGGTTTATCTATGTGGTTAATCAACAAAGATATTAGTGTTCATGTGAACGCCAGAACACACATCCTAAATATTGACAAAACTACCCAAATCAGATATATAACGTTATTTGATGGGCAGACTCTCTCAAAGCACTCAGCAGATATCATGAGCATCGTCAGATAGCTTTGTGAAATATTTTCTAACATTAGTGTTCAAAACTCAACAGTCCATTGGATGTGCATTAAACTAACATATTCCAACATATTTCAAAATGTTAATATGCTTATTCTTTAATATGCGTATCAAATTCAAGTCTCTAACGCTTGCCTACAAAGTAGTCTCCGGTTCTGCTCCCACCTACTTGAATGCCCTCATACAGACTTACACTACCTCCAGACCGCTGCGCTCCTCTGACGAACGACGTCTAGCTCTACCACCGGTACGCTCAAGCCAAACCAAACTTTTCTCATCTGTTGTTCCTCGTTGGTGGAACACACTGCCAGTTCCTACAAGGGCAGGGACATCCTTTTCCACTTTCAAAAAACTCCTGAAGACCCAGCTCTTTAGAGAACATCTACTCTCATAGCAACACTTACAACAAGTCTTACTGATCCTAGCACTCACCAGCCGTTTTAAACTGACAAGTAACTGTTAAAAACAGCACTCACCGACGCACTTATTCTTACTGTACTCTAATGTTTTTTTTTAAACTGTCCTAAAATTGTGAGAATTGTTCTAAAAACTTACTGTTTACCATGTTGTTAGTCGCTTTGGTTAAAAAGCGTCAGCCAAATGTAATGTAATGTAATAATGTAATGTAAATTTATTTATGCTTCTTCCTTTCCAGCGGTGTCAGCTATCTTGTTGGTGGTCGGTATCCTGGGTAATTTCATCTCCCACTTCGTTTTAAGCCTGCATCGGGCCTGGCTATATTTTGAGGGTTGATTTTAAGGGGAAAATAGCACTTCCCCTTGCTCCCTAAATGGGACACCCTACCCCTACACGTGCACGCGCAAAAACGAGGGTTAGGGCAAAAATCTAGGGGAAGGGGAGGTATTGGGACGGGCCCTAAAACTAGTGTAGGCCTACGTGCAAGGTAAAATTGGTGTGTGTGTGTATGTGTGTGTGTGTGTGTGTGTTTAGGCTGGTAGGCCTAAGCCATTCTTGTGGGATAATGAAAATAACATGGCAGAAGAGTGACATCTCCTGGGTGATGTTGGCACCATCCATGCATCTGTCAAAGAAACAACAAGATACAGAACTGCCTTTCACATTTGATCTGTTTTGCATCCTTGATTGTATCAGTAGGTCTATTATACAAAAACATTGTATTTTGGTTATGAACAGGTTGTTGAGACAAATAAATTATGGGCTACTATATTTAGGCATGTGACTTTTCACCTCCGATGACGGCGGAATTGTAGAACAGTTTCAGATACTTGTGTACAAAATCCCGGAAATGGCAGTTTTCAAACGGAGGTGATCTCAGCAGGCAGGCAAGAGGTTCAGCTACACAGGCAGTCATGTAAACAGTGTAGCCAGGGCCAGTAAGCTAGTGAAAGTGAATTGACTCTTGACAGTTATTTTAGCTGCGCAGAGGCTCGTTAGGATTTAAGATTCGCTTTGGCGAGGTGGTCATTGACATTTACCAGATTTACTGCGCAGGGACGGAGACTGCAACAGTACGTATTTATCTCTTTCAATGGGGAAAAAACACATAATTTTAAAGTAGGTAGCGTCAATAGAGAGCTACTTGCTAACAAGTGATTTAGCATAACAGCTAATGTTAGCTGATGATGTTTGTTTGCTTGCTGCCTATTATAACAACACCACGACCACTATCTGTCACTTCGTCCATGTCAGGCCCGTGCAACTGTAACGTGACAGTTTGTCATGTAGGTTTTAGAGGACCTAGTTATTTTTACGAATGTTCAGATAAACCCAAATGTGCAGCAGTGCAGAATATTTATCTTTTCACTACAGGCAGGCAGCTGTCATGAACTTAAACATTGCACCAACAACAACAGCAGCCGCCGCAGACAAAAATAGGTCTGCGGTCGGACCATGTCTGTTTAGTGCTTTGTAAGATTTGGCAGGCCTAATGCTATTATCGTGAGATTGCAATTATGTTCTTTGCAATAGCTTACACGTCTGATCTTAACTACATATTCACTGTAAACTCATAAAGTAGCTAGCTTAGTAAGCAAACCTATGTGCCATTGCCGTGATAACTAGACGTTGCCATGAAGAGGCCCTCTGTTTTGAGTAGCATGGAGCAATTCTGATTTGCTCCATGTTTTTCATTATTTATTTTTTAAGATCTGCACTCTGTAACTAGGCCTATATGCTATAGCCTAGATTTGTAGTGTCGTTTTTCAGTCCTGATATGGTAATGCTAACATGTTAATAGGAATATGGCAAGTGAAATACTTAGTCTGGTCAAGTGTTTGATTCAACATTGTAACATCATTGTCTTATTTGGTGAAAATTAAACAACCTTTCTATTAATCACTGGGAACCTTAACTCCATATAAAAAAGAAAAGAAAAAAAACCTGATTGCTGTCACCAAATCAGGTTAATCAGGTTCCTCTGTCTCTCTCTCACACAGAAACACTACATGAGTGAGGACTTGCGATAATGTGAACTGGAGTGGTCAGGTTTCAGACATGGCTGAGGATGGCAAGATGAGGCAGATGGGGATGTCAGCGACGGTCAGTCCATCTCTGTCTTGCGTGCGGCAGAAGTACCATAGCAGCAGGCATTCCCAGGGCCTGCTGGATGGTCTACTGGCGTTGAGGCATGGTGGCATCTTGTTCGACGTGGTGCTCCTCGTGGAGGGCAAGCCTATTCAGGCCCATCGCATCCTCCTGGCCGCGTCCTGTGATTATTTCAGGTTTGAGACAGCATGGTTGAGACTTTGATCCCTGCACCACTACTGGGCCGATGTCACCTATCATTTCTGCTTTAGGGGGATTTTGGATTAGAAAGTGAAAACTTGTGAGAACAGAGTATGTTGTAATGCTCATTTGCTTTCAGTTTTATTTTATTTTTTTATTAAAAGGGCTGGCATTAACTGTAGAGCAAAGTGCAAGGTACTTTCCAGATAGAGACTGTCGTTTACACACCGGAGTAAATTAATTAAGTGACCAGCCATGTTGTAGACGTAGTCATCCCACATGTTTTACACATTACATAATGTACTGGCAAAACACAATAGAGATTTGTTGGGTTTTTAAAGCATGTAATAGAATTACACTGAAATCAGTTATATTAAGTCATAAGCAGCTTGAACTGAACCCTTACAGAAATGTTTTTTTTTATACACTAGAACTGTGTGAAGCACTATAACATTCTAGCATGTTATGCTATATCAATGGCTGTGGGGCAAGCGTATGTGATCTGAACAAATGTCATGACTTTCATTTCCCATTTTTTGTGTGTTGTGTTTTTGCAGGGGGATGTTTGCAGGGGGATTGAGAGAGATGCAGCAGACAGAGGTTTCAGTACACGGTGTGACTTACGTAGCTATGACCAAACTACTGGACTTCATCTATACCTCTGAGCTGGAGTTAGACCTGGACAATGTGCAGGAAGTGCTATCAGCTGCCACCCTATTGCAGGTACGCCTCTTTAGTGCGGAAAATGGCGTTTCATGTGTGAACAATGAGTATAGGATGGAGCATGGAATGCTCAATTATGGCTATAGTGCTCTTGGAGGAGCGTGGGCATTTATAAGACTTATGACAAAATCGGATGCTGTATGTGGGAAAAATTGAAACGTAAAGGCTTTATTGACGATGTTTCAATAGATGACTTTTCAAAAAGCTCAAAGACAATAACCCCTTAAATTATGACTTATATAATAACAAAGTCATTTGTATATTTGTCATTTGTATAGCGCAAAACAGTACCATCTTTGAGAATCCCATAAATTACATTTGTATTATTGTGTTATTGATCTACAGTATTTCAATAGTGCACTAGCTTGTTTGAGTTGTGGAGTATTGGAGTGTCTTTTCTTCTTTTATAAATTTGTGTACATTCAGGTTCAGGAGGTGATCGGCTTCTGCTGTGAATTCCTCTTCTCCTGGCTGGATGACGACAACCTGCTGGAAGTGGAGAAGCTGGCCGACGTCTATGGCCTGGACCAGCTGGCCGCCAAGGTGGACGGCTATCTGCTGAAGAACATCCGCAGCCTGTCACGCCTGCCGGTCTACCGGCAGCTGCCCCCGGACAAGGTGTTCAGCGTCCTGAGCAGCGACAACCTGGAGGTGGAGTCGGAGAATGAGGTGTACGAGGCTGCGCTGCACTACCACTACACCCCCGAGCAGGTGGAGAAGGACCAGGTGTGCCTGCAGGTGAGAGAGCACCACCCCACCACTGCTCCCATGCAATGGCCCCATTCCAAAGTCCTGCTTCAGAAAATAATAAGTCCTATCGCATATTTATTCTAGCTGCTAGTACAACTCGTCAGCAGGAGATAAGCGGAGATAGCAGTCTTATCAGTTTTCCTATTGACAAAATGTAACGACTAACTAGCTTTAGCTTGGGTTACATGCATCACTCTCAACCAATCAATTCTCTGACGACACCTAACCTCATCTTAGCATAAGCGATACTTATTCACTTACATAGAGAAGGGCAGCCGTGGCCTACTGGTTAGCACTTCGGACTTGTAACCGGAGGGTTGCCGGTTCGAACCCCGACCAGTAGGCACGGCTCTGCTCCCCGAGCGCCACTGTTGATGCAGGCAGCTCACTGAGCCGGGATTAGTGTGTGCTTCACCTCACTGTGTGTACACTGTGTGCTGTGTGTGTTTCACTAATTCACGGATTTTTTTTTAGCTGATCAAGTTATTGAATATGATCAAGGTACTGCTATTTGTGATGTGACTATATGGGCTGACGTTACATGATAGATGTCTGTAATGTTTGAATACAGGCTGGAGCACAGTGCACCAGGGTAGTTTCAAAGGGTTATTTTACACCATGGAGCCCAGCTTAAAAAGACCTCTCAGTGTGTTGAACTTTGAACAGCCTTCCCATTGGTCCCTGAAATCCTTGAGGGCCAGGAAAGGGCAAGAGATAGTCACACATTCTGCCATCACTTTTTCTGATTTTAGCCCTTATTAGTGATACCGTCATATTCAGTAAGCAGTGGGAAAGATGTTAAAGATCATGACAGTTGTAGTCTAATTGAAAGGGACCCGACTGATTTCAAAAAGTAGGAGTTTGTTTAGGGCACCTTAACCACTTCCTTCATAGGATTCCATTTTTAGAGAACTAGCTTCCGATGCTTAAAGCATAACTCTCGCCAAAATGCAACCTAGGGTCTATTTGTGAATGTTTACTAAAAAGAAAGGTTTTCAAGTTTGACTCGGGTACATTCAGAAAAAGACCCTACAGTAGGTTGCATTTTGGCGAGAGTTACGATTTCCCAAATCCTACTGGTGTTACGCTTTTTCGCTGGAAGACTGGAATCTCCCTCTTCAGATGATCAGATCACCAGTGTTAAGTGCACAAGTAGAACCAATCAATGGTAGGACTTTAACTTTCTAAAGATGGAGATCTCCACCTTTGCCCCAGTCTGTGGTCAGTTGTTTCCATGCACTTTTAGATCATATTAACCAGACTGGGGATACGGTTGTGTTACTTGATCAGTGAGCCAATCTCCTTGTTCCATTGAGTATTTGATTTTTGACATGTTTGTTGTGTCTTCTCTTGTGTGCCTGTGGGCATGTTCAGGACCCGATGCGGATGTTGGAGGCGGTGCGCTTCTGCCTGATGGAGCGTGGCGTGCTGCAGCGGCTGTTCGGGCGGCTGCATGAGGCGCGCCCGCTGCGCGAGGCTGTGTCGGCCGCCCTGCACTACCACAGCCAGGAGCTGTGGCAGCCGGTGATGCAGAGCCCGCTCACGCAGCCGCGTTCCACCTTCCACTGCCTTCTGGCCTTCGGCGGCATGTTCTCCTCGGGCGCGCTCGACGACAACGAGGAGCGCTTCCAGGTCTACCACCCGAGCTGGTCGGAGTGGCGCAGCCTGCCCGCTGAGCGGGCACCGCGCATGTCCAACATGGGCATCGCCGTGCTCAACAACTTCATCTACCTGGTGGGCGGCGACAGGAACACCAGCGGCTTCCGTGCCGAGACGCGCTGCTGGAGGTGAGACTGCCCACACCATTATTTATTTGGGCTAAATTGTCCTGCATTCTAGACCCACGTTCAATGCTGCACAGAGAACATTATTAATATTGTTCTAAGGTTAGTCATCTTAAGCTTTACAGTAGCAGTGTACTTCTTTGAATTTGGAGATTGCATTGCATTAATCTACAAATAATTTTAGCAACTGTTTGATTGCATTGTTTATAAATGATAAATGATAAATCATGGGTGTGACCGAAAGTCTCGGCACACTTATGTCGGCGCCTCTGTCATGGCAAATGTGCTATCGGCCCTCATGATCATTGGGAATATTAACTGCTTATGGGCGTGGTGTTTTTCAGCAGTCAATTCTTGGTACTCCTTGGTAAACCTGATTTGTCTGCTAGTCGAAACCACATTTCTTTCTATCCAGAGAGCAAACAATTACGTATTTCTTTCTTCTTATAGTAATGGATCGTTTTCATCTTTATAATTGATTATAACTGTTTATATTTATTTCTCGACTATCCAACCACCAATCCACCATGCCCAATCCACACTGCATCCTACGATATAGAAATATATATGCTATACTTACAAACCTTATAAAAAAACGATAAGCCAATGGCTAAATTAAAATGTATACTGTTCTGTAAAGTCGCATACAGCATATGACCGTGAAAGACTTTGATGTTTTTATTGATGTGTTTTACCAGTCCAGAGCCCAGAGGCTCCACTGCTGCTTAAAATGACATTTCTGCCTCAGAATGAACAGCTGTCACCAGAAAAAGCACTCCGATCAATGGCACAGTTGTTGTGTGCAATGGCACAGTCCCTCAGTGATGCCAGCTTATTTAGTTTGCCCCTCCTGTTCTCCTCTGGTCAATGTACAATGCCCAAAGTCTTTCCCTGTTGTGGACCGAAACCTATTTTCTTCCTTGATCATCTCTCACAGGGGCAGCCGTGGCCTACTGGTTAGGGCTTCGGACTTGTAACCGGAGGGTTGCCGGTTGGAACCCCGACCAGTAGGAACGGCTGAAGTGCCCTTGAGCAAGGCACCTAACCCCTCACTGCTCCCCGAGTGCCGCTGTAGCAGGCAGCTCATTGCATCGTGATTAGTGTGGGCTTCACCTCACTGTGTGTTCACTGTGTGCTGAGTGTGTTTCACTAATTCACGGATTGGGATAAATGCAGAGATCAAATTTCCCTCACGGGATCAAAAGAGTATATATACTTATACTTTATACTTATACTTATACTGTCATAAAGTATTGGCATTTGATAATGGTACTGGGGAAACCTAGGGCTCATTTGGCATTGCTATCATTGCGTCTAGAGTAATTGACTCAGTCGTAAAGTAGCAATACTCTCCAAACACAGACGCAGCCAGACCAAAGTCCAGCTAAATTGAGTTAGTCAGCGGAACGGAGGGTGATTTACACTCAATTTAACACTGATGGAAATCACTCTAGTGCCTCGGAAGGCCAGAACATTGAGCATGTGTGTGTACCTTCACCATACTTGCAGTACACTGCCCCCCCCCCCCCCCTCCCCTACATACACAGCACATTATTTCATCAGGAAACTTCTCCAACACACATCCCCAACATACTTACAGCTAGGGATGTAACGGTATGAAAATGTAACCTCACGGTTATAGTGACCAAAATGATCACGGTTTTCGGTATTATCACGGTATTTCTAAAAGTGTGTTCAATATGTTCAGAAAGCACTGATAGGCCTACACAAGCTGAAATAGTTTCAAAAAGTGTCCCGTTCACTTTTTTCTTCATGTTTAATTGGCTATGTGCTTATAGCTTAACTTACCCTACCATAATTTGGAGTTTGCTATTTCTGTTATTTGGATGCAATGAGTGAGACCAAAGTAAGCGTTCGAAATAAAACTTTAGGCTACTGTATTCTCCTGATAATGTGAGTGGAATGGATTTAATGTGGACGTGAACATAAAAAGAAGCAGAGTGGCTACATGATACAGTGCACATTTTGCGGTGAAAAAGTTACGCCTTTTAAAATCAGATGTAGCCTAATCCGAATCGTAGTTAAAACTACCAATTAGACAACAGAATCAGTAGGGTACCAGTTTTGTTCCATTGTACCAGGCCTACTGTATGTCAAAAGCAGGCTCGGATGAAGCTGGGAAGGATTAAACACACGGTTTCCACACCGCGGTAATTAACAGTGATAATCATGATGTTTGAAATGAAAACGGTAATTATTATCGTCAACATTTTTATCGCGGTTTACCATTATACCGGTAATCATTACATCCTTACTTACAGCACACACACCCCCCCCCCCCAATACACAGCACATTGTCTCATGAGGAAGCTTCTCCAACACACATATTGCACACTGCCCTCTCCCCACATACACAGCACACTATCCCATCTCCCCTGTCATCCCCCCCAACACACACACCAAGACCCCTTGGGTTGGGTTAGCCCCTTGAGCCGTGGATCTGCCCAAGGTTTCTTCCTTGGTAAGGGAGTTTTTCCTTGCCCCTGTTGCTCTTGGGTGCTCCTTGTTGGTGCCCCCCCAATCTCAATCCTCCCCCACCTTTCTTATGCAGCCCTTGCCACTTAATCTACTAAATCCCCCCCCCCCCCCCATAAATGCACAAATAGGCTGACACCAGACATAATTTCACTGCATTTCTTACTTCCAGTAACTATATGCATGTGACAATAAACTTCCTTGTATCCTTGTATCCTTGTACAACCAGCACATCATGTATAGCACTCAGAGTGGCCACAATTGTTAGTGCACATGCATGGCTCTGAGTGCATGACATTAGATGTAAGTGTTAAGTGTTAACTATAGTAGTAGTAACAAAGTAAAGTATGTAGTAGAGTCTCTTGAGTGTTAACAGCACAATGTTGTGCTGTACCCTTGGCTCTGAGCATAGGGATTTGGTTCCACAGTTAGAAATGCTAGCTGAAATGATGCAATGCAAATGTAATTGGCTTCATGTTCATTTGATTATTCTGTTGTTGACAGAGGTCCAGCCAGACTGTGTCTGTGTTCTGTAAATATCTCATTTAAAGCCGAACTAGTGTGTTGAAGTTTTGATGTCAATCTGCCATCACAGGGATTTTTTTCCATCATTTAGTAAATGCTGATCAAGATATTGAATATGATCAAGATACGGATATTTGTGATGTGACTATATATTGGCTGACGTTACATGATAGATGTCTGTAATGTTTGAATACAGGCTGGAGCACAGTGCACCAGGGCAGTTTCAACGGGTTCTTTTTCACCATGGAGCCCAGCTTGAAAAGACCTCTCAGTGTGTTGAGGTTTAAACAGTGTTCCCACGGGTCCCTGAAATCCTTGAGGGCCAGGAAAGGGCAAGAGACCCTAGTTAAAGAGACTGAGACCCTAATTAGGGAAAACTGAGCCTGCAAAGTCTTTGGAAATTCATTAAATTGTTGTTTAATTAAAAAAAATAAAAATTGATGTTTAATTAAAAACCCTGCCGCCCCTTCTCTGCGACTGTAGATACGATCCGCGGCACAACAACTGGTGCACCATCGAGCCTCTGCAGCAGCAGCACGCCGACCACTGTGTCTGCGTCCTGGACGGCTACATCTACGCCATTGGGGGTCGCGACTATAGCAACGAGTTGGACTGCGTGGAGCGCTACGACCCGCACCACAACACATGGGAGCATGTGACGCCGCTGAAACGCGAGGTACGGCAGACAGGGAAGTGGACAGAGCAAATGCACTGAGACAGACGCACAAAGCAGAGACAGGGAAAAGATGGCTCGCTTATCCTTTTGAACACTGTTTCCTTAGTGCTTCTCAAACTGTTTCTGTCATTCCCCACTTTGGAGGTGTGGTATTTTCAAGGCCCACCTGACCCCATCAACCTGGCAAAATGGTAACATTAAAATATGTTTTTTGCATTTTGGTACCACGTTACATTTCCCGTCTCGGATCAGATATTAATTCATATTTCGGTCTGTTTATGACTTCTATGTTTGTGTGTGGCTATTTTGTTTTAAATCTATGATCTTCCTTGTCAAAGAAAGGCTTTATAAAGATCGGCACCACACCTGTCATGTCTCTATTCCCCACTAATGAGGCCCGCCCCACACTTTGAGAACCACTGTCCAACACACACAACCAATACCTTTAGACCAACACATGCAACATAGACAAGCAAATGATGGCTTATAACAGCTTATGCCTTTGAACACTATTATTCACTGGGTGGGGACCTTTTATGGTGGGGAATATTTGAGGCTGTGGACATGTTAAGTTCATGAATGTTGTGTATAAACAAAAAAAAACCTAAACCATAATTTCCAGAATGAAAACTTTTGACATTGTGAATATCATACAATACTGCACATTTATGCAGCAGAGTGCTGCTATATTTGTTCTGTAAAAAGTTCCTTAAATTGCTGAGTATATCGTGGCCCCTATAGGTGTATGCCCATGCCGGAGCAGTGCTTGATGGGAAGATTTACATCGCCTGCGGGCGCAGGGGTTCGGTCTACCTGAAGGAGACTTACTGTTACGACCCAAGTGCCAACCACTGGGCGGCATGTGCAGAGGGCCCTGTGGAGAGAGCCTGGCACGGGATGGCAGCCCTCGACGGGCGGCTGTACGTCATCGGCGGCAGCAACGACGGCTGTGGCTACAGGAGGGATGTCTTCAAGGTTTGTTGTCGTCCGCTAATGGACCCTTTCAAGAGAGTTCCATTATCAGCATCATAGTTGGCCCCACAAGGCTTCCTTTTTAACATTCCATATGTTATCTTAATGCAGAGGAAGTAGATTGGGGCCCAAATAGAACGTTCAAGCATTGTTTTTGTTGTTATTGTTGAAAGGGTCTATAACATAATTCGTTGGGAAATAGTGCATATGTGTATAGTGTCTAATCCTACCTATGACGATCTTTTTGAAGCAATGTATTTGCATCTGTTTAATAGTGGTGAATGTTTTGATATTAGTGCATATGTGTATAGTTAATATCACATGCAGATGATAGTTGAAGAGTTTCTGTGTATTCCTAGATGTTTCTCACACAAAGATGTCTGAGGCGTTCATTTTAGGGCTAAAGAGAGGCATAAATTAGCCACCAGGTACAGACAGTTTCTATTTTATTTTCTATTGTTAGGAAGGATTGTTTCACTGAAACACATTCAAAAGGTATTGAACTAATTCAAAATAAAGTTACACAGCAGTGTGTATGTGTGTGTGTGTGTGTGTCCTCATAACATGAGTTCTTGTGTGACAATCACCATGGTAGCATGGAGCATTGTATCATCCGTAAATGTGAAAGTAGGTTCATTTTAATGTCTCTTTAATTTTGTTGTGTCCGGTCTCTACCTGTAGGTGGCGTGCTACACCCCGCGCTCCGACTCCTGGTCAGTGGTGTGTCCGGTGCCTGCGGGGCATGGCGAGCCGGGCCTGGCCGTGCTCGATGGCCGCATCTACATCCTGGGCGGGCGCTCGCACAATAAGGGCAGTCGCATGAAGTACGTGCACGTGTACGACCCCCAGCTGGACTGCTGGAAGAGCGGCACGCCTCTGGAGGACCGCGTGTCCGGCCTGTCGGCCTGCGTGGCTCTGCTGCCCTACTCTGTCCTCAGCCAGGCCCGCAGCTGGGAGCAGCACGCCAAGGCTTCCTGGGTGGAGGTGGACTGGGACGACTCGGACAACTCCAGCGAGGACTGACCTCCAACACCTCCCCTGTGTCCACACACGCACACTGCCCCGCCCCCATAACGAGCGGCTGGCGGTCATGAGCGGTGGGTGGCCCATGTTGTGACGTGGTGTGCTCATCGGGGAGGTCAGTGGTTGTTGTGATGTGACATGATGGAAATGGATGGTGCAGAGCATTTCGCCAAGCTCCCATCTTCGCACCAGAAGACTACAGCGGAAAAGACTGCAGCTTCAACATTTTCTTCAGCAAAAATGACATTTTAATCACTTCAGTTTGGGCCTTTGTCTGACACTTAACTTGTGAATGAGATTTTACAGATGCATCACATCATAATCGCAGTTCTCACACTGGTACGCATCACAGTTGTACACATCGACAGAGTTTCGCATGAAAGAAACGCTCAGCTTCCCGCCTCTCACTGCTGCAATACACTGGGTGCTCTCAGCTCTTTATTCTGCAGCCTCTAGTGTGATCCTCCTTTTGATTTATTTTTCGACTGTGCTCAGAGTTTTTTTTAACCATGCGGCTGCATTCAGGGTTGGTCACGTCTGCTTCGTTCCCACACTGCGCTCCATGTTGCTCTTTTGTCCATCTCTGTGTCGCCCCCACACATCTGCCGCTGATTCCACTCTGAACTTACGGAGTCCCCGAAGGGAAATGGTGGGAATGTTGTTGTTTTTTAAGATACTTTTGTGTTCCTTCGCAATGGTTTTGCGTTCCTTTGTAATAAGTTTTGCATTGCCTTGCCATACGTTTGCGTTCCCTCACAATAGTTTTGCACTCCGTTGCAAAGTCAAAACTATAGTGAAAGAATGCAAACGTTATTGCTAGGGGACACATATGTATTGTGGGGGAAACACACAAGAAATGATCTCCAATTTCCTGCTGTTGTAAAGAAACTATTTCCTTCATGGACATCGTGGTCAATACAGGTTCACCAAAGACCAGACGAGGGGATTTCTTCATTTTTTTAATCAGTGGCTTTATTAAGGCAGCTAAAACTGTGACTAATGTTATCCAAGATTGCAAGTGTACGCTGGCAATAACTGTGCACGTGATTATGATTTTGGCTTTATTACTTCAAGGCTTCGGATTTTGACGGTCATCGTTGTTGACCATCTCCAATACTGGTGTGTATTCATTAGGCAGCCTGGTCTGAGTAAGCTAAGTGGGAGGGCCTTCAATGAAAAAAAAACGTGTGTGATGTCTCATAGGTTTGTGCGTTGTCATATAAGGCAGTGCTTCTCAAACTCATGATTTCTCATAGGTGTGTGCATCGTCATAAAAAAACTCATGATTTCTCATAGGTTTGTGTGTTGTCATATAAGGCAGTTCTTCTCAAACTCATGATTTCTCATAGGTTTGTGCATTGTCATATAAGGCAGTGATTCTCAAACTAATGATTTCTCATAGGTCTGTGCGTCGTCATAAAAAAACTCATGATTTCTCATAGGTTTGTGCGTTGTCATATAAGCAGTGCTTCTCAAACTTCCCCTCACCTCAAGAATAATCTGGTAGGTGTATTTTTTCACACAATCTGGCAACCCTCAGAAATTCGCAACCCACTGATATAAGGTACTTACAGATGTATGTTTTCCATGTTTCTGAATTTATTAGAGCAAATTTTTAAGTGGTTCAAAATTTAGATGGACTTTACAGTGGACTATACAGTTTACTGATGCTTAGCTAAGGATAGACTGCCTAGTGTGAGCAGCAACACTGTTTGGAATGCAATGGAAATTAGAGTTAATGGGTGAAAAGTGATGGTTTCATGTATAATGTTATTTTTTCACACAATCTGGCAACCCCTAGAAATGATCTGGTTGCCCTCGTGTTGAGAAGCACTGATATAAATTACTTACATGTGTTTAATAATGTTACTTATGTGTTGTTAATGTTACTTACATGTGTTTGTTTTCCATGTTTCTGAATTCATTAGAGCTGTGAAGTTTTGAAGTGGTTGCATGTAAAAGATGTCTTTGCCAAAGAATGTAGTGAGGATGCCACAAAGATTAGTGACAGAACCGTGGTCATGTGTGATGTGGTTTGATGTAGGTGTGTAATGGTCAGTTATTCAAGTTGTTTTTAGTCATTTTTGTGTTTTTGTTCAGTTGCTTTTGCTAAAGAGGTTTTCTGAGAAGTTGTGTATTGGGAGAGCACTTTGCTTATCTTACAATACAATGCCATGTACCAATTTGGTCACTAGAGGGAGTTGGCATCACTAGAGAGAACTTCAGTTGGAAAACATACTCTGCACATCATTTTTTTTAATTTACAGTGCTTTCTGTTCACTGTTGCAATTAATTATGGGCTACTGCTCCAATAAAATGGGCACACATTTACACACTTTAAAATAACATACATAAACAAGCAGATTAGGACATTTATGGGTTTTTTTTGTTGTTTTTGTTTTGTTGTTTTTTTGCTCCATTGTGCCTTGTTTATTCTCCTTCCCTGCACATGCATCACTGGAGCTTAATTCCTGTAATGTGCCTCATTCTTCACTTCAACCCTTTAGATGGAAAAGAAGATGGACACATGTTGACCATCTATGCTTTATGAGACAAAGTGCAATTACACTGAAGTTCATCATTGCCATGCAAAAATCAACAGCCAGCTCACTCATGTTCTTTGCCATCTGTGTTTATGTCTGTGTTAAGACACATTGATGTTCACTGTCAATAGACTGACATTTAAAGAGCTGTATAATGTGAATTAAACACCTGTACTGGTTTTATCTTTATGTAATCCAAGCTAATAGATCACATATATTACATATCATATGTATATGTAGAATATTTACATGGTACGAATGCATTTAGCAGCTGGCAAGGGCTTTATGTAAGGAGACTGATTGAGTGGCCGGAAGATAATACTACTAGTCTATATGCACAAGAAATCCTAGTGGAGCTAAAAACTGACTTTGACACCAGCGATCACTTTTATTGGGTCAGGAATAGTCATTCAGAGAGACATTGTTTGGTGTAACAATATCCCTTCCAGAGGCTTGCCTGGCCAGTGGTGATGTCCCTTTATCCCTAGTTCTCCTCCCCACTAACACATAGAGATTTTAGCTATTTGAGAATGTGTCGTTGCCACTCAGATACGCTCACATTTCTACATCGGCTGCCTGCTCAGTGTTACTGCAGTCTGTTATGTTATGTGAAGAGGATTTATGACTTTACTAGTTCCTGTTCCCAAAACCAAAAGTTATCAATGTAATGATTTATAACCTCCAATCAGCTGTGGTATTGTTTCTTTCTTTCTTTCATAGCTGTTTGTGTGTGTGATTGCATGAGTGTGTGTGTCAGAACGTTTCCCTCACATGAGATTGTGTGCAGTATAATTAAAATACTATAAATCTGCTATTAGGCATGTAAGAAAGAAAACAAAGTATTTGATCCACAATACAATAAGTCAGGGGCTAGTATTCAAAGTCTTGAATAACCATATGAAGAGGCTTGATGGGTGTGCCACTATGATTCATGGTGGACAGAAAGACAACTAAATGGACACATTTAGCACATTTTTTGGTAGGAAGAATGTTTTACATTATTGAAAACAGAATCCAGTTGGTTCATTTAGTGCTGGCTAGCAAGTTAACATGTTTTCTTGGGGGAAAATGCCTCGGCTTACAAATACATTGCAACACTGAATTGGCCAACATTGTGCTATGAAGTTTTACATTTAGAAATAGATTCTAACTAATATTATTTTTAGAATATCCCAAAATTAATTGGTAACGAATGAAAAATGTGAAGTCTGATATTAGCAATAGTCATGGGACTATATGTGGCAGTAGCATAAGATTTTGATGTTGGCCACCCAAATCAAGTGTGTTAACGGTCTCTCATCACAGACACTGAAGTTAAAGTGAAAGACTTAAAGGTGCTATGGTACAGTAGACTACTGAGCACGCTCAGTCTTGCCCTCTCCCTCTGCACAACAAAGACTATTCATTTTGACATTAGGTGCCACCTGGGGACACATTGAGTTAAATCACCCATTCTAGCCTGCTCTGAACCTTTTTGCCTCCATTACTGGGGGCAATTGGACTTTAATATTGCCCAAAGGGGCTTTGAAAGCCCCTGGCCTGCTGGAAGCTTTATGCTGAGTGGATCCTAATCCATGGCTGTCTTGGGAGTCGTTAAAGAAGTTGCACTCTTTTGAGCTTGATCTTGTTTTTTCCCCTTCTATTCATAATATACTTTCTGAGATGCTTTTTAACACATACATTTGTTGACATAACCCTAAACTTATACACCTTTTCTCCTCTGATATGTGTGTGTGTGTATTGGGGCAGAGTCTGTGTGTCATTAGAGGAGAGGTGAGAAGAGAAAGTTGAGAGTAACCTGGGGAGTCTGTTCTGTACTTTAAAAGCCCCCTGCTGACCACATGACACATGTCATCTGCCCTAAAGACCAGAGTGGGGAGGGAGGGGCGAGACCCTAACACCTCAGCTTCCTCTCACCATCTGGGTTGTTGACGAAATTTTTTTTTTTTTTTTGCTTGTTTAGCTCATTCGACCTTAGTTTGAGTTGAGCTGAATTTGCCTTTGGTAAATAGCTGCATAGTATTCATGCATCCTTGAGTTCTTATCTGACTGAATCCACTGAATGCAGATGGTGAGAATTCAGTCTGCAAACAAGGAATGCTCTGGAATAACAGTTAATGAATTAGATTATTCCAGGGGCTCCCCATGCAGTGGGTGTACATATCCACTCACTGCCATGATCCCTTCAGCTCCATCAGCTGATATCATGACGACTCCAGGTCATGAGTGCCCTGATTGTCTGTTGATAAGGAGTGGACACTAGCGTGCTTCTTGTATGACGTTGATTTGGCTCTGAGGCTCTTTGATAACTCAGGACTTTCTAGAATGTTCTTACTGTCCACTTCTGCCAGAGGTCAATGGTGTTGTTGTTGATGTTTTTCACCTGGATGTGGGTCATGGATTTTATTTTTCTTTCTGGCAGCACTGTCAAGAAAACAGACTCTGCCCTGTCTTTGAACTCAGCCATAGGTTACAAGTTCAGACCAGACGTTTGTCTTGATGTTGTTATCATGACCGACTTTTACACTGTTTGCCTGAGATTAGATAAGCGTAAAGGACCCCCCCCCCCCCCCGATCCTTATCAGCCCTGGGAATAAGAAAGCCAAGAGTCTCCACTGGAACATCACAGAGGCTTGAGGCTGAGGCTCACTGGAACATCACTGACACACATTTCTCACTGGAACCCCACTGAAACACATTTCTCACTGGAACCCCACTGAAACACATTTCTCTCTGGAACATCACTGAAACACATTTCTCTCTGGAACATCACTGAAACACATTTCTCTCTGGAACATCACTGAAACACATTTCTCTCTGAAACACATTTCTCTCTGGAACCTCACAGAAACACATTTCTCTCTGGAACACATTTCTCTCTGGAACCTCACAGAATCACATTTCTCTCTGGAACCTTACTGAAACACATTTCTCACTGAAACACATTTCTGTCTGAAATACATTTCTCTCTGGAACCTCACTGAAACACATTTCTCTCTGGAACACATTTCTCTCTGGAACCTCACTGAAACACATTTCTCTCTGAAACACATTTCTCTCTGGAACCTCACTGAAACACATTTCTCTCTGGAACACATTTCTCTCTGGAACCTTACTGAAACACATTTCTCACTGAAACACATTTCTCTCTGAAATACATTTCTCTCTGGAACATCACTGAAACACATTTCTCTCTGGAACCTCACTGAAACACATTTCTCTCTGGAGCACATTTCTCTCTGGAACCTTACTGAAACACATTTCTCTCTGAAACACATTTCTCTTTGGAACCTCTCTGAAACACATTTCACTCTGGAACCTCACTGAAACACATTTCTCTCTGGAACCTCACTGAAACACATTTCTCCATTTCCATGTCCACTGTGTCAACTCTTTCACCTCAAATCTGAAGCTACCTGAGGACAGTACGGTTCAATTACAGTTTTTTCTGATTGCTTAAGCACATTTTTTGTAACTATGGCTTTTTTTGCAAAACTCTACACACAAATGTCAAAACCTCTCACCCAATCAGCAAAACATTGTAGTTCTCTTGCAAAAGCTAACACACCTTGCTTAACTCTTCACAACTTTGTAAAAATTGTGTTTTCGTATCTAACAGTAAACACAAGCCATCACAATAGTAAGCACACAATGTGCCAACAACACACTGATGGTATGAATAAAAAACACATCTGGCTTTTGCTTTCTCTGTGCACAAGGTAGACTATGTCAGTTTGAGGTCATACTTTTGTCATAGTTCTGTAAACATACAGGGATCCCAACTTCAAGTACTAGTGTTTATTTACACACATCAAAACAAACACAAGTGTGTTTTTCCAAGTCAAAACACAAAATAGCATTTCACTGAGACAAAACATATCAGTCTACATCGAGTCGTCTCTCTCAAAATTCGGTCTACATCACATGCAATGTCCTAGTCCAAGGCACCGGGAAAAATATATTCTGGAATGACGTATCCAGGCCTGACATGACAATATCCCCACATGTAGACTGTTTTTTTGTCTTTTTTTCTCTTCTCACTCTTCCTGCTCACTCCATCGTACCCATTGTACATTACCTGTGGCTTATTTATAGTGCTTAGGCTGATTGCAAAGTGAACTAATTATCTAAAACAGTTTTCACATGAGAAAGTGTGCCAGAGAGTTGGCAAAATAGTGTAAATAATAGCCATTGTGCCTACAGTTGTGCAAAGTGTGTGTTACAAAATTGCAAACTGAGTGCAAAGCAGTGTTTGTGCTTTTAGTTTTGCGAACTCAGTGAGTGGTTTTGCCATTTGTGTGTAGAGTTTTGCAAAAAAAGCCATAGTTACAAAAAATGTGTTTAAGCATTCAGAAAAAACTGTAAGACCACGCTGTGGCCAAATGAAATGGTATATATTTGGTGAAACAATGGGTATCCCCACTGCATTGTGTTTTGCCTGTCCAGGCAGTAAGTGGGTCATATTTACACGTGACCTACAGGAGTCTTTTGTATTGTGGGAGTTTCTTGACCACGCTCACTACTCAACACATGAGACAAACACAGGACAGGATGTGTTAGGGAGGAATATGGCTGTCCTCTGATCTTGTGGTCTTCCCTGAATTGTCCTCGGCAATGCACCCCTGACTTGCAAAGACAGCCTTGATGGATAGCAACATTTCTAACCTACACCTTTGCCAAGTTGGACGCTATGCATATAATGAAATGCAACATTAATCATACCTTGTAATGAACCTGAGTACAAAACTCACACGTGGAAGAGGTCTCTATCAACATATTCCCTGGGGATACACTTTGTTTTACCCTCATTGTGGTTGTCTGAAGAGGTCTTAAAAATTATTTGTTGTTGTAGATCTTGAATGCACCCCCCCCCCACCCACAAACCCACAAACACACACACACACACACTATCACCACCGCCAGCCTTCCTCAACCTCCCGACTCTTTTACGGCTGTCATTAGCAACTGACATCCCTGCCAAGTGGGCAATCAGAGCTGCTCTGCGTTTGGACTTGTGAAAAGCCCAGACCCCACCCCCAGCCCTCACCATTTTCATGGCACTTAAGGTTCTTTCACACAGACCCCTATGGCCGTTTCGTGCTTTGTTTTGTGAGTTATACCCCCCACAGCCAGTGCCAATGAGTCTTTAGAGCACAGAAGGTAAAAGTGAGGCGTGGTCTTTATTACAACAAAAGAGGAATGACAAACAAACAAACAAATGCATAATGGCGCAGTCTGTAGGAGTCTGGATATACATGATGAGGGATGGAGTTTGGAGCATTACATTACATTACATTTAGCAGACACTTCTTGACCAAAGTGACTTACATATGTCAGCTATATTACAAGGGATCACATTGTCCCCGGAGCAACTTGGGGTTAAGTGCCTTGCTCAAGGGCACAACGGTGGAAGCCGGGAATTGAACCGACAACTTTCAGGCTACTGCACGCTAGCCCAGCTCCTTAACCACTACACTACCACCACCCTACGGGCAGAATGCTTATTTTTGCTGCTGTCTTTGAAAGCCTAAGATACGTTTTGCACATCACACAGTTGTTGTAAGGTCTACTGGTTTTTACCATCTGTTGACATCTGATGACGTTAACTTCATCCCACTAGCATCCTAATGACCTTTCTAGAAATGTATTGGTGTTCATGTATGAAGTTATGTTTGGCCCACATGTTTGATTAGCTTATGGTTCTCTCAGGTTGGGAGAGGAGAACTGTGTCTCCTTTGGGAACTGACACATGGCTTCTAATTACTCATCAATTGAGCGCACTTCTGATGTGTCTATTCCATTTCCCCTACAGTCTGGCACAAGGTTCCTGCCTTTTCTTTTTATGCCATGCAAAGGAGGCCATTTTCCAGAGCCACTCAGGAAACAAGTTCAGACATACTTGATGCAGGTACTTGAGGTAAAATCATGCAAAGGTTGTAAGGAAACTGCTATACTTCAACCATATGCAAAAAAATGCAAAAAATATTTTTAAACCAAAATTAAAGGTGCTCTCAGCGATGTTGGGTAACGTCACTTCTTTTGATGTTCAAACAAAACCGAAAGCTAGCTCGCTACTCCCCCCCTCGTGCAATTAAAACTCTCCTAAATGCACATCTCATTGGTGATTGGCTGGAACAGTTTGTTATGTTTTTATGGGCTGGACCAAGTTGTTTTTGTTGCCGTTTTTGGAGCCTGGGCTGTCCACAGAGACCGTGTTTTTTTTACAGTATATTCAGGGTACAGGCAGCAAGTGGATGTTGAGGTGATGTTTGCTGTATGTGACAAAAATGTTTTAGCTTAGAAACCACTTAACATAGATCAGAGCACCTTTAAAAATGTAGTTGTAAGAACATGCAAAGTCCATAAATGCCCATTCTTACTAAGAAATCTGTTTTGGCTGGGATGTCCTAGAAATACTGCCCTATAGAAATGTGTTTATTGAAACCTTTTATTTGAATTATAGAAATATACCTACCTGGAAGTCTGCTGGTTAATGATGATCTATTTAACTCAATAAGAGAAAGGGGCCACAAGCCAGTGTGTGTTCATAATATCAACAAGTTTCAATGCGTAACAGTACTTCTGTTTATTCCTCATTGTTTTGAGGCAACAGGAACTTCAGAGGTCTCCCGTTACAATTGTGTTACACTTTAATTAATGACACAAACACTTAAATCTGTAAATCACATAGCAATTTTAGTACATCCATTTACATCACACAAATGCTTTATTCCCTTTTCTATATTATAAAAATAATATTAAGCAGCAAAGGACATTAAGACCAAACACTAAATAAATAGACACGTCAAAACAAAGCAGACTTTTTCTAGGCCCATGGTAACGTAACAAGGAATCACAAACAGAAGTCCTTCTATAAACGTTAATAATCCCCCATACCAACTTTCAAAGTGAAGAAAAAGGACAAATGCAAGTCATTTTTACTACTGCTCACTTCATTCCAGTGTCTCCGTGATGACAAGTAGGCCATCTCTGTGCCTGTGTTCAAACAGAAGGTGCTCTTGGCCTCTCGGCCTGTGGACATTCTCTCTCTCCTTCTCTCCCACTGTCTATCACACACACGCTCTCTCATTCCCTCTCTCACACACAAACACAGTCTCTTTTTCTCCTCTTTCAGTTGGCAGTGTGTGCCTCCTCACAGCTTCTACAGTCTTTCAGTGCAAAACAGCATGCATGAGCGGGCCGAGGGAGTTGAGGTCTTTTTTAGCACAGAGAGAGAGGCTGTGACTGTACCCTCCTTGCAAAGCAGAAGAGTTGCAGTCTGCTTCCCGGTCCTCTTCCTCTCCTGAGCTGCCGACAGTCTTATTTTTTCCCGGTGATTGCCTAGTCAGCGCTGCTGTGGCCGCCGGCGCTCACCAGCAGGAGTACGAGAAGAGCGGGTACTGGCTCCAGTCGGCCACGTTGCCGTGGGGGTAGCCGTGGTGCATGGTGGCCTGCGTGCTGTACTCGGTGGGCAGGTGTGGCGGCGGGTGAGCCGGGTACTGACTGGACGCCGCGCCCACGCCGCTCCACTGTCCAATGTGCTGCTCGGCACCGTATGGGGCGTACAGGTGGTGGTGGTGGTGGCCCAGTACGCCGGCCGGCTTGCTAACCGCTTGAGCCATGGCCATGTTGAGGACGCCCGTGTAGTCCTGGTGACCCACAGCGGGCTGGGGAGGGCAGGAGGTTGGCAGGGGGGCCATCTCGGTGGCGGGGGGCTTGTGGGTGGCGATGACCCCGGACGTGGTTTCTGGAACCGTGGCGACGTCCGAGACGCGGGACAACTCGAAGCTGGGCCTCCCTGAACTGCCGCCACTGCTGGCAATGCTGGAGTTGGATGGAGAGGGGGACTTGCCATATTCATGGAACCTGAGAAGGAGGGACAAAGTGGACAAAGATTATTTATTATTCTAATTCCTTTTCAGGAACTTGAAACTGCCAGAGTAGTGTAGCTGAGAGCCGCAAAAGTGCTTCGGATTCAAATAAAACTGGAATAGAGTGGATGTAGCGAGTAGCGACAGTGTCTTTTTTTCTCTCTCTTTCAGTTCTCTGTGTGCTTGTTTATCATCACAGTCAGGCATTTCTTATCAGGCGTGACTGTGACCTGGAGACCACATCAGAGCACGCTGTCTAAAGACACATACGCAGTCTCAGTACTTCTCTCTTCCCAGTGCTTTGCATTATTAATGAGAGTGATGTGAGTGTTGTGTATACCTGTATGGCGGGTATGATGTCTGTCCAGGCACAAGCTGCTCTGTGTTGTAGATGTCCCTGCCCTCGGGTCCCAGTGGGGACTCAGACGTGCGCATGCTGTGGCTATTCTCCCGGTCAGCTACTGGCCACGGGGAGTAGCGCTCCTCCTTCACCCCCTCCACCTCTTTCGTCTTGGGTGGCTC